>NC_056694.1:10065000-10365000 GCF_018350215.1 Panthera leo | reverse complement strand
AGGTAGTGTTAATCGGATGGCAGGGGCACGAAGAAGAAAGCCGCAGGATAAGAAGCAGTTTCTGGCTCTGGGGAAGATGGCAGAATCCTGTTTCAAGCAAGCAGTATTTTAAGAGCTAGACATGTGGAAACAACCAACCCAGCCCATTAACCTGCTTATTTCACCAGAGCCTCACAAAACTGCCGGCGGCTTACTATTCCAGATTTTCCCAAGAATCGCCACAGTCACCCTGCATACTACCCTATGTGACATAGTTCTATGGGACTTCAGCATGTCTTACAGGACAGGGCAGCCGGACTGCCCGTAATTTGCCTTCTAATTTACTGTCTCCGACGGTTACAAAGCGAGAAGAGTGGAAGTCTCCAGTGTGCCGGCAACTTGAGACCAGGGCGAGGGGACAAACCCCAGAGAGTGCATATGCGTGTAATAAAAGGATACATCCAGTCAGCAACCCACCGAATTAAAAAAACCCCCAAATGTCGGGAAATTCTGAGCGAAAACTCCCATGATACCTTTTGACAGTAACTGAAGTTTACAAGAGACTATTGTCTAAAGCTGTGTTACTCAAAAGCACTTTCTAAAACAGGTTAAAAACAACGCAGGCAGAGAAGACTCCTTTGACACCTTTCTCAGCTTGGTGTAGAACCTCTTCCAAATGACCTCTGTCTCTCTCAGTTTCCTCGTCTGTGACTTCATAAGTGTCTCAAATCTTTCTTCTACAAAGTTTAAAACCGACCATAAAACAACTCATAAATCCTGATTGCTTTATAAAAGTCTAGCAACGATTCCAAAGCATTACGGGAAGACTAAGCACGCTCCAGGCTACACGGCTGTGCAGAAGCGGGGGGACAGGCTGCCGTGGATACGGAACAGATGAGCCGAAGAGCAGGCCGCCCCCCCCCCCCCCCCCCGGTTCAGAACAGACACCTGAAGGTCTGCGCTGCAATCCCCCAGGCTGTATTGCACCCCCTCCACTCAGCATCGATCCTTCCAGCTCATGACTGCTTCTGCTCTCCCTTAGGGACAGTCCACTGCTTTTTAAAATAACATATTCAAGTTTTAAAGTTTGAGACAGAGTGAGAGCAGGGGAGAGGCAGAGAGAATCACAAGCAGGGTCCACACTGCCAGTGCAGAGCCTGATGTGGGGGCTTGAACTCACAAACCGTGAGATCATGACCTGAGCCAAAATCTAGAGTCAGATACTTAACCAAGTGAACCACCCAGGCGCCCCAACATATGCAAGTTTCAAAGTAATAAATTACAACCTCGGTAACTTAGGAAATCCTAATTTCAACTCCAAACATGAACAAGATCCTTTACAGAAAAATCACTTTTCTTTACTCAAATCATGTCTATGAGGTACAGAGGGCACAAACCTAAGACCCAGTCCCTGCCCTCAAGGAGCCAATAATCCAACCGACAGGGTCCAGGCATCAGGAAAGGAGAAATCAAAGACTGCAGGCAATCTGGGAGACAGCCACAGGGAGCAGGGTCCGCAGGGGTGAACAACAGGAATCGGGACCCTTGCGTTCCCACAGCACACAGGGAAACGCTGACCTAACAAGCTGGTTTGCCATGAAGAAGCCTGTGGGAGGCAAGGAGCCTGGAGGGAGGGTTGACTGTAAGAAACAAGATAAGACAAGAGAGTATTAGGGCCGGGATCAGCTCCAAGAAGTAGATTCAAGAGAGAAGTGCTCCAGGCTTACTTTCCAAGTATAAGGGATAAGAAAAAAGGAGGGATGCACGCTAAGCTCTTTTCTAGGAAAGGGTTTTATAAAGACTTCCAGAGGCCATCAGAAGCCACACATAATTTAATCACTGTTGCTGTTACTCTTGAAAAATCAAGAGGGAAGCCAAGATACCCAAGTAAAGAGTATTAACCTCTCTGGGGTATTTGCAACATTACATGTTCTCCTATTAAGTCTAGGTTAGGGACACAGTAGCCTTAGGGCTGATCAACAACTCTGGTCTTTTAGGTCTCTCACATTCCACCCAGAAATACATACTAGCATATATTACACTGTTTCACGCATGACACCATGCTGGATCCTGTATAAATATCCCCAAAAAGATCGCCTTTGTAAGATTAAAATACAAGTAAACAACAAAGTCCACTGAACATGCTTTAAAAAAAAAAAAAAAAAAAAAAGTCATGGTTATGATGTGCAACCCATTCGGTTTCTAGAAAATAACCAAAAAAAGGTTGAGCTCTCAAAAGCCAGGCCCTCATTTCAGTTTTATCTTACCTACTACTAACACCTTACATTACCAAAATACACTAATTAATATCACTGAACCAATATCGATACTTTACTAAAGCTCAGTTTATTCAGATTTCCTTAGTTTTTACCTCAGGTCCTTTTTCTGTTCCAGGAGCCCATCCAGCGCCCTATTACATTTTAGTTGTAATTGAGGTTTTTAAAAACTAGCCCCAGACAACTTGGATTAAAAGCATTTCATTTCCAAGCAGATCTCCCTCTCCTAGATGTATGCAGTCTCCAAGGCCTTCAATCAGCATTCACAATTAAACCCCTTCATCTTGATAACTGGCATTACTGAAGGATGGGCAAGAGAGCCTGTGGATGTTTCTGATCAACCCTGGGATCAATGATGAACTCTTCAATGAACCCTTTCTCAGAGCTCTTTTCTGCTGTGAATGGTTATCTTCATAATTCAATCCCATCTGCAGGATTAAAAAACCCTTGCAGGGAAATGCAAAGTAGTTCTAAGGCAGAATTCTGTCTCCAGAACTATTACGGTCTCTGGTACTCAGCAGGGGTGGAAGGAATGAAGACACAGGCCTAGCAACGCCTCCAGGATCACAAATAACTTCTTCCACTAACATGAATATTCTTTCTTTAAAAATTTTACTTATTTATTTTGAGAGAGGGAGGGGTGGGGTGGGGGAGAGACAGGTCAGTGGGGAGGGGGCAGAGAGAGAGGGAGTCCCAGGTGGGCTCTGTGCTGTCAGTATGGAGTCCTACTCAGGCAGGGCTCGAACTCATCAACTGTGAGATCATGACCTGAACTGAAATCAAGAGTCGCTTAACTGACTGAGCCACCCAGGCACCCCTGGGTATTCTTATTTGGGAAAAAAAAATTAAAATATAAGAGAGGATTACATGTACTTAGATGACATCTCCAATTAGGTACTTAAATGTCTTTCAACAAAAACTTTGGCTACGACCAACAGCAAGAGAAACATCTTTACACCGCGACTAAAAACGTGACACATATATACCTGCCTGCATAGTAGCTGTACAATAACAAAAAGCTTCTCAACAGTACAAACTCACAGTATAACATACACTATTCTCTATTTCATCTTTAAAAATGCTTGTCAGGACCTCTAAGTTGATCTCATCATCTACCAACAGGAAAGAACAGGCAGTCTGAAAGCCTTGTTCCAGAACAGGGAGCACAAGGGGGACTTCTGGTTTACAGTCTTTCTGAAAATGTTTCTTACTAGGAAAAAAGGCATTTATCGCAATGTACTAAAATTTTGGACTCCCACACATTAATGAAAGCAAATAAACGGATTATTAATATAGTAGCTTCATATGGTGCAAAACATTACTCAATCCAAAGTTCCAGATTTTTCAGAGGAAATAAAATAAAAATCTCAAGCTGTTTATCGGTCCTCAGAGAATACTGCCACAAAAAACATCTGTCTTGAAGCTATGATGTAAACCATTTCTATGGATTAGTTTTGAACTTTATAGGCCAAGAGTTCTTTTCCCTATTTATTTTATTTTTTTATTTTAGAGAAGAGAGAGAGCACGCGTGCAGGGCAGAGGGAGACAGAATCCCAAAACCTGGGACGGTGACTTGAGCTGAAAATCAAGATTAGGATGCTCGGGGCGCCGGGGTGGCTCAGTCTGTTGAGCGTCTGACTTGGTTTCTGCTCAGGTTGCGATCTTACAGCTCGTGGGTTTGAGCTCCATGTGCAGGTCCACGCTGACAGTGCAGAGCTTGCTTGGGATTCTCTCTCTGTCCCTGCAGGGCTCACATGTTCTCTCTCTCAAAACGAATAAACTTAAAAAAAAAAAAAAAGAGTAAGACGCTCAACCTACTGCCACCCAGGTGGCCCAGGAGAGCTTTTTCTAATTTAGGGTGATTATTTGAGATTTGACATTCTACATACTATCAGCTCCAATTCATTTTATTAGTTTTTTAACTTTTTTCTTAACATTTATTTATTTTTGAGAGACAGAGCAAGACAGAGCACAAGTGGTGGAGGGGCAGAGAGAGGGAGACACAGAATCCAAAGCAGGCTCCAGGCTCCGAGCTGTCAGCATAGAGCCCGACGCGGGGCTCGAACTCACAAACCGCGAGACGGTGACCTGAGCCGAAGTCGGACGCTTAGCCGACTGAGCCATCCAGGTGCCCCAGATCCACTTCACTTTAAAGAAAACTTCACATTTTCATGTGATGTTCAATTTTATGATCTACAAATAGCTTATGTTTCAGTTATTTAGAGAACAATAAAATGCCAAATAGACCACCAGATAAAAGCTAGAATTCAAAGGCATACAAAACTAACAGTTCTTCTCCATTTACTATCTGAAAAACCGTGAATATCACACTAACACCACGTATTAATTATACCTTAATAAAATTGAAAATACTTGAAAAGTCATAAAAATCTGTTACTTGTACTAAAAGACGATATGTACTAAGATGTATACCTATTAACATTATTTATTAATAAGTGTTTCTGCTAATATCAAATTTATTTTAACCTCTAGTTGCCCTACACGTGATAGTTACAAGAATTAGGCAAGGGGGGGGAGGGAGAGAGAGAGAGAGGGACAGAGAGAGAGAATGTTAAGCAGGCTCTATACTCAGCACGGAGCCCACTGTAGGGCTCAATCCTGGGACCATGACCTGAGCTGAAATCAAGAGCTGGGACACTCAATCGAGCACCCAGGTGCCCCATCAGGAGATTTAGTGGGCACAATGACCAAATGCCATGGGCAAACTTTGGTCCTGATTCAAACAAATCAGTTGTACATCAAAATTTACGAGCTAATTAGAGAAATCAAAATACTTATGGTGGGGGGGCGGCCTGGGTGGCTCAGTGGGTTGAGCATCAGACTTCAGCTCAGATCATGATCTCAGTTCATGAGTTCGAGCCCCGCGTCTCCGTGCTGGGCTCTGTGCTGACAGCTCAGAACCCCCACCTCCTCCCCCCCCCATTGGATTCTGTGTCTCCCTCTCTCTCTGCCCCTCCCTGTTTCACACTCTGTCTCTCTCTGTCTCTCAAAGTAAATAAACATAAAAAAAAAAAAACTTCCTGGGAAGTTTTCAGATGTGGTAGTATCATGGTTATATTTTTAAAAGTCTGTACCTTTGAAACTCATACTGAAGTACTTCTAGATGAAATGAGACATCTAAGATGTGCTTTAAAATATTCCAGGCGGGGCGCCTGGGTGGCTCAGTCGGCTCAGGTCATGATCTCACAAGTTCCTGAGTTCGAGCCCTGCGTTGGGCTCTGTGCTGACAGCTCAGAGCCTGGAGCCTGCTTCAGATTCTGTCTCCCCCCCTCTCTCTCAAAAACAAAAAACAAAAGACAAACAAAATAAACAACAAAAAACAAACTTTCTTAAAAAAGGTAAATAAAATAAAATAATCCAAAAGCTTGTGAGGAAAGTGAAGGGAGGAGGTACAGATGAAATAAAAGCCGTCACTTTAAAGAGTGGGTAACAGGTACATGAGGTGGATTAGTATTGAATTCTACCTTTATTTGTACTTTAGACTTTTTGTAATCAAATCTTTTGAAGATTCAAATAGGCCAACTATATGAAGTAATCTTTGAGACAACTGCACAAAACTGAACACGAACTGGGTAACAGAAAAACTGGTTAAAAAGAACCCCCTAATCAGTTAGCAACATGCATGTACTCAAGTTTTAAAAGTACTTTCAGACAGAGAGACAGGAAGGCTGACTGGCTTTAAAATATTCTATCCCAGGACGCCTGGATGGCTCAGTAGGTTGAATGTCTGACTCCTGATCTTGGCTCAGGTCATGATCCCCCCCCCCCCCCCCCCCCTGCGTTGTGGATGGAGTCTGTGTAGGGCTCCGTGCTGGCTGTGGAGCCTGCTTAAGATATTCTCTCTGCCCCTCTCCCCCAATCGCATCACGCTCTCTCCCCCAAAAAATAAAAAGATTCTATCCCCTCCCCACAATGGGGGAGACTGATGAAAACAGGAACAGCAAAAAGGTTTATAAAGCTAAATGAATGGAAATGAAGAGTTGCCCAATGGGCAGTTTCTGAGTATCACTGTGAACACCAGTGCCACTTAGAAATGGTCAAAGTGGTAAATTTTATGGATACATTTTACCACACATACACACACCCTGAAAAAAATGAAACCAGGGAATGGTTACATGGGTTTGATACACTGGTTTCCACTTCTGTTCACATGTGAAAGTGTTCAGGTTTATTTTTCTAAGTTTATTCATTTTGAGAGAGACAGAGCCCGGGGGTGGGTGCGGGGGATGTGGGCAGAGAGGGAGAATCCCAAGCAGGCTCTGTGCCATTAGCACAGAGCCCAATGTGGGACTCAAAGTCCTGAAACCATGCAGGACAGAAATCAAGACCGCGACACTCAACCAACTGAGCCACCCAGGCACCCCTGAAAAAGTTTAGATTGGTGTTTAAGTGTTACATAAAATGAGCAACTGGTAAATTCTGGCCTAATTTAAACCACACTGACCTTCCTCCACGAACAGAAAATTAAGCTCAAGGAGCAATCCTTTAATATTCTCAGGTGGCCTCTGTAAACACTAACATGCACTTCCTGTGGTCCTAACTGTGCCTTCCAGGACCACACCCTTCATTTAACAGTCGCCCAGCGCCTTACTAGCTGCTACCTGAGACCTGCACTGATCTTGCAACTGACCCCACAGTAAATCAAGGCTGGGGCACCAAACTACACTATTACTCATGCTTCATCATGAAGTGTTTGCAGAGAAAGGAGCCTACGAGCTTCAAAACACAATGTCCCTGATAAAGCAGCAAAAGTGATTAATTTTACTAAATCTTGACCCACTTTTTAATATCCTATGTTTTGAAATGGGGGCAAAGCATTATTGCGGCTTATAGAAATGTGATGGTTTTCTCCAGGAAAAGCATTCATGCAAGTTTACAAGCTGAGCTAGCTATGCTTTTCATGGAACACCATTTTTACCTGAAGAATTATCAAACTATGACTATTCGTTTTCTTGAAAATGAAGTGAGCCTGTCCTTTAAGGAAAATGAACAGTATCTGTTTCCAGTGATAAAATGCGGGCTTTTCAAGCAAAAAATAAAGTTTTAGAAAACTCATATTCATCAACATAAGTTTGAAAGTCTCACAATCTCTGAAATTGTTCTCATAAAATCAACTGTGGCATAAATAAACATCATTTGGTACTGTATAATAAAATGTACTAACACTGGGAAGATCTGCATAACTCAATGAACTGATCTTTTCCAGATAACCAATGCCTCATGTTACAAGATCATGAGCAGGTAAAAAAATCCCTTTGAAATATAAAATGATCAATGGACTTTAAAGAATAGTATGAAGGGGCGCCTGGGTGGCTCAGTCGGTTGGGCATCCAACTTCAGCTCAGGTCACGATCTCACGGTCTGTGAGTCCGCGAGTTCGAGCCCCGCGTCGGGCTCTGGGCTGATGGCTCGGAGCCTGGAGCCTGCTTCCGATTCTGTGTCTCCCTCTCTCTCTGCCCCTCCCCCGTTCATGCTCTGTCTCTCTCTGTCTCAAAAATAAATAAACGTTAAAAAAAAAAATTAAAAAAAAAAAAAGAATAGTATGAAAAGTTTACTAGATAAAGTTTCAGATTCCACACTGCAACTAACTTTTGCAGAAAACTACCACTTGTCCAGTTTTGGTATAGGAGCAGAAAAAAAAATACCCACAATTATCTGAAAAGGCTATTAAAATACTACTTTTTCCAGCTGCTTACCTGTGTAAGGCTGGATTTTCTTCATGTATGTCAACCAAAGCATCCCATCTCAAGAGTGAATACAGAGGCAGGTATGTATGAGAAACCAATTATCTTCTATTAAACCAAACACTCAAAGGGCTCCAAAAACGCAACTGATTAATTACAGAAGAATAGTGTGCAGAACAGGGGAGATGATAGTCTCCATCTACCCTATACTGAATACAAGACTTAACTGGAGGTGCCACGTTTTCAATGTAGTATCTTTTCAACATAGTATCAACATACTGGAGCACATCCAGAGGGCCCCATCAAGAACACTTTTTTTTTTTTTAAGTTTATTTAGAGGGAGAGAGAGAGAGCATGTGCACAGGGCAAAGAGACGGGGGGGGGGGGGGGGGGGGGGCGAGAGAGAGAGAGAGAGAGAGAGAGAGAGAGAGAAAATCCCAAGCAGGCTGTGACCGTCTGCAAAGAGCCTGATGCCAGGCTCAAACTCACTAATCACAAGATCTTGACCTGAGCTAAAATCAAGTCAGACCCTCAACGGACTGAGCCACCCAGGCACCCCCCCCACCCCAATTTTAGAAATCACAACATGGGGAAAATGTCAAAGAACCAAGGACATTCAATTAAAAAAGACAATGTAGGTATTACAGCTTAAGTTCTATCAAAATCAAGCAATTACACTTATTTCATGTGCAGGTCTAACCAGATGTACAAATGAAAGGCAGGGGCACCGCATGCTGTCCTGTCCAACCCTCTCTTCTACTTCTAGGGGAAGCTGGAAACTGGAAGATGGGAGTCTAATCTAGGACTGATACTGCCCCAACACTTTGTTTACATGTTTCAAGTTTCTGGGAAGACTACTTGAATTAGTGGGACATCCTCCCAGAACACTAAAGGTTAACTTCAAATAGAAATATACATTTTAACAATATACCAAGTCAGTCTTTGGAAATCTCAGAAGCATTTGCAATATTTCAAATATAAATTTTGTAACAAGCCGATAATCTACAAGAAAAAATTAGTTACCACTCATTTACAATATAGCACTCTTCATAAAGTGCTTTATGCCTATAGAATAGATTTCTCTTGGCTTTAGAAATAGAGCCAGGAAAGTGAAAACTCACTCGTTAATTCAATAGAACTTTTCCCACTCTTACTGATGCAAGGGAAATATGATTAAGTGTACGAGACACTGTGCTGCTTGCTTTGGACAGCTCACTTAATATTCCCAATAAATAGCTCTACAGAGGAGTTTTTATCTTACATGGGGGAAACTGAGGCTCAGAGAGCTAAAGAACTTGTTCCAGAGCACACAGCTAATACAAGGCTCAAGGCTCAGATGACCCTTAAGCCCTGTCTGCCTGATTCCAAAGCTAGGGCTTTTCCTCAAACTGTGTTAGAGACTGTTGGTGAAACCAAGTCAAGCATCTGTGGTAACGATTTTCATAGAAGATAATGATTTGGAAGCCAGCATTTGGGAGGCCGGGGAGTGGAGAGGAGGACGATAACCCCAGGCCACCTGGCATTTGGTAGGCAAACAGGATTTTAAGATAAACTTTTTTAATACTTCTACGGGTCCTACCATGACCAGTGCAAATAGCTACCATTGTTTATACCCTGCTTTCTTTCCTCTTATTAGTCTTAAAATATGCTTAGAGGGGCACTTGGTTGGCTCCCTGTCCAAATGACATCTATTGATTTCAGCTCGGTTTGTGAACCCAGGGTAGTGGGAACAAGCCCCTGGGTCGGGTCAGGCTCCATGTGTGGAGTCTGGTTTGGATTCTCTGATTCTCTCTCTCTCTCTCCTTCTGTCCCCCTCCCCGCTGCTTGCACACTCTCTCTTAAAAAAAAAAAAAAAGTTAGAACTCCAGTCCCCCCAACTGGAACTTGATAAAGAATACTTAGTGGAATTTAAGAAACAAAACAGATGAACATAGGGGAGGGGAAGGAAAAATAAGATAAAGACAGAGAGGAAGGCAAACCGTAAGAGACTCTTAAATGCAGAGAACAAACTGAGGGTTGCTGGAGGGGTGCTGGGTGGGGGGGATGGGTTAACTGGGTGATAGGCACTAAGGAGGGCTCTTGTTGGGATGAGCACTGGGTGTTGTATGTAAGGGATGAATCACTAAATTCTACTCCTGAAACCGTAATTATACTATATGTTAACTAACTTGGATGTAAATAAAAATTTAAAAATAGAGAAATAAAAATCTAGATTAAAAAAAAGAAGACTACTTAAAGGTGTAGTTTTAGTAGGTACCATTTTCAGCAATCTCGAGTCTTGCTACCTCCAAGTTCCCATCTAATTCCCAGAATTGATGGTTTTAGGCTGGAGCGCGCAAAAGCATGTCATAGTTAGAAATGTAAAAGCCTACCACTCTCCACTTTATTGCCAATGGCCAATAAAATTAAAACCCAGGAAAGAAAATTTAGCAACCTACAGAACAAAATACACTCAAGATCTAGTACAATCAACTCTTGGTAATTTGGAATTGTGATTTGCTTTGCTTTTGGGGGCAACAATGCAGTTCCAGGCTCTGTCACTGGCCTCCGGGGACATTCTCAATGGGTTGAGAAAATAACCGCCTAACACCGCTTCCTGACAACAGCGCTGGGTATCACATACAACACAGAAGACAATTACAGGGAATGTGTAATTATTAAAACCAAGCTTTTAGGTTATGACTGCATTTCACACCTGCTATTCCTTTCACCTGTGACCCAAGTGGTTTACAGTTGAGACCTCTTACTCGCTAATTTTAGACCAAAGGGAAGGGTCCCTTGGTACAAAAGCACCAAACAAAGCAATGCAGAACTGGCTTTCCCGAAGTGACCATCTTCTACAATGCCTAAGCACTGTATGCGAACATAAGCAAACAGCACTGAGACATCGATGTGAAACATGGTTCACGTAACAGCACAAATTATCACGGAAGGTTACCCACGAGCCTCTACCACCTTGCTGAATTTCTGAGGAACCAGAAACTGGTTAACTCCAGAGCTGATGAAATTAAAGTAACATTGACTCTGGAATAGGAAGCTTTTGGCCCAGACCTCACTGCTACATGTCTGGTCCTTTGTAAAGTTTCTGGACTCACTCCGGACCCTGTCTAAATGAGCACACAAATTCACCAATGCGTTTTTAGGACTGCTTTTAGGAACTGAGTGGCATTTCCCATGTACTTAAATGTGACATCCACTAAAAGTCTGACTCAAACACCTCAAGTCACCAGAGCAGCTAGCAAATCTGTCGAAAGGCGGGGGGGGGGGGGGGGGGCGCAAAAAAAAACCCCACAGTAACCAAACACCAAATCCCAGATTCAGGATAATATGACTAACTTATTGTAGTCCCGAACCAACTAAAACTCCTTGGATCTGCCTTAAATCAAACCACTCTGTGTAAGAGTTTTCCTGGGCACTTTTAATGTTTCTTGAAACTAAAGAAAAAAAAAATCCCAGTTATTAAATTTCAAGATGACTTTAAAAGCAAATTTGATGTCTACGAACCTACCCCAAAGGCAACAGTTTCACATGTCATCCAACATCTATTTCTTTTTTATTAGCAAATAAAATATTCTTTGAAAGAACAGGTGGTTCCACCTTCCCCAACTTCCATATTCTAGTGTCATGAGTAATATTAGGTACACTCCCTAACCAAAACAAGCCTTTGTCTGAGCCAGTCCCAAACCAAGGTATTAAAAGATCATTCTTCACCAAACAAAGATACTTTTGGGATTGAAACCCAGGAGACTGGACACCTCAGTAGGTACTATTGTGGTGTTATCCTGGGAAAGTAATCCTTTCTGTAAAAGTACACAAAGGCCAAGTGTGTCCTTGACAAATAGCAAGATGTTTATAGTCTGTCTTCTAAATTCTGCATGAGGGAACAAAAAAAAAAAAAAGAAAAAGAAAAAAAAAAAAGAAAAATATCCAGCGCGGATTCCCGAAATTAAATACGCTAAGTTTCTTATTCACTAGTGAAGTATTTCTCTTTCAAAGGGGGTGTCTCAATTGTATACAGTCTGTAAACGACCAGAGTGAGAACGAGGCTAACTGCGATTCCTTCTCCAGGTCAGAAGGAGAAACTAGGGAGAAATAAAATTTTCTGCCAGCAAGCACGTAGCACCTGCCAATAAGACACTGACCCAGGACACAGGAAAATTAAAAATGCTATTATGTATTTTCTTTTGCTTGGTCTCCCCCTCCACCGGCGTGAATCGGACCACTCCCGGGCTCTAGCCGCCAAATCCCTGCCTCACACATAAGGGAAGGGAATCACCCCTCTCGCCCTCCCGACCTTACCCAGTCGGCTGGCCTCCGGGCGAAGCGGGCCAGAGCGCCTGCAGCGCAAGCAGAGAACAGGAGGCCGGGACCTGGACAGAGACCCGAGCGGGGCAGGCTACGGCCCCCACCCCGCGCTGCAGCAGAGCCCCGCGCTGGCCCTGCCGTGCTGGGGGATGGGGCTGGAAGCGGGAGCTCGTCCTCCAAGGCACTCAGTGCCGCTGCGGCCTGGCCTTGCGGCCAAGGCACTGGAAAGACGACACGTCGGCGGCGGCGGCGGGAGACACAGGGACGAATCTGCGCCGCGAGCAAGACGTGGGGGAAACTAACTGCCGCCGCCCCCCTCCCCGAGCGCGCCATTTCTAGGCCCCGGCCCTCCAGGCTCCTCTCCCAGGCCTCCGCGGGCCGAGCCGGGCCCCCTACCGCCCGCCGCCCCGGGTGAGCGCGGGAAGGCCGCCGCCCCGGGGCCCCTGATTCCGCCCGCCCCCCGCGCCCGGCGGGGGCCCGCGCCCGCCAGCCTCACCCTCTGCCGCCGCCGAAGCTGCTGTAGGCCCGATCGTCGTAGGTATCGAAGTCCGCCATTTGCCGTCTCCGCTCCGAGAGGAACCAGGGTGAGCGAGGAAGGACCCCGCAATATAACTCCCCCCCGCCCCGCCGCCGGGGCTGTCCGCCGCGCCGCCTGATCGCAAATCGCACGCACGCACGCGCGCGCGCGCGCGCACGTACGCCGCGCCGCGCCGGGCCTGGGCCGACGGGCCGCTCCTGGCCCGGCGAGCTCTGCGGCACACGTGGTGCGGCGGCGCGTTGGCGGGGCGCCCGGCCTTGCGCCCCCGCCCATTGTGTGCTGGCCCCCGGGCTTCACCGCAGCCGCCGGCTGTCCCCCGCCCCGCCCAGCCCGTGCGCGCAGGCCGGGCCCTCCCTTCGGGAAGCTGGGGTGGCTTGCTCCGCGCGCTCTGACGCCCTCTCCGCGAGCTGGTCCGGGACCCTGCGCCCCGGCCGGCTGGACTGCCTGCTGTCGCTTAGCTTTTCGTACTCCAGACCTGGCAGCCCCCCCCCGCCCCCCGGAGGCCTGCCCCACTTGGCCCTACTCCGACACCCTCTTCTCGGCCAAGGGGTCGCCCGTCCACACCAAAGTAAGGGCCACCTCCTCCAGGGAGGATCCCCCCCCCACCCCCCCCCACCCCCCAGCTGGGCACTGGCTGAGAATGCACTGGGACGAAGGGCCCTGAAGGGGTGAGATTGGGGGTCAGGATCCGAGCGTGAGAGGCGATGGGAGTGCAGCTAGGAATCCTGACTTCTGGGGTCTGTCTACTCGGGGCTTCGGTATTGGCGGAGGGCAGGGGTGTTGAGATTAGAGTGTAGGTTGCTGAACTAGCAAGAGTCGGCGCATCTCGCTTTTGCAGAGGTCATTGCGCTGGGAAGGAATTCAACCCGGACTTGAATTTCATCTAGCTCAAGCAAAGCTTGGATATGTAATGAGAATTAATTACAGTGGTAGTTTCTCAGACACGGTTTAAAAGAACCTCAGAATTTTTGCAATGTATGCCCAGTACTTTTATATTTAAGCAATTTTTGCTACTTTATCCCAGTGCTGAGATTGACAGAGCAGCTATGAAGTCATTTTCTGTTTTCGTCTCTTCTTATTTACAAGTGATAAAACCACTTTACTATGGGATAGACCCCAAGTAACTTGGGCTCCACCTCTTACTAGCTGTGTAACTTCGAGCAAGTTACTTAACCTCTTTAGTGTCTCAGTTTTATCATCTGTAAAAGGGGAGGATATCACCTACCTCTTTAATGTTGTAAAGATTAGATGAAGAAATGTTGGTAAAATTCTTGGTTCACAATAATCTGTTTTGAGCACCTGTCTCCTATGTGTCTAGCATCATTATGGCTAATTTGGTTTCTTCTCTCCTTGCCCGTTTTGAACTTGGACCCTCCCTCCACCTCTCTGCCCCATAACTCCATTACTCTAAAAACATAAGTGCCCTTGACTAAATGAAAACCTTATTGTTTATTCTTATTTATTTTCTTCCAGTTTTTTGAGACCTTAATATTTATTCTTGAATGGCCTTACATTTTTTATTACAAAGGCTCCCAGTCCAAAGTCGCTTCAAGGTGAGATCCTGGGGGACAGGAACCCATATTAAGAGTCACCTGTCATATCCCACAAGGCCCTACATGAGGGAGAAGGGTGTCATTTATCATTAATGAAGTAAAAAGAGGGAAGGCTTCCAGAAAGGCCGATGGCTGGGGCTCTTCCAGTATGAGGACCATCCATGGATCATCCCTGATTCCAGACTTGATCCTCCTTACTCTACCCAGCCAGCATCCAGGGCCAGTCTTGGGCCATGCCCCAACTAGCAAAAACCCTTTCCCTTCTTTTGGGTTCTCCTGCACAAAGCCTGCCTTCCACCCAGGATCCAGAGATTGAAACCAATCCTAGAAAGTTCCATACCCTTGGCGAATGCCTCCCTGGCAAAGTTAGATGCCCAGCCTCTCCTGAGGTTGTCCTCATGAGCTTTGATACTGATTTGCTCCCTAACTTCTTCGACAGAGTGCATATCCCAGTCTTTACCAGTCCCTGTGGGTCCTGGGGGTGGAAGTCCCCCGAAGGCCCAACAGTTTCTCTGGGAACCTTTAATGTAGTGGTGGGGCCTGTGCATTGCATTTCAAACTGCTTGTGTTTAATCCTGGCCAAGCCACTTACTACTAGCTGTGTGACCTCAAGTGAATCGTGTCAACTGTCAGTTCTCTGTAAAACATGAATAATAGTCGTTGCGATAGTTTGCAGCATTCAGCTATTTTTTGTAACTTTTTTTTATAATGTTTTTTATTTATTTTTGAGAGACAGAGCACAAGTGGGGAAGGGGCAGAAAAAGAGGGAGACACAGAATCTGAAGCAGGCTCCAGGCTCAGAGCTGTCAGCACAGAGCCTGACGTGGGGCTTGAACGCTCGAACTGCAGCAAATCATGACCTGAGCCAAAGTCAGATTCTCAAGTGACTGAGCCACCTGGGCACCCCAGTATTCAGCTATTTTTAAGTTCTGAAATGTTGGTGTTTTGTTGGTGTGATATAGTTAACTTATGTAGGATAATCTGAATATGAGTAATTTTTAGGTTGAGATTAAGGTCAGTGATTTAAATAGTCAATTTCTGTGAAAAGGCATACCGATACTCTACAAATCTGTACAGTCCGCTCCTGTGTCAATCTCAGCGAGCATCTGTGTTGAGCCACTGCAAAGCTTCTGTTACAAGCATGTTACTGTAGGTCAGAGACTTTCCATACAAATGAATAGGAGTATGAGAAAAATTGAAATTGACTCATGGAATTCTCCCATCTATATATGATGAAAGTAAAGAAGAAAACAGAGTACTGAATATGCTTTGTTTATAACCAAAACTGTAGCTCGCTAGCACTAAAAACATGCAGACTTTCCCTGTCTCTCTACCCTTTCTTGCTCCTACTCTGTGCTCTGTCTCTCTCTCTAAAATAAATAAACATTAAAAAAATTAAATGGGTGGCTGGGTGGCTCAGCCTGTTAAGTGTCTGACTTCAGCTCGGGTCATGATTTCCCGGTTCTGAGAGTTTGAGCCCTGCATCAGGCTCTGTGCTGACAGCTCAGAGCCTGGAACCTGCTTCAGATTCTGTGTCTCCCTCTCCCCTGCTTGTGCGCGCGCTCTCTCTCTCTCTCTCTCTCTCTCTCTCTCTCTCTCTCTCAAAAATAAATAAACATTAAAAAAGGGGGGGCACCTGGGTGGCTTGGTCGGTTGAGCATTCCGACGTCAGCTCAGGTCACGATCTCACGGTTGGTGAGTTCCAGCCCCGCGTTGGGCTCTGTGCTGACAGCTCAGAGCCTGGAGCCTGCTTCGGATTCTGTGTCTCCCTCTCTCTCTGGCCTTCCCCTGCTCGCATTCTGTGCTGTGTCTTTCTCTAAAATAAACAAACATTTTAAAAAATGTACAAAATAAAAAAATAAAAATGTGCAGACTGCAAAATATCTCAAAAAACTGTTCAGAAAGATCTCAGATATATTAGAGAAGAGGTGGGAATGTTTGGGTAAGAAGGATGCTTCACCTCTGTCTCCTTGGTCTGGTCTGTTTGCCATGGAGCAGTCGTGGTGTTTTCCTCAAAAAACAAAATCAAGGCATGCCATGGTCTCTGCTCGGACCCTCCGTCCTCCAGAGTAGGAACCAGAGCCTTTCACTGTGACCTACTCACCTTCCGGCCCCTCCCTGCCTCTCCCATGGGTCTCGGCCCAGCCAAGGTGGCTGCGTGGCTCTGTATGTCTGATGCCCCAGCCTTCGGGCCTTTCCACCTGCTGTCCCCCTGATACCCACAGGACGCCCACCTTCGCCTCCTTTAGGCTTCTGCTCAGAGAAGCCCTCCCTAACAGCTCTATTTGAAATAGCAGCAGCCCCCCCCCCCCACTTTTTTACCCCTCTGGCTCTTCTCTCACCTGAGTTATTAACTTACTGTTTTCTTATTTAAGGCCTGCCCATCCTGAGAGCACAAAGGGAGTTTGTTTTGCTTGCTGATAAAGTCTTTTTTTTTTTAAGCTTATTTATTTATTTTGAGAAATACTGCGCAAGTGGAGGAGGGGCAGAGAGACGGGGAGACAGAACCCCAAGCAGGTCTCACACTGTCAGCGCAGAACCTGACACGGGGCTCTATCTCATGACTGTGAGATCATGACCTGAGCGGAAATCAAGAGTTGGATGCTCAACCAACTGAGCCACCGGGTTTCCCCTTAAGGCTGTAAATTTTGCCCTAAGTATTCCTGTAGGTGTATCCTCTCTGTTTTATCATATGGTGTTTTCGTATCTTCTTTGACCAGTCAATACTTAGAAAGGTATTTTCATGTTTGGAATGCATGGGGATTTGCTTATGTTCCGTCTTGCTGATTTCCCACTGTATTCTATTGTGGTCAGAGAATATGCTATGCACGATAGTGATTTTTGGTATTTATTAAGACTTGTTTGTGACTTAGCATGTGGTCAGTTTTTTGAAAATAGTCTGTGTGTATTCTCTATCTCATATGGAGTTTTATGAGGGTAGTTTATTTTTATTTATTTATTTATTTATTTATTTATTTATTTTTAGATTTTTTTATTTTTCTAAGTCATCTCTACACCCAGCATGGGGCTCAGACCCACAACCCCAAGATCAAGAGTCACACACTCTTCTGACAGAGCCAGCCAGGCGCCCCTGTGAGGGTGGTTTAAATCTTCCATGTCCACACTGCTTCTTCCCTGCTTGCTCTAGCTCTCAACTGGTGGGAGAGGTATTTTAATGTATTTCATCACCGTGATTGTGGATTTGTCAACGTGTGTTTGTAATTCTGTGAATGTTTGCCTTTTGTATTTGGAGACTGTTGTTATGTGCCTACAGGTTTAAATTCTTTTGTCTTGGTTAACTGATCCTTTTGAACATTATGTAGTGAGGCTCTGTGCCTACCAGTGTTTTGTTTTCTTCTGTTTTTGCCTAAAAGTCTGCTTGAATTGGTCCGTAGTCATGTTCTTTTGCCTCACGTTTTAATTAATTAATTTATTTGAGAGAGAGAGAGAAACTGGGCAGGAGAGAGAGAGGGGCAGAGGGAGAGAAGAATCTTAAGTAGGCTCTATACTCAGTATGGAGCCTGACACAAGCCTCAATCCCATGACCCTGGGATCATGACCTGAGCCAAAATCAAGAGCTGGCCGCTTAACCGACCGAGCCACCCAGGCACCTTGCCTCACATGTTTTCCCCTCATCTCTTGACATTTAGTCTTTTTGAATCTTTATGTTTTTAGGTGAGCCTCTTGTAAATAGCATATGGTCAAATATTATGAATAGTGTATAATCATATAACCCTTTAATTGCCAAGTTAGTCTATTTTCATTTATTGTGATTACAGACGTATTTGAATTATTTATGTCATCACATGGAAATTGGTTAGTATCTTTTATTCCTTCCCCCAACCTTTCTTATTATAATAATTCTATTTCAAAATTTTAGAAGTTGTCGATTTCTGGCATGCATCTTTGATTCAACAAAGCCAAAAATTAATCCCAAACAAAACAAGGACCTTGGAACCCTTCTTATTTTTTTTATTTTTTAAAGCTAGCTCTGTGCCCAGTGTGGTGTTCAAACTCACAACCCTGAGATCAAGAGTCACATGCTCTACTGCCTGAACCAGTCAGGCGCCCCTCTGCCATCAGTCTTATTATGGTCAGATAATCAGCCCTGGTAGTGCCACTGGTAGCTTTAAACTTCTTTTTTCCTTTTTGCTTTTGTTATGCGTGTTCACCGTGATGGTTTTGAAGTGAAGACTTACTCTTTTTTTTTTTTTAATGTTTGTTTGTTTATTTATTTATTTATTTGTTTGTTTGTTTGTTTGTTTTGAGAGAGACAGAGACAGAACACGAGCAGGGGAGGGGCAGAAAGAGAGGGAGACACGGAATCCGAAACAAGCTCCAGGCTCTAAGCTATCAGCACAGAGTGCGACGCAGGGCTTGAACCCACAAACTGTGAGATCATGACCTGAGCCGCTCATGTGAGACTGACTGAGCCACCCAGGTGCCCCGAAGACTTACTCTTTCTAAACACGGGTAGGGTTTATGCTTCTTGGGTCTTGAAACTTGTATCTTTTGTCAGTTCCGAAAATTGAGCAATCATTCTGTCTTTAAATATTGTCCTTCCCCCATTCTTTCTCTCTCTTTATTGGATCCTACTAGGCCTATGTTGACATTTGTTATTCTCTCTTCTATGCCTTCTAACTTCTCCTTTGTATTTCCTCTCATTTTGGTTTTCTGTGCATTCTGGGCACAGAGAATCTGTTCCTCAGACGTGTCTCCCAGCTTACTAGTTTTGATTTCAGCTACTTTAACCTGTTATACAGCTCATTTCCTTTTTTAAATTTTGTTTCATGGAGCGCATGTTTCATTTTTAGAAGTTCTACTTGAGGGGTGCCTGGGTGGCTCAGTCGGTTGAGCGTCCGACTTCGGTCCAGGTCATGATCTCACGGTTCGTGGGTTCGAGCCCCGCGTCGGGCTCTGTGCTGACAGCTCAGAGCCTAGAGCCTGCTTTGAATTCTGTGTCTCACTCTCTGTCTGCCCCTTCCTACTCACACTCTGTCTCTCTCTGTCTCCCAAAAATAAACATTGAAAAAAAATTTTTTTTTTTAAATAATAAAAGTTCTACTTGATTCTTCTACACACCTGCCTCCGCACCATGAATGATATCTTATTCTTTAGAGTTCTGATTCCTAACATTTTTCCCTTTAATCATTTGTTAAATCATTTTAATTGAATTATAACATACATCTGGAGAAATGTACTAATCATAGATGCATACCTCACCAAATTTCCAAAAGTGAACCAAGCCTTGCGACCAGCACTAGGGTCAGATCTCAGAACATTCTAGAATCCACGGAAGTCTCCCTCGTGCTCACACCCAGTCTCTCCTTCCCTCCAAAGGCCAACACTTTTTATATTCATTTTTTTTTTCCTACAGGGGAAAACGCGATTGTAGTCAGCCACTACCACAAGTTATGCAGTCGAGTTTCCCACATTTGGGGAAATCACAGAGGTCAGCACGTCCAGAGTGCAATGGATAAGCCTCACCCTGGGAAAACCACCTTCGTGATCATGGTATCTCCCCTGCCAGGTAAGTATATATATTCTCTCTCTTTTTTTTTTTTTTTTTTAATTTAATCTCTACACCCAACGTGGGGCTCGAGCTCGCGACCCTGAGATCAAGTTACATGCTCTTTTGCCTGAGCCAGCCAGCCTATATTCGTTTTTAAGACTCATTTGATGTCTTTTAGATTGTTGTCATCTTCTGTTTGTTGTGCTCTCTGAGTTTCAATCCAAATTGCGCCCCGCC
Source organism: Panthera leo (assembly GCF_018350215.1). Taxonomy (NCBI): domain Eukaryota; kingdom Metazoa; phylum Chordata; class Mammalia; order Carnivora; family Felidae; genus Panthera; species Panthera leo. The sequence goes on along the minus strand of NC_056694.1, from coordinate 10,344,895 downwards.
CCCCCCTGCCCCGCCCCGGGATTTTGACATTTCTCAGCGTGAGCTTATCCTCACAGTGGCTGGTTCTTAATTATCCTTTCCTCCAGTAGAATCCATCACAGCCTGGGTAAAATGGAGTATGGCTTCAGAGCTTTTCCCCTTGGCTTATTCCCCAGGAGTATCACCAGACCAGGCTCGGTATTTATGTCGGCATTTGGCTTGAGAGTTTCTGGACTGTCCCAGCCCGGTAAACCACGTGATGCTGGGCTGGGAGTTTGGGATTCTCTGGCTGAAACAGACAAGCTTGCTTGTCACCCACCTCCCTGTAGATGGACACATTTTCTCAGGTTCCCCCTTTCACTTTTCAGAGTTCTCAGGTCCACCTCTAGCCCTGGGTGTGCCCCAAGGATGGCTTCTGTCCCCACAAGGGCGCTAAGCATAAGCCCCTGCTGCTCACCCTTTCTTCACCCGGGGACAGAAGCCGGGTGAGCTCATTAGCTGTCATCTGCGGGGGACAGTGCCCTCTTGTTTCTGGCATCTGACGACTTCTCTTTCTTTTGTGCGAACTCAGCCATGCATTTGAGATCATTTCTGTTCTGTTTCATTGACCATTTTCAGGTGTTTGTGAGGAGAGAAATTTCAGATTATTATAGTATGCAAAATCAGAAACACTTGAAGACGTCAGTGAGCTGTTGAGCACTTGAAAGGTAGCTCGTGCGGCCGTGTGGAACAGATTTTTAATTTTCATTTAATTTTATGTTTTTATTTTTTGAATGAAGAACAAATTTACATCCAAGTTAGTTAGCATGTAGTGCAATAATGATTTCGGGAGTAGATCCCAGTGATTCATCCCCTATGTGTAACGCCCAGTGCTCATCCCAACAAGTGTCCTCCCTAATGGCCCTTGCGCGTTCAGCCCATCCCCCGACCCCAAACCCTTGCAGCGACCCTCACTTTGTTCTCCATATTTAAGAGTCTCGTAGGTTTTGTCCCCTCCCTGTTCTTACATTATTTTTGCTTCCCTTCCCTTATGCTCATCTGTTTTGTATCTTAAACCCTACATATGTATGAAGTCATAGGATCTTTGTCTTTCTCTGACTAATTTCGCTTAGCATAATACCCTCCAGTTCTATCCACATAGTTGCAAATGGCAAGATTTCATTCTTTTTGATCCCCGAGTAATACTCCGTTGTATATATAGACCACATCTTCTTTATCCATTCATCCATCGATGGACATTTAGGCTCTTTCCATCCTTTGGATATTATCGATAACACTGCTGTAAACATTGGGGTGCATGTGCCCCTTCAAAAAAGCACACCTGTATCTCTTGGGTAAATACCCAGTAGTGCAATTGCTCGGTCATAGGGTAGCTCTATTTTTAATTTTTTGAGGAACCTCCACACTGTTTTCCAGAGTGGCTGCACCAGTTGGCATTCCCACCAGCAGTGCGAAGGGGTTCCTCTTTCTCTGCATTCTTGCCAGCATCTGTCATTGTCTGAGTGGTTAATTTCAGCCATTCTGACTGGTGTGCGGTGGTTTAGTGTGTTTTTTACGTATTTATTTTGAGAGAGAGAGAGGGAGTGTGGGAGGAGCATAGAGAGAGGGAGACAGAATCCTAAGCAGGCTCCACGTTGACAGCACAGAGCCCACTTGGGGCTCAGTCCCATGAACTGTGATATCGTGACCTGAGCTGAAATCAAGGCTCGGAGGCTCAACTGACCGAGCCACCCAGACGCCCCTAATTTTCATTTAATTTTAATTAATTGGCACTGAAATTTAAATAGCCACAGGTAGCTTGTGGCTCCCACATTGGACAGTCTGGCCTTAGAAAGGAAGGAAGAACTCATTAAAGCCCCATGAGCTTGGCATGCTCGGGTCAGACTCACCCCAGGGTGTGGACCACGGGCGTTCCACAGCCCCGGTCCACGGCTCTGAGCACCTTGATGGAGGTCAAGTGGGAAGCTTGTGGGTTGGCCTAGATTCCATTCTGTGGATGTGGACCCACAAGTGCTGGATGAATGGGCCAGCGTGCCCGGAGGACAGGCCCTAGGGGGTGCCCTGGGGTTCTGTATTAGGCCCCACCTATTTATCTGTTGAGGGCGTGGCACAGAGTTGAGAAGGATTAGGAACACCTTGAGTGACAGTCATGACCAGGACCCTTGTGGTCTCTTCTGCCCCTTAAAACCGTGGCTTGCTGTCTTCGCCACCGACCCCTATTCTGTCCTCAGCCCTTTCCTGACCCTCAGACTCTCCCTGGAGGGCCCCTCCCCTGGCAGGACTGCCCACCCCGGGGCCTCTGTTACAGCCTCACACATCTGGTGATTCCCCCGACGCCCAGCTTCTATACTCCCCACTCTTGACGTGCTTACTCTTCTGATACAAAAGTGTACATACGTATATGTCCACGTTCACATAGATAAAACGTTTATGAAAGTAAACTTTATGTGCACAGTGGGCAAGATTCAAAATCCATCCATGAGTATACAGTGAGGTTTGTCTCCCCCACGCCCTGGATTCCAAGCCACCAAATTCCCCTTCCCCAGGGCAACGGCTGTCCTTCAACACTGGGAACACCTTTCCTCAAGAGCCTTAGGGATTTCTGTGTGACCTGCCAAACAGCAAGTGCCTGGAGGGCAGGGCTAATCTTGTCCGTTCTCTGCAGGCTCCCTGGGCACAGGAAGGCTGTGATGCTTGGGTCAACCACAGCCATCTGAGGACGAGGCTCCTGAGTAGTAACAGGGAGTATAATGGAGCCTTAGTGGGGATCCGTGAACCTCCGGCAGCATTGTGGGCCACAGTGCTCCTTGAAACTCCCCCCACTAGCTTCCCAGGGGCACCAGGCTGGAGACAGAGCTCATTCCTGGGACTGCTTCAGATTCTGTGTCTCCCTCTCTCTTTGCACCCCTCCCCCCCGCACTCTGTCTCTCTCAAAAATAAACATTAAAAAAATTAAAATGTTTTTATTTATTTTTGAGAGAGAGAGAGAGAGCACATGCAGGGGAGGGTCCGAGAGAGGGAGACAGAGAATCTCAAGCAGGCTCCATGCTGTCAGCGCAGAGCCTGACGCGGGACTCCAACTCAGGCTGCGATCATGACCTGAGCCAAAATCAAGAGTCAGACACTAAACCAACTCGGCCACCCAGGCGCCCCTCTAAATTTGTTTTTCTAGCAACGAGCTGAGACCAAAGGGAAGGGAGGGTTTGAAGGGTGCTGAGGGATGGGGTCCTGAAGGGTACAAGACGAGGGTTGAGTCCATGCCAGGGAGAGACCTTCTGTACCCATTTCCAGTTTTCCTTTCTTGCACTGGAATTCTGCTCTCACAGCTCAAGCCTTGGGTAGAAGTCTTGGGGAGGTCCACATCTTGGGGGGTAAAGAGGATCAGAGAGCTGGAAAAAAATAGGGAGAGGGACAAGATTATGGGAAGGAGCAAGTCAGGCAAGTGGTGACGGACAAGGTTGAGCTGGAACCCCTCCCTGGGAGACCTCAGGGGCGTTTGGTGGGGGAGACACTGAACTTCCTGAGTCCCCAAGGCCCGGGATCTGATTGACTATTTGTATTGTAAAATCCAGGGAGCTTGGCGACCCTGGGGCCACAGGCATCATCACCACACTTGGTTGGAGGTTGGTTGGAGGTTGGTTGGAGGTCACCATCGGGTGCTGACCAGCCCCAGCCTGTCCCGGACACTGAGTCCTCCTACACTGCCAGGCACTCCCAAGTCCTTGCTCACCTCTGTGCCTTTGCATGTGCCGTTCCCTCTTCCCAGAATGTCTTTCCCTCTCGGTCCCCACTGCTCCCACATGCCTGCCCACCAGACAACCACCCACTCCTTTTCTATGCTCACTGCGAATGCCGCCGCCTCCAGGGAGCCTCTCACAGCACGGATTCCTCAGCACAGTCTATTGGTGTGTCTGCCTTCCCCCACTGTGCCATGGGTCCTCCAGTCCCAGGGCCACGTGGGGTTCGCTTCTACCCCGTCCACCTACCCTCCTGCAGGCAAATGGGTATGCAGCTCATGCTTGCTGAATAAATGAATTTTTTTTTTAAAGCTAGTAGCATTACTTCTAGGTAAGTGAGACTTGGCTTTAAACTGTGCTGATGTGGGGGCGCCTGGGTGGCTTAGTCGGTTGGACGTCCGACTTCTGCTCAGGTCATGATCTCACGGCTCTTGAGTTCGAGCCCCGCATCCGGCTCTGTGCTGACAGCTCGGAGCCTGGAGCCTGCTTCCGATTCTGTGTCTCCTTCTCTCTCTGACCCTCCCCTGTTCGCGCTCTGTCTCTCCTTCAAAAATAAATAAACATTAAAACAAAGTTTTTTAATAAAAATAAAAATAGACTGTGCTGATGTGGAATTTGTACTCGCCTGTGAAAGTTGTTCTGAGACGCAGTGAGCTCCGCCCCCCCGGAATCAAATGTCACCCACCTTTAAAGGCAATGTAACAGACATCCACTGGTGTTACCCTGCCAGAATCGCAGTGTCTCTTGCACTCTCCCATTTACCACTGTAAGCGAGAAAGGACACAGGATCCAGGCTCGGACAAGCATGGTACCCAGCCTCCTGGGGACAGCAATCAATCCAGGCGGCTTGCACGTGACCCAGCAGGTCAATCAGTACCCTTCCTCGCCATTGATGCCTGAATGCAGGGAGGCAAAGCTTCCCTTCCTGGGGTTGCTAAGCTGGAACTCCTTTGTGAGCCACTGAATTTGATTTTTGTTTTGCCTTATTTTTCTTAAGCCAGTTTGAGTTGGTTTCCATTGCTAGAAACCACGTAAGTTTGACTCAATAAAGGCCAAGTCAAGTAAAGTGCATGCTTCTGACTGGTCGGGGGGGCAGGGGCGGCGTATCAGCTCCGAGCAGTTTAGTTTTACAGGTAGAGAAATAAAATGCCACCCGTTCCCAGTGCGCTGAGAAGTCTGGAGACCACGTCCTGTGTGTAAAATGAGGAAGACCTGGGGATTTTTAGCCAGGAGAAGGGAAAACTGGAGGCTGCAGAGAGGCATGCTGGGAGGACTGGACTTGGGCAATAGCTGAAAGGTACAAGACAAGGAGTGACTGGACAGTGACAAAAGCTGTCTGAAAATAGAGGCACTGCTGTGTTAGGTAGTGAGATCCCCATCACTGGTGGTATTCCAACAGAGACAGAGAAGGAATCAAGAGTACTGATGAGGCGGTTTTTACCTTGTTTATAACAACGGTCCACAATAGGGAAGTACACTCTTCCCAGCTGGGGGAAAACGTGGATGCTTTTTTTCCTTTTTTTTTTCTTCAGTCACTCAATGACTTAGGGAGTGCAGTTGACATATAGTGCATCTTATTCTTTTTTTTTTTTTAATTATTTAAAGTTTAATTATTTATTTTGAGAGAGGCAGAGAGAGCACAAGCAGGGGAGGGGTAGAGAGAATCCCAAGCAGCCTCCCGATATGGAGCTCGAACTCACAAACCATGAGATCATGACCTGAGCCAAAACCAAGAGTCAGATGCTTAAGTGACTGAGCCACCCAGGCGTCCCTAGGGAATTTGATTCTTTGGACTGGCTCAAATACTAAGGGTGCCTCTATTGAGAACCACTGGGAGAAAAGATTAGATTAGCAGAGTAATTTTAGATTGTATTTTAGTGATGGAACAAACCTTCTACAGAACCCTAAGACACAACAATTCCACCTCTAGTATTTTTTTTTTAACGTTTGCTTATTTTTGAGCAAGAGAAAGAGAGAGAGAGTGTGTGCAAGGGAGGGACAGAGAGAATCCCAAGCAGGCTCTGTACTGTCAGCACAGAGCCCAACGTGGGGCTCAAACTCATGAACTGTGAGATCATGACCTGAGCCAGAATCAAGGGTCCGACGCTTAACCGACTGAGCCCCCAGACGCCCCCCCCACCTCTAATATTTAACATTCAGATACATTCATGTTTGTAGGAAATGGTATATGTACACAGTTATTTCAGCGAAAGAGTTGGAAGCAATTTCAGTGTCTCTAAATTAGGGTTCATCATGGGGCGCCTGGGTAGCTCAGTCGGTTAAGCGTCTGACTTCAGCTCAGGTCATGATCTTGCGGTCTGTGGGTTCGAGCCCTGCATCGGGCTCTGTGCTGACAGCTCGGAGCCTGGAGCCTGTTTCCGATTCTGTGTCTGCCTCTTCCTCTGACCCTCCCTGTTCATGTTCTCTCTCTCTCTGTCTCAAAAATAAATAAATGTTAAAAAATAAAAAATAGAAAAATAACAAATTAGGGTTCATCCACATGCTGGTGTACTGTGCAGCCCTAAAATCGAATGGGGGATCCACTCTGAGCTAAGATTAATCAGAAATGCTTCACAGACTTTTGTTCATCGAAACACCTATACAAAGATCTTCCTTGACTTACTACAGGATTACGTCCTGATCAACCGATTGTATGTTTTCCACTTAAAGTGGAAAACGCATGTAATATATCTGACCTACATCATAGCTTAGCCTAGCGGACTTTAAACGTGCTCAGAACACTTACATTCGCCCATACTTGGACAAAAATCATCTAACACAAAGCCTGTTTTATAATAACGCATTGACTCCTGTGACATCCTGAACGCTGTTCAGACAGTGAGAAGCAGAATGCCTCCCTGGGCACAGGAGGGTTGACTGTACATCGGTCATTCACCCTCATGATTGCGTGGCTGATGGGAAGCTGCCACCTCCCCGTGTCACGAGAGAGGACCATCCTACACGTCGCTAGACCGGGAAAAGATCCAAATTCTAAATTCCAAGTACCGCGTCTACTGAATGCACACTGCTCTCACACCATCATAAAATTGAAAAATCCCAAGTCGGGCCTGTCTGTAGAACGTTCAAGGCAGCACTATTAGTTATCATGAAGCCTTGGAACCTGCCCAGATGCCCATCCACAGTAGAACGGATAAATGGTCGCGTATTCATTCAATGGAGTAGCTCACAGAAGAGAGGAGGAATCAGTTGCAACTATACAACACGGATGAATTTCACAGACGTAAAGGAGGGGAAAAGAAACTAGACACAGAAGACAAAATACCCTGAGCCCTGTCTATACAAGTACAAAAGCAGGCAAAACTGTAATGTTAGAGGTCAGGATGGTGGTTGCACGGAGGGCAGCACAATGCTTTTCCCTTATGATATGAGCACTTTCATGTATGTATATTTTACTTAAAAAAACAGTTGCAGAAATGGGATGAGAAAGCATCTCATCTATGGGAATGATGTCATCTCTGAGATTATGGGATGGAAAGAAGCAAGGGACCAGAGGAGTGTGTGTCCATGAAAAAGTGTGTGCTGGGGCGTACCTGGGCGTCTTAGTTGAGCATCTGACTCTTGGTTTTGGCTCAGGTCATGATCTCCTGGTTCATGAGTTCGAGCCCCCCATGGGGCTCTGTGCTGACAGGGTGGAGCCTGCTGGGGATTCTCTTTCTCTCTCTCCCTCTGCCCCTCCCATGCTCTCTCGCTCTCTCTCTCAAAATAAATAAACATTAAAAAAAGGGGGGGCACCTCAGTGGCTCAGTCAGTTAAGCATCTGACTCTTGACTTCAACTCAGGTCATGATCTCAAGGTTCGTGGGTTTGAGCCCCGCATTGGGCTCTGTGCTGACAGAGCGGAGCCTGCTTGGGATTCTCCCTCTCTCTCTGCCCCTCCCCTGGTCTCTAAATAAGTAAACAAACAAACTAAAAAAATTTTTTTTAATTAAGTCAGGTTGAGAAGGATTGGTGGCGGCCATGTTTCAGAGCAACAGAGAATAAAGAGACCCAACAGGAAGTATCCATAGGGTACTTAGTAATGTGGCCAACACAACACAACAGCTGTAAAATACTCTTCTGAGATTATTGAGGAAACTTAACTGTGAACTGGATATGAGATCATACTGGGAGTGATTGTTCATTTTCTTGAGTCTGATAATGGGATTGTGGTTTTGGAGAGGACGGGGTTTTAGGTGATGTATGTTGAAGTATTCAACGTGTTCAGGAAGTGAAATGTTATGATGCTTGGGAATCAGTTTTGAAAGGTTTCAGCAAATCCAGCCAACCAGCCGTATACACACGCGGGCAAATGTTAACAATCTTTGAATATAGATGGTGGGCATAAGGGGCTCATGAACCCATTATTTCAACTTTTCTTAATATTTGAAGTTTATCGTAATAAAACGTTTGGGGGAAGTCTCAAAGATGGCCCACTGGGGCACAGTTTTATAGTCCTTGGACTCACTTTGTGTACAGCCATTTGTGAACTAAGGAGAACCAAAAGCCCAGCTGAAGTGCAGAAAGGCCCCGGGAAGGCCGGGGTGCTCGGGATTTCTGGGGTCCGTGTAGGTTTGCAGAAGCACTGGGGTGAGGCTGGAGAGGTGGCCTGAGTGGCATGAGGAAGGGCCTTGAGTGCCAGGTTAAGGAAGCTGATTTTGTCTAGGACTCGAGCAAGCCACCAAATGGCGTGAACAACGCTGGCATATCAGCTGGGAGCAGTGAGGGTGGTGATGAACTGGAAAGAGGAGCCTTAGCGTCAAGTGCCGAGGGGCAGGGCAGCCTGGTGGGGGTCTCTGATCATCAGGGGAGACGGGAGTCCCCTCTGAAGGGAACAGCTGCCCCCTGGAAACAGAAGAGAACTTCTCAAGAGCATCCATGGGCACCTGGGTGGCTCAGTCAGTTGAGCGTCTGACTCTTGATTTGGGCTCAGGTCGTGATCTCCCGGTTCGGGAGCTCTAGTCCCGCGTCGGGTTCTGTGCCGACAGCTCGGAGCCTGGAGCTGCTTCGGATTCTGTGTCTCCCTCTCTCTCTGCCCCTCCCCCGCTCGTGCTCGCTCACTCGCTCGCTCTCAAAAATAAATAAGCATTTTAAAGAATTTAAAAAAGAGCATCCAAAACCCTTTCTTTGCATGAGAAATCTGGTTTAGAGCGTTGACCCATTTAAAAACAGAAGCAAAACAGAACACTGTCGGAAGCAGACAAAGCAAGACTGAGGCCCTGATCGGGTTCAGGGGCCGCCATCCTCGGGGGAGTGGGGAGGTGTGACAACCCAGAGGGCGGTGGGGAGGCCTGACTGCAGAGGTGCCCAGGGGCGGACTCCATGCAGGAGACTTGGTGACTAACCAGATTCAGAAGGGGGAGGGCGGAGTCCAAAGCGCCTCCCAGGTATCCAGCGTGGGCAGCTGGTGAGTGAGGAAGGCACTCTGGAGGCGGAATCACAGAAGGAGGGCAGGATGCTGGGGAAGGGGAGTCCGTGTCTGGGCTGGAGACTTGGACACAGGGAGCTGGAGGTCCCGGGGTGGGCAGCTCTGTTGGAGGAGGGTTAGTCTGAGAGTCTGAGGACAGATGGGGGAGGCAGGAGGGGCAGAAGAGACCACAGGGGTCCCGGTCGTGACTGTCACTCAAGGTGTTCCTAATCCTTCTCAACTCTGTGCCACGCCCTCAACAGATAAATAGGTGGGGCCTAATACAGAACCCCGGGGCACCCCCTAGGGCCTGTCCTCCAGGCAGGCTGACCCATTCATCCAGCACTTGTGGGTCCAAATCCACAGAATGGAATCTAGGCCAACCCACAAGCTTCCCACTTGACCTCCATCAAGGTGCTCAGAGCCGTGGACCGGGGCTGTGGAACGCCCGTGGTCCGCACACTGGGGTGAGTCTGCCCAGGCTATGAGGCCATAGGGAGCGACTCCTTCCTGTTTTAGGGGAAGGGAATATGACCTTTTATTGAGCAATTACAAGTCAGGGAGGAGCAGAGAGAGAGGGAGAGAGAATCCCAAGCAGGCTCCGTACTGTCAGGGCAGTGCAGAGCCCGATGTGGGGCTTGAACTCATGAACTGTGAGATCATGACCTGAGCTGAAGTTGGATGCTTAAGCGACTGAGCCACCCAGGCGCCCTTGTGGTGTTTTTAGATTACACAGGAATGATCTCCACCTCCACCCCGCTTCTGGCCCCAGCTCTACTTGGATTTTGCCATACTCCCTAGCAAGCTGTATCAGAATTTTGGCAGGACAAGAGGGGCTATGAAAGCTTGTTCTGAAAAACCTCTCCATATGTCTCTGATTTGGCAGGCTAAGATAACTGGAAAACCCTGCTCGTGAAATTCTCTGAAATGTTCCATAAAATTTTTAAATTTTATTTTAGATGCACAGCTGAGCCCCCATGGAAGAGAAATCCCAGGAGCCTAGGAACAAAGAGGGGACTAAATAGGGTAGATGACAGCCAGTGAGTTTGATGAGGGAGCATAACCGCAGGCTGAGAGCAAAGTACAAGCTAGCACCCCGCCCCCACCCCCCCCTTCAAGGTGGTTCATGTAGGATATTCCTTGGACACTCCCTGGCTACCCCAAAACAGGAAAGGACAAAAAACAAATGGTTAAACTGATAAGAGTCTCCACCAGTTTACAAGAAAAAGGCAATCCCATCAATAGCCTAAAGTCCAGGAACTCCCTACTTATTGTCTTAAGAGGGAACGAAAACCTTAGCTGACAATAGCTAAGCCTGCAGTAATCTGTGAGTCTTTAGCCTATGAAAATCTCTTTGGAAACTTCCCTTTTGACTTTACCCTCCCCAGCCCCGTAGTATATAAGGAGCCCCTCTTCACAACCCCAGTGCAGCTCTTTCTGCCTACAGGCCCTGTACCATGCTTTAATTTTTTCATTTTATTTTATTAATATATTTTTGAGAAAAAGAGAAAGACAGAGTGCAAGCTGGGGAGGGGCAGAGAGAGAGGTGGACACAGAATCCGAAACAGGCTCCAGGCTCTGAGCTGTCAGCACAGAGCCCAACGTGGGGCTCGACCTCACGGACCATGAGATCATGAACTGAGCCGAAGTTGGACGCTTAACCAACTGAGCCACCCAGGCGTCCCCCAGCTCCGTGCTTTAATAAAGTCACCTTTTTGCACCAAAGACGTCTTCAAGAGTTCTTTCTTGGCCGGCAGCTCCGAACCCCACCATCACCCCAAAACCTCATCCAGTTGATAATGTGTCTTCCCTTAGGTGTCAGTGAAGGTTGGTAGCCAGGAATGACAGGAGATGAGGCCCTGGATTAGGGTTGCCAGAAAAAAATAATATAGGATGCCCATTTATGTATGTATGTATGTATGTATGTATGTATGTATGTATGTATGTATATGAACAGACAGATATATGCATTTGTTTATATACATAAACAAATTTTTTTGGCTAAATATGGCAGCCCGGACCCACCTAAAATGGAAATTTTACCCAAGAGTCCTGTAAAGTTGACCCTTGAAAAGCCACTGTCCATTAAAGGGCCAACTAGAGGTAATGTGTCTACCGGAGGGTGATAAGCAAATTTGTCTGCCTCAGCCTGAGAATTCAAAGCCCCTGACCTAGTTTCACACTTGCGTGGGATTCCAGATCACCCCACAGGAATGGCTCAGTAATTTCTTACTCAGTAATTTCTTGCAAGCCAAGAAATCAACAGAAACAAAGATGCTCCTGAAGAAAAAGAAGAAAAAAGTGAGAATGGGGGTAGGGAGGAGCCCTAAAGGTATGCCCCCAGACTATAAGGGGTTCTTAAAACAAAAAGCAAACACAAATGATGAGTTTACAGTTAAGAAATGTCAGAGCCCTTGAGGAGATACATATTCCACAAGTAAGACTCAAAGGAGGCATCTTGGTGGCTCAGTTGGTTGAGTGTCTGACTCTTGATTTTGACTCAGGTGATGAGCTCCCAGTTCATAAGTTGAGTCCGGCAACGGGCTCTGTGATGACAACGCAGAGCCTGCTTGGGATTCTCTCTCTCCTTCTCTTTCCCGCCCCTGCTGTCTCCCCCCGCCCCCCTCTCTCTCAAAATAAATGAATAAAAACTTAAAAAATAAGACTCAAAGGTACAGCAATTAGGATAACTGGAGCACCCCATCTTGAGATTATACAATAAAATGAAAGGGAGCATAAAATTCAATATATTGATTATGATTAAAGATGTAAAATAAGAAATCCAAACTATAAGAAAATAAACACCCTAAAACTCCGTGGAGGGGTGTCTGGCTGGCTCGGTTGATGGGCACATGACTCTTGGTCTCCGGGTTGTGAGCTCTAGACCCACGTTGGGTATAGAGATTACTTAAAAATAAAATCTTTATTAAAAAAAAATCCTTTGTATATGACAAAGAACCAAGTAGAGTTTCTAAAAATGAAAAATGTAGTAATTAAAACAAAGATCATAATAAAGCCCTCAAAACATGGATTGAATAGACGACTGAACACCGTAGAAGAGAGGATCAGAGAACTGTAATACGAGATTTCAACAAGTACAGAGAGCTGAAATGATGAAAGAAATATGAAAAAGAAGTTAGGAGGGGCGCCTGGGTGGCTCAGTCGGTTAAGCGTCCGACTTCGGCTCAGGTCATGATCTCACGGTTCATGGGGTTGAGCCCCACATCGGGCTCTGTGCTGACAGCTCGGAGCCTGGAGCCTGCTTCGGATTCTGTGTCTCCCTCTCTCTCTCTGACCCTCCCCCATTCATGCTCTGTCTCTCTCTGACTCAAGACTAAATAAACATTAAAAAGAATTTTTTTTAATTAAAAAAAAAAAAGAAAAAGAAGTTAGAAGACACAGACAATAGAACCAAAATATTCAACATCTATCTAATAGAGTTTCCAGAAAGAGTATAGTTCAGAGAGATGAGGTAGAGGTAATAGCCCAAGATAGAATGGCTAAGGATTTGCTGGAATTGTTGAGCCATGACTCTCAAGAAATGAGGACCACTGTGAATCCTAAACAATGAAAACATAGGTCCATGTAGATTCCCACAGTAATAAAATTCAGAAAAAGGTATACAAAAGCATTTTGTCTCTCCCAGATCCTTTCAGGAAGAATTGCTAATGATGTACTTCAGGAAGAAGAAACTTGTACTCATACAAAGGAGTGAAGAATGATGGCAAGTGACGGAAGCAAGATCTTGGCAAAGGTCTTGGCTCAAAAAAGCAACGGTAAGAACGGGTAAAATTATCAAAAACAACCATTTCAGTACTCTGGAAGTTAACCAAAGGCAGACAGCAAATTGAAAGGCAATTCAACAAAACACTTGAGAGCCTCAGTAATAACAATGGCGTCTGTGACATTTTACTACCAGGTGACTCCCGTTTCCCTTCCCCCAACCCCAAAGGCCAGGACATGGTAGCCACGAGAATTGGCTGCCTTACTGCTGCTGGAGGGGCTGACCTGATTTCGGAGCTCTGCAAAAAAAAATTCATAATTGAGAGGTGATGTTGAAAATAATATCAATTAGTGGCAAAGCATTGGGGGAACGCCAGTGTCATGGCCACCTAAGGCTTCAGTGCCATTTGGGACAAGCAAGCGACCAGCCAAAATTTTGAGAAGATCTGGGGCACAAGATAGCCATGGGGGACTTTGGGAAGCACCAGCGTATTCCTGGGGATCTAGAAGCACACACACACTAAGAGCTGCGTGTACATGTAGGAGGGGACTCAACCCTGGATCCCTGGCTGACCATGAGGGCCTATGAGGCAGAAAGTAAAATCCAAGTCAGACTTGTAGCCTGCCTGACTTTTGTGTTCCCCAGCCCACACTCTAAGGTCCAGCTGGCAAAGGGCAGAAAGAAGGCGCTCCTTCAAGGTATTTAAGGAAAACTTCTGACCAACTAATGACTGGCCACTAAGCTGTGCTGAGCCAGGAGTGGTCCCTAGGAAGGCTGGTTTAAAAACAAAAATAAGAACTAAAACAAGCAAGCAAACTGAACAGAGGCTTTGGTTGTCCCACACTGCGGGGAAGACAAAACATACAGAACTAGTCCAGGCAAGTCACCAAATGACCAACCAGACAATAGTGACGAAATCTACAATCACCACCTCTGGGAGCTCAGAAGCCTGAAATACATTATCTAAAATGTCCCATCATGGGGCGCCTGGGTGGCTCAGTCGGTTGAGCCTCCGACTTCAGCTCAGGTCACGATCTCACGGTCCGTGAGTTCGAGCCCCGCGTCGGGCTCTGGGCTGACAGCTCGGAGCCTGGAGCCTGCTTCCGATTCTGTGTCTCCCTCTCTCTCTGCCCCTCCCCCGTTCATGCTCTGTCTCTCTCTGTCTCAAAAATAAATAAACGTTAAAAAAAAAAAATTTAAACTGTCCCATCTTCGACAGAAAATTACAAGACAGATCTCATTTAATCCTCCCCACAGAGGAGTTTCTAGCTCACATTCGGGGAAAATAAGGCTCAGAGAGATAAAGTCACTTGCTCTAGATCATACAGCAAATACACGGCAGAGCTGACACACTAACTCTGTGTGAGTGATGTGCAGAGAAACAGGAGAATAGCCCAAACACAGGGAGAAAAGCAGTAACTAGGAACTTGAGTTGGAGGGGGGGCCCAGATGCTGGACTTAGTACTGACAAAGCAATGACAAATATGTTCAAAGAACTAAAGGAACACATAAAGGATGAAAGGGAAGTATGATAGTCACTCATCAAGTAGAAAATGTCAAAAGAGAGATACTGATTTTGGATGTTCTGTTGAGAACAACAGTGAGAAAAAATTTCTGTTGTTTTAAGTTGAGTTTTTGGCCATTTGTTACAGCAGCCGCCAGAAGCTAAGACAGACAGACACTAAATGTAAAAACCGTATGCTGTGGCTATTGGGAGTGCGTTAAAAATACATAGCCATAGGAGGTAAGATGGTGAGCTTGCAGTGAGCGTATGTCAGGGATGAAAATAGGTACGCCTGGAAGCAGATTTTAAAAGCAGTTTCTCCAGGTCGTCTTCTTTCACACCACCGGATAAGCATCTTGAGTCACCATGGTATTAGCGGCAGTAGAACGGGTGATATCAGACAGAACTATCCGGAAACATTTTATTTCCAATTCAAAACGGAGCTTTATATTGTGTTTGCCATAAATCTACGTATTTGCCTCTTCCAGACGACTATGACTGCAAAGTAGAGCTTGCTTTGACATCTGATGGCAGGACGACAGTATGCCCTTCTGTGGACGTTCCGTATGAACAAACAAAACCTATCCCACGGCCAGATCCTGTGCATAATAATGAAGAAACACATGATCAAGTGCTGAAAACCAGACTAGAAGAAAAAAATGAACCCTTTGAGCAAGGACCTATGATAGAACAACTTAGCAAAATGTTCTTTACTACTAAGCACCGTTGGTATCCTCGTGGACAGTATCGTAGACGTCATAGGAAGCTGGATCCTCCCAAAGACAGATGATATTGAGGTTTTCAGGGATCAAAGAGATGTTATCTTGGGTCTTATTTGCCATTTGAGAAAATGCAATTGAGTATATTCACTGTTAGATAGCAAAACAATAATAAAATGTCTTTTTATATATTAAAAAATATGTATAACCATAAATATATGTATTTGAGAATAAGATATATATTTTTTTCTTAATGTTTATTTATTTTGAGAGAGAGTGTGTGTGCATGTGCAGGGCAGGGGCAGAGAGAGAGAGAGACAGAGAGAGACAGAGGGGGCGAGAATCCCAAGCAGGGTCCTTGCTGCCAGTGCAGAGCCCAATGTGGGGCTCAAACCCACGAACCATGAGACCATGACCTGAACCAAAATCAAGATTTGGACACTTAACCAGCTGAGCCACCAGGCGCCCCGAGAATAAGATATATTTAAATAAGAAACAGTGAACTAATAACCTCAGAGACTTAGTAAAAGAAAACCAGAGTGAATACAGAGAAAATAGAAGGGCAGAAATTAAAGAAGCACCAAACAGATAAGCAGTAAGGGAGATATGTCAAAACAAACAAACAAACAAACAAACACCTGTGGCAAAATTACCAGAAAAATACGAGGCACAAGTTAACACTTTTAGAAATGATAAAGGGGACTGAGAGCAGAGATTTAAACTATCCATCCTTTTCTAATAATAATTAGAAATCTTAGGGGTGCCTGGGTGGCTCAGTTGGTTAAACATCTGACTTTGGCTTAGGTCATAATCTCACGGTTCATGGGTTCGAGCCCTGCATTGAGCTCTGGGCTGACAGCTCAGAGCCTGGAGCCTGCTTCAGAGTCTGTGTCTCTCTCTCTGCCCCTCCCTCACTCCCACTCTGTCTCTGTCTCTGTCTCTCAAAATAAATAAAACATAAAAAAAAAAAAAGAAAGCTTAGGCCAAAATGGTGAGTTTCCTAGACAAATGCAAATTAGGGGCGCATGGATGGCTCAGTTGGTTAAGCATTATTAGCCTCTTGGATTCAGCTCAGGTGATGATCTCATGGTTCATGAGTTTGAGCCCCTCGTCTGGCTCTGTGCTGACAGTGTGGAGCCTGCTTCAGACCCTCTCTCTCCCTCTTTCTCTGTCCCTCCCCTGCCCAAGCCCTCTCTCTCTCTCTTTCAAAATAAGTAAACTTTAAAAAAACATTTAAAAATGCAAATCATCAAAAAGGACTCAAGGTGACATGGAAAATCATCAAAGAAATTGGTATTTTATTAAAAAAATTTTAGGGGCCCCTGACTGGCTCAGTCAGTGGAGCACGTGACTCTTGATCTCGGTGTCGTGAGTTTGCGCCCCATGTTGGGTGTAGGGATTGCTTAATTTTCAAAAAACCAAAATAATTTTTAAGGGGCATTATTGAGATAATTCACATACGATCTAATTCACCCATTTAATGTATGTAATCCAGTGATTTTTAATATGTTAACAGGTTGTACAGCCATTAGCAGGATCTAATTTTAGATCGTTTTCGTGCCCTCCCATCGACAAAATTCCTTACCCATTAGCGTTCTCCCTCCCTCTTGCGCCTCCCTCCTTTCTTTGTCTATGGATTTGCCTACTTTGCACATTTCATGTAATTGGAGTCACGTAACGTACGGCCTTTTGTGACTGTGTTCTCTCACTTAGTACGTTCTCGAGGCGAGTACATGTTGCAGCGAACATGAGTACTTTATTCCTTTTCATCGTCGAATAATATTCCACGTGTCTGGGTATACCACCTGTTTATCTCTTCACCGGTTGATGGATATTTGGGTTATTTCCACTTTGGGGCTATTATGAATAATACTGCTGTGAACATTGGTGTCCAAGATTTTGCGTAGACATCTTTTCAGTTCACTCTGAGAAACTGCCAGCTCTTTTCCAAGCTGGCTGTACCATGTAACCTTCCAACCAGCAGCGTATGAAGGGTCCGTTTTTCTCTACAACCTCCCCAGTGCTTCTTAGTGCCTGTCCTTTTAATGATAGTCATCCTAGCGTGGGTACGAAGTGGTATTCCATCGTGGTGTTTGGTTTAAGTTTACTTATTTATTTTTAGTCATCTCTACACCCAACATGGGGCTTGAACTCACGACCTCAAGCTTAAGAGTCACATGCTTTTCTGACTGAGCCAGCCAGGCACCTCATGTGCTTTGTAATTCTTCATTCAATATCTGCCTTTGATGATAAACGTCCAGATTTTCCATTAATTATGTGTGATACCTGACTGGGTGAGCACAGCAACAACAAATGACAGTATCATACATTTCTCTTTATCCTACTGTCTACTGCCACCATCTTGGCATAAGCCCCCACTGTGTTTCTCATGGATTATCATGAGTGTCTCCTATTGACTTCCCTGCCTAAAGTTTCACTGTTCGCCAGTTTCCAACATATGCTTCACCTAGCAGTCGAAGTGGGTTTTTTTAAAAAAACATTAATTTATTTATTTTGAGAGGGAGAGAGAGAGCGTGTGTGCACATGTGTGAGTGGGGGAGGAGCAGACAGAGGAGAGACAGAGAATCCCACGCAGGATCTGTGCTGTCAGCACAGAGCCCGACACGGGGCTCGGTCTTACGAACCAAGCTGTGAGATCATGACCTGAGCCGAAATCAAGAGTCGGATGCTCAACCGACTGAGCCACCCAGGCGCCCTTCGATGGGAGACTTTAAAGAGAGGGATTGTTTCTATTTAACGGTCTTTTTCTTGAATGGCATTTTAAATCTTCCTGAAATGCAACACTCATAACAGCTTTATGGATGACTTCTGCTAAACGTTCAAGGAATTGCACCAATGCATAATACATACTCTTTTGGAAATAGAGAAAAAGAAAAAGGAACAGTACACACAGATTCTATGAGGTTAGTATGAGCTCAATGCAAAACAAAGCAAGGACTGAGTGCAGGATAAAGGGAGAGGGCCACCTTCTTCCGAATTATGCGTGTAGGTATCATCAAAACCTCTCAGCCAACAGAATCCAACTGGATGCATAAAAATGAATACATTAGAGGGGCGCCTAGGTGGCTCAGTCGGTTAAGTGTCCAACTTCGACCTAGGTCAAGATCTCACGGCTCGTGGGTTCGAGCCCCGCGTCGGGCTCTGTGCTGACGGCTCAGAGCCTGGAGCCCGATTCAGATTCTGTGTCTCCCTTTCTCTCTGCTCCTCCCCTGCTCGTGCTCTGTCTCTCTCTGTCTCAAAAAATAAACATTTAAAAAAACCAAAATTTAAAATTAGAGACAAGAAAAGCGTGCTTACTTTTGCCATGTGTGTTCAACATTCTATGGGCAGTACAAGCCAGCACAGAAAAGCAGGAAAAATAAACCAGTGGTATTTGAACTGGAATAGGTTACATTGGTTCAAAAAAAAAAAAAAAAAAAGAGAACTATGTATATCATCTACATTGAGGGCTTCCCTGTTTATGGAAGACTTACCAACACTTGAAAAATTCACTTTAATTTGTGTTTGGCAAGTTTGAGCTTCTTTTTTTTTTTTTAATGTTTTTTTTTTTTTTCCTAAGTGTTTATTTATCTTTGAGACAGAGACAGACAGAGCACAAGCTGGGGAGGGGCAGAGAGAAGGAGACACAGAATCCGAAGCGGGCCCCAGGCTCCAAGCTGTCAGCACAGAGCCTGATGCAGGGCTCGAACTCGTGAACCCCAAGATCATGACCTGAGCCGAAGCCGGATGCTTAACTGACTCAGCCACCCAGGCGCCCCGGCATATTTGAGCTTTTTAAAGTAAAATTTTAGAACTTTACGTGAGTGGTTTGGGACCAACCTCAGCAGGAAGCAGAGCCCATTTTATATATACATAATTGCTCTGCTGCGTTGACTCAGCCGCTTACAAGATGGAACACACTCTAAAAGAAGGAAATTACATAATTTTATTTTATTTTATTTTATTTTTTTTAAATGTTTATTTATTTTTGAGACAGAGAGAGACAGAGCATGAACAGGGGAGGGGTAGAGAGAGAGGGAGACACAGAATCTGAAACGGGCTCCAGGCTCTGAGCTGTCAGCACAGAGCCCGACGCGGGGCTCGAACTCACAGACCGTGAGATCATGACCTGAGCCGAAGTCGGATGCTTAACCGACTGAGCCACCCAGGCGCCCCGGAAATTACATAATTTTAAAAACCATATTAATTTGTGTAAGACAACTGGCTCTGCCATACACTCTGATGAAAAGGTAGTAACTTGATTTCTTACTTAAATGGTATTTTTGCAGTCGAAATGATCATTGGAGTGACACATGAATCCACCGTTTGCAACATCGTTTTATTGTATTCCAAAGTGCTGTGTTGATTTGCCAAAATTTTGTAACTGGGAGAAGGAATTGCCTGCTTTAAATTGTCTTTTTTTTAAATATTTATCTATTTTTTAGAGAGCTTATTTATTTTTTTTGAGTGGGAGCGGGGGAGGGGCGGAGAGAGAGGGAGAGACAGAATCCGAAGCAGGCTCCAGGCTCTGAGCTGTCAGCCCAGAGCCCGACATGGGGCTCGAACTCACGGACGGCGAGATCACGACCTCAGCTGAAGTTGGATGCTTAACAGACTGAGCCACCCAGGCGCCCCAAGAATTGCCTTCTTTAGATATGTATTTCCATAAGTCTTTGTGATTTAGAGTGTCATATTACAGGCTGATTATGTTCATAGAAAACTATTACGGGGCCCCTGGGTGGCCCAGTCGGTTGAGCATCTAACTCCTTGTTTTGGCTCAGGTCGTGATCTCATGGTTTTGTGAGTCTAAGCCCCGAGCTGGCCTCTGCACTGACAGTGTGGGGCCTGCTTGGGATTCTCTCTTTCCCTCTCTCTCTCTCTGCCTCTCCCCTGCGCTCTCTTTCTCTCTGAAAAGTAATAAATAAACTTTAAAAAAGAAAACTATTACTTACATTTTGCAGCGCCCCAGACTTAAACAGAGGAACAGTTGTTGCCATCTTTTAGCATTCTAGATTTGCCTAACTTCTAAAATCGCCATGTGTCAAAAATCACACTTCCGTAATTGCTAAAGCATGATATGTCAGATTATTTTAATGTAGTCACGTTTTGAAGTAATTGTGACCACAAAGCATTCTTTTTAAAAGGAGACTTGTGTGTTTGACTTCCAAATCAATTCCAGCATAAATCCCAGGTACTTAATGCTTTTTTTTAAATGTTTATTTATTTTGAGAGAGAGACAGAGAGTGAGCAGGGGCGGGGCAGAGAGAGAGGGAGACACAGAATCCGAAGCAGGCTCCAGGCTCCAAGCCGTCAGCGCGGAGCCTGATGCGGGGCTCGAATCCACAAACTGTGAGATCGTGACCTGAGCTGACGTCAGTTGCTTAACCCACTGAGCCACCCAGGCACCCGTCCTCTTATTTTGTTTTTTTGATGTTTTTACATTTATTTTTGAGACAGAGACAGAGCATGAGCAGGGGAGGGGCAGAGAGAGAGGGAGACACAGAATCCGAGTCAGGCTCCAGGCTCCGAGCTGTCGGCACAGAGCCTGATGTGAAGCTCGAACCCACAAACCGACTAACCGTGAGATCATGACCTGAGCCGAAGTTGGACACTCAACCGACTGAGCCACCCAGGCGCCTCGAGAAATGCTTATTTCTGGTTACCGAAGGCCAGGTGCCACGTGGAAAACAACACAGTTGGTGAATTTTCTTTCACGGTTCAGCGCATGCAATGACTAAGTATTTCTGATACGATTGTTGCATAGACAGCATTTTGCTGAAAAGCCATTAGCTTTTGCCTCTATTTTATACTGCTAACGTAAGCGACCAACTTGTCAGGTTTTTTACGAAAGAGAAAGTTAATATTTGCATGCAAACCACATAGTATCCTAAACTCTGTTTTCCATTTAAAAGATTGTCTACAAACCCCATGTGATCACCTCAAGAGATGCAGAAAAAGCATTTGACAAAACTCAATAACCGCTTTTATGATAAAAATCCTCAAACACACTCGGAACGGAGGAAAACTCTCTCAGCCTGAGAAAAGGCACAGCTTAATATCACACGTGATGGTGAAAGGCTAGGACAAGACAAAGACGTCTGTTCTCACCACTTGCATTCAACGCTGTATCGAAAGTTCTGGGCAGGGCAATTGTGGAGGAAACACAAAGTCATCCAGACTGGAATGGAACAGTTAAAACTACCTCTATTTGCAGATGACATGATAAGGTGTCCAGAAAACCTCAAGAGGGATGCCTGGGTGGCTCAGTTGGTTAAGCATCCAACTCTTGATTTCAGCTCCGTCATGAACTCACGGTTCGTGGGCTGGAGACGCGCGTCGGGCTCAGATCCTCTGTCTCCCTCCCTCTCCGACCCTCCCCTGCTTGTGCACACGTACTCTCTCAAAAATAAACATTTCAGGGGCACCTGGGTGGCTCAGTCGGTTGGGCGGCCGACTTCAGCTCAGGTCATGATCTCACGGTCCGTGAGTTCGAGCCCCGCGTCGGGCTCTGTGCTGACGGCTCGGAGCCTGGAGCCTGTTTCGGATTCTGTGTCTCCCTCTCTCTGACCCTCCCCCATTCATGCTCTGTCTCTCTCGGTCTCAAAAATAAATAAACATTAAAAAAAAATTAAAAAAAAAAACAAAAAATAAACAAAAAATAAATAAAAAAATAAACATTTCAAAAAAGAAAAGATCGTCTCACAGGTCTCTGAGGCTCTGCCCATGTTTTTAAAAGTATGTCGTCCTTGTGTTTCTCAAATCGGATAACTTCTATTGATGTATCTTCAAGTTCACGGATTTTCTCCGATCGTCTCCATTCTGCTATTAAGCCCGTCTGGTGGATTTTTTATTCCAGATATTTTATTTTTGCATTCTAGAATTTCCATTTGCTTCTTTTTCATAGTATCCATGTCTCTGCTAAGATTTCCCATTTTTGAATTTATTGTGAAAATATCTTCCTTTACTTTTTTTTTGCAGAATTAGAATAGCTACTTTGAAATAAAATATTATAGGGCTAATGTCCACATTTGGGTCAACATGGGAAGGCCTTGGAAGATTTTCTTTTCTCTTGAGATTGGTCATGTTTTGTTGTTTGTTGTATGCTGAAGATTTTAGATTTTAGATTAAATTTGTGACTATTATGTTGGAGAGATTTCCTGTGTTGATTTTTTTTTAAGTTTGCTTGTTTGTTTATTTATTTAGAGAGAAGGAGAGAGAGCAGGGGAGGGGGAGAGAGAGAATCCTAAGCAGGCTCCATGCTGTTAGGCATGGAGCCTGACTTGGGGCTCCAACCCACGAACCATGAGATCATGACCTGAGCCGAAACCAAGAGTTGGATGCTTAACTGACTGAGCCACCCAGGTGCCCCTGATTTTTTTTTTTTTTTTTTAAATCAGGCAGTTAATTTGGTGCACTCAAATTCAAACTCTTATCTTTTGGGCAGCAACTGAAATATCAGTTCAGTTCTTTTGTGTGCCTTGAATCTGCCCTGGTATGCATGGTGTAGGGATCAGCCAGAGATGTGGGGAGACTGGGACTCCCCTGGATCTCTTCTTTTCACAGTTCTCCCTTACTTGCCATCAGCTGTGTTTGACCCAAATACTGTCCTCAGGTTCTTCAAGCCAGAAAGATTAATTTTAGATTGGACAGAGCCCTTACGATATGACACTGTCTTGACCTCAGACTGAAAGCTATAAGAATAGAAGACACACTGTGCCAGTCCCTTCTTCCAATTTTTAACTCCTCTTCAGAATCTGCCTTGGTTCACCCTCCAGTGCCTTCCTGCTATTTGCAAATATTTGTCTAGAGTTTTCAGTTGTTGCCTGTGGGGATGTCAGGTTTGTTGAGTGCTTACTCGGCTATACTGGATGTGAACCAGCGTTTCCAACTTTGATGATGAAGAACATTAACCGATAGATTAAAACAACTTCATGAAGCCCAAACTGGATCAATGCCAAGAGAATCACATCGAAGCCAACCAGAGTCAGGCTGCTGAAATCCAAAGGGAAAGAGCAAATCTAAAAAAGAGACAAAGGAAAAAGAACGCGCAAGAGAATAGGAATAACGGCTAACACCTGATCACAACGGGTGGATGCCAGAAGACAATAGAAAGACAATGTGCAAAGGCTGAAAATACAACCTGTCTGCCTGGAACTCTATGCCCAGTGGAAACAGTTTTCAAAAATGAAGGTAAAATACAACTCTTTGGATAAAAGTAGAGAAAATTTGTCTCTAGCAGACAGGCACTATGAAATCGCAAGAGGCTGTTTATCAGAGAGGAAATGCTACCAGATGGAAAAAGATCGAAGGGAAAGAACGAAGAGAACCGCAAATTATAACTATGTAGGTAAAAGTAAAGGCTATTTTTTTTCCTCGTCTTGATTTATTTAAGGAAACTGGTGTTGATTTCTCGTCTTGATTTATTTAAGGAAACTGGTGTTCAAAGCAAAAAAATACTAATAGTGCATGGTGAGGCTTATAACTAGCATGCGTAGAAGTAACACCCACTGCAGTAATTGTACAAAGGATGGGAAAAGTTAGCGGAGTTACGTTTGGGGAAGGTCCTTATATTATGTGTGAAACAAACATTAATTCAAGGTAAACTGAGTTAACGGTTAGTTTTGTAATCTCTAGAGCAATCAATCAAATATACAGAGAAGGATAACTCAAAAGCCAAAGAAGGAGATAAAATGGAATTCTAAAAACAAAAGCAAAAACAAAGAACTTAATCCAAAAGAAGGCAAGAAAAGAACACAGGAACGAAGGTGGGAAGCAATAACTATCACGTTAATAATGATATTAAATGTAAGAGGGTAAAATGTTATTAATGGCAGAGTTTGAAAGATTGAATGACAAAAGAAAACCAACTCATATGCCTTTTGCAAGAGATGCAGGTTGAAAGTTCAAACAGGTAAAAAGATATATCATGTAACCACTAAGTAAAGAGATACAACATGTAGCCACTACCATAAGAAGGGTGGAAATGGCTACATTAAAATCAGAGACAAAGGGCATTTCCTGAGGATAAAACGGTCCATTCATTAAGAAGACACAGCTATTCTTGTGGCTGGTAGGTGGCTCAGTCGGTTAAGCGTCCAATTTCGGCTCGGGTCATGGTCTCATGCTTCGTGGGTTTGAGCCCCGCGTTGGGCTCTGTGCTGAGAGCTTGGAGCCTGCTTTGCATTCTGTGTGTGTGTCTCTCCTGCTCATGCTCTCTCTCTCAAAAATAAAATAGAACATGAAAAAAAGAAAAGACGACACAGCTATCCAAAATCTGTAAACACCCAATACAAGAGCGTCAAAATATAAGAAGCAGGGAAAGTGTAGCTTTTCAACAAATGGATTAAGGACTCTAATTCCAGAATATATAAAGAACTCTTACAACTCAATAATATGAAGAACATAACCAATAGGAAATGGCAAACATTTTTATTTGTTTATTTTTAAATTTATTTTTGAGAGACAAAAAGGAAGAGAGCGGGTTGGGGAGGGACAGACAGAGGGAGACAAGATCTGAATTGGGCTCTGTGCTGTTGGCAGAGAGCCCGTTGCAGGCTCAAACTCAAAAAATGAAAGATCATGACCTGAGCCAAAGTCAGACGACTAACCAACCGAACCACCCAGGTGCCCTAAAAATGGCAAACATTTTGAACAGGTACTTGGCCAAATGAAATATACAGGTGGCAGATAAGCAAATAAGAAGATGCTCAATATAATTGGTCACTAGAGAAATGCGTATTAAGTTCACTATGAGATGCCGATGGCTAAAAGCAGAGACTGATGATACGTGTACTGCCCTTAAAGATGCAGAGAAAGGAGAACCCCTAGCCATGGCTGGAGGAAACTAACAAGGGTACAGTCACTTTGTCAGTTTCTTTCTCTCTTTCTCTCATAGAGACAGAGAGGGCATAAGTGAGCAAGGGTCAGAGAAAGAGAGAGAGAATCCCAGGAGGGGCAGAGGGAGAAAGAGAGAAGCGGAGCTCATGTTCACCCAGTGTGGGGCTCGAACTCACACTGACCTGAGCCAAAGTCAGAGGCTTAATGCCTGAGCCATCCAGGCACCCCTGGCAGTAGGCGGTTTCTTATAAAGTGAAGCATAAACATACCAGGACCCAGCAATTGCACTCTTGGGTATTTATTCAATAAAAATGAAAACATACGTCCTTATAATGGCTCGTATATGGAAACCCAAACCCAGGAACAACCAACTTGTCCATCAACAGAACTCAGAAACAAATAGAGTACATTCAAACAATAGGATACAAATAATGCAATGCAGAGAATAAAATACATCTATACTCAACAGCATGGATACACCTGGAAAGAATTAGGTTGAACAAAAGAGGCCAGACATTAAAAAGTACATGCTGTCTGATTTCATTTACTTGAAGTTCAGGAACTGGAAAATGTGCTCTAGGGTGATAAAAATCATAGCAATGGTTGCCTCTTGGGCGGTAATGGTGGGGATTGATAGGGAAAGCCCCAAGGGAACTTTCTGGAGATAGGGAAATGTTCTCTACCTTGATTGGCATGGGAGCTACATGGGTGCGTGCATTTATTATTCTTCCAATTGTGCACTTAAGATTTGTGCATTTTGCTGTGTATAAATATTACCTAAAAATTATCTTGGCAGTTTGCTTTCTGTATTTTATATTTTAGGCTTATTTGGTCTGTTTTTTTCCCCCCTCGCTAATTAATGGAGTCCTGGACAGGAGGCTTGGAAAAGCTGCTAATAAAGAAAAATCTTAGCTATAAAATTTTATAGCTTAGTGTCCTTAAGCTGCAGAAATGCAGATATGGAATGTTATAAAGCCATTTCTGATGAAGTAAGTTGAGAGCATCACAAAAATATCATTTCTGTACTCCAGCCCGACGTGAGAGTGTGCAGATGTATAATCCTTTTCTAGAAGTGCAATTTGTTCAAATGAGTTTTTTAAGACACCCGGGCTTCAGGGTTTTTTACTGTGAGCTTTAACCAGTAATCCCCCAAAGTCTGCATTCTTGTTATCTTATTTGATAACTTGTTGTCCTTGTGGTAATGTTTAATTTGTTGTGTATTCTTTTCATGTATATAGAAGATATAAATAATTAAGTTTCTTTTTGTTAAGTCAGGAAAGAATCGTTGACGCTTTGTTTTCCTTTTTCCTACCTACAAAAATTTAATAAAACTCCAAATTGATTGGATTTCTTATTCAAACAGAGGGTTGTGAAGTCTGAGTCTCATTTAAATTTATAATGCTAAGAACTGGGCGTACAAAGTGTTGATGGACTTGTTCGATGGAGAGGTCAAGAGGTTAACATAAACAGAGAGTAAATGTTGAATGATGGATGATGTAATTATTGAATGAATAATTCAGCTGTTCATCCTGAGGGTAAGATGGCAGCCGGGAGTCCTAGATCTTGTAAGTTCAATTACACATGATTTTATCCATGAACTTATCCAGCAAATATTTCAGCCCTACTCCTGGTACCAAGTACTGTAGCAATCAGGGACTAGTCTGGATAATGGAAACCAAAACTGATAATTTACCGGGGCCCAAAGCTCTAAGCGGTATCTCCATGAAATGCAGCTGGTGTTCAGAACCCTAGGGAAAGGATGTGCCCTTGGGTGGTGCCCAAACTGCTGAGAAGGTGGTGTCCTGCTGCCGATGCTTGGACCACTCGAGAGAGCGCTTTGGGCAGCCTGGACTATGCGTGTTGCAGGTGGCTAGGGGCAGAAGCCAAGTGCTTGCTGCTACTTGAGAAAATACAACCAGTGGCAAACTGGAAGGAAGGCCTTTCTCCCCTTTGGGTATTTTACAAAGTCCCTTTAGTGCTTCCTCCCGTGGTCAGAAGTTAGAAGGAAATCGGCGGGCAAGAGAAAGAGACCTTCAAAGGTGGGATTGTGAAATTGATTTGGTTAGGTTTTCGACCTTGAACCCATGAGTTATGATTTGGTTAGGTTTTCGACCTTGGACTCGTGAGTTAGTTAACCCAATTAGGTAACCCAATGTGGTGTGGAAACAAATGGCCAAGGAAAACTGTAAGGATGGTGAGGTGGGCTGGCTATCCTCACTACCCTGCAGAGTTACAGGAAGAGAAGGATTAGCTTGGGGCTTTAAATTCTCAGCTCAAGTCATGCTCAAAGAACCAGACAGATTTGTTAGTTAATTAATTAACTAAAATATTTACTGATTTTGGGGGGAGAACGCAAGCAGGGGAGGGGCAGAAAGAGGGGGACAGAGGATCTAAAGGAGGCTCCACACGAACAGCAGCGAGCCACATGCGGGGCTTGAACCCATGAGCTGTGAGATCGTGACCTGAGTCGAAGTCATGACCTGAGCCGAAGTCATGACCTGAGCTCAACCGACTGAGCCACCCAGGTGCCCCCAGATAGGTTTTATGGTGGCTGTATCAGCTGTTGCTACGTCACAAATTATTCTAGAATTTAGTGGCTTAAAATAATCAACATTTATCTCATAGTTTCTTAGGGCCTGGAATTCAGAACTGACTCATCTGTGCTGACTCAGGGTGTCTCCTAAGCTTGCAGTCGTGAGACTGGCTGGGGCCACGGTCAGCTGAGGGCTTGACTAGGCTGGAGTGTCTATTCAAAGGCACTACCTCACATGGCTGGAAAGTGGGTGTTATGTTGATTTCTCCTTTCAGTTCTAGCTGTTTTTGCTTCGTGTATTTCAAAACAATGTTTTTAGATGCATACACATTTTATTTTTTTATATTAAAAAAAATTTTTTTAACATTTATTTATTTTTGAGACAGAGAGAGACAGAGCATGAACAGGGGAGGGTCAGAGAGAGGGAGACACAGAATCTGAAACAGGCTCCAGGCTCTGAGCTGTTAGCACAGAGCCCGACGCGGGGCTCGAACTCACGGACTGCGAGATCATGACCTGAGCCGAAGTCGGCCGCCCAACCGACTGAGCCACCCAGGCGCCCCAGATGCATACACATTTTAGATAGTTATGCCCTCTTGGTTAGGTGGCTCTTTTATCATTATTTAATTTGCTCTTTATCCTTAATCATTTTCAGTTCTGAAGACTACTTTGATATTAATTGACTTGAATCTAAATATAGCCAAGCCAGCTTAAAAAAAAAAAAAAAAATCAGGGCGCCAGGGTGGCTCAGTCAGTTAACTGTCCAACTCTTGATCTTGGCTTAGCTCATGATCTCACGGTTCATGATTTCGAGCCCCAAGTCAGGCTCTGCCCTGACAGCAGGGAGCCTGTGTGGAGTTCTCTCCCTTCTCTCTCTGCCCCTCCCCGACTCGTTCTCTCTCTCTCAAAATAAACTGAAACAAAATTTTAGAAAATTAGTGTTTTGTGGTATATGTCGTTCCATCCTTTTAATCTACTGTATCATTATATTTCGTTTCTTTTCCTGTAAATATAAATGGCATATAAATTATTTTATTTTTTTAAAGTTTATGTATTTATTGGGGAGGGGCAGAGAGGGGGGTGGAGAGAGAATCCCAAGCAGGCTCCATGCTGTCGGCACAGAGCCCGACATAGGGCTCGATCTCATGAACCATGAGATCATGACCTGAGCTGGTATCGAGAGTTGGACACTTAACCAACTGAGCCACCCAGGTGCCCCTCCACGGATTGACTTTTAAACTCCTGGACCACTATTACATTCCTGGGATAAACCCTACTTGGTCATAGTACATTATTTTTATATATTCCTGGATTGTATTTGCTAATACTTTGTTGAAGATTCTTGCTTTTACATAATATATTTTTTAACGTTTATTTATTTTTCAGAGAGATAGAGTGAGAGCAGGGGAGGGGCAGAGAGAGAGGGAGACAGAATCCGAAGCAGGCTCCAGGCTCTGAACTGTCAACACAGAGCCCAACGTGAACCCATGAACCATGAGATCATGACCTGAGCTGAAGTCGGACACTCACCCGACTGAGCCACCCAGGCACCCCTACTTTCTTATTCTTTTTAAAAAATATTTTTAAACTGAGCTTTATGCCCCATGTGGGGCCTTAATTCATGACCCTGAGATCAAGAGTCACATGCTCTACCGACTGAGCCAGCCAGGTGCCCTTACATATTTTCTTTGCTGTGTGTCCTTCAACTAACTTTTCCTTCCCACACCATTTTCCTTATTTGATGTCAACATATTGATCTTGATGGTGAACTTCACTATTGAAGTCTTTCAGTTACAGGGAATACTCAAGTGGAATTCTGCCTGGAATTAACACAGGTCGATGGATACGGTGTCTCTAGCATGTTCTTGTCCCTCCCCTTTCGGAAGAGAATGACGCATCTGTGTACAAAGCATCCGTGCTCCTTGTTGGGGTCGAAGCACAAAATTGTGAGACTCATATGGAGATCGAGTGTGGTAGGAAGGTGTGTATGGGTGGTGGGTAGCCAAAGGGGTGGACTGTGCTGGTTACTGTATCTCAGCCCCAAGCCCACTCCACTTTCTCTTCTGTGATGCTGTTGATGGATTACCGAGAACTACATTTCCCAGGCTTCCTTGCCAGCAGGTTTCCTGTGAAAGTGGGCCTGCTAACAAGGGTGAGCTGAGGGAGACCCGGAAGTGAGACATAGGAAGGGACTTGCTTGTGCTCTCCAGCACTCGTCAGCAGCAGTGGGTTTTAGCTCCAGCACGTATCAGCTTTGTACCCCCTTCTTAGAAGTTCCAGCATCGACTGCTTAGAATCCAACCCTTTGTCCCAACACATATCAAAAATCCAAACACTGGTTCCTAGGGCTCCTCCCTCCAAGGTCCTAGCCCCCTTCCAAGATTACCCTTAACTTCCCCTTCTGGTACAGGTATTTGTGGCCTCGGGTAGTCCCCTCTCACACTGATTTAGGGTTGACCTGTGTGACCAATGGAACATGGTAGAAGTAATGCTCTGACTTCTGAGATTGGGTCATAGAAGGCAGTGGAGCTCCCGGTTTGCTCTCTTGGGAGGCTCACTCTAGAGGATGCCACAGGGACACTCAAGGAGCACTGTGGAGGGGCCCCGAGAGGGACTGAGGCCTCTGGTCATCAGCCGGCATCAACTTGCAGCTCTGTGAGTGAGCCCCATACAAGGTCCTTGGGAGTCCAGCCCCGGTCACACCCTCAAAGGACTGCAGCCCCAGACGGTATGTGACCACAACCTCAGGAGAGACCCCAGACCAAAGCCACTCACCCAAGCTGCTCCCAGTTCTTACAGAGAAGTTGTCAGCCACGAGCGATTACTGTTCTTCTGGGCCACTGAGTTTAAGCGCTGCTTTGCTATGCCAACACCCGATCACTAAAGTAACCCCTCTTGCCCTCAGGGCCCCTGCCAGGGGGTGGTAGCTGCTTTCCAAAGTTCACCATCTCTGGGTCATCACAGTATCTACTTTTTGCCCTTCCGCTGTCTTTCGACCACTATATAAGCAGTTCCCTGGATGGGGGTGCCTGGGTGGCTCAGTTGGTTAAGTGTCCGACTCTTGATTTCGGCTCAGGTCATGATCTCATGATTCCTGAGATCGAGCCCCTGCTTGGGATTCTCTCTGCCCCTCCCCGGCTTGTGCACGTGCTCTCTCTCAAAAATAAATATTAAAAAAAAAAAAAAAAAAAGCAAAATAATTCCCAGGGTTAAGTGCCCTCTATTTGAAAAAGCTAGTGTGGTTTTCCTGATGGGATCCCTTAAGGTTTAGAAAGAAGAAAACATTAAACGAAAGCAATACATTCCATAGTATCTCATCCGGCCAGGACTCCACTGCTGCCCTGTGCCTGGCCCTCCTGCTCGTCCCCTCCTGCCCGTCCCCACGTGCCCCTGTCCCTCCTGCCCGTCCCCACCTGCCCCTGTCCCTCCTGCCCGTCCCCACCTGCTCCTGTCCCTCCTGCCCGTCCCCACCTGCTCCTGTCCCTCCTGCCCGTCTCCACCTGCCCCCCACTCTCATCTTCCCACCAGACTCCTAGTCACGAAATTCTGTTCTTGTCCTATTTCCTCGGAGCCCCAGACACACATGGCAACTTGGAACCCGGATGGGGAGTATGGAATTTATTTTATTGTTCTGGGTCTGGGTTTTGTTCCTTAGACATCACGATTCCTGGACGGCGGGGACGTGTCCCACCCCCTGGACTCGCGGTCCCATGGGCCTGTTCGGATTGTTTTCCAGTTTCAAAGTGCACTGAGAAGGCTTCACAGTTTTAATACTTCCTAGATGCTCAACTGAGGCAAAGTGACAAAATGGCCCCCCCACCCCCGCCCGCCAGAAAAATAAAACCCCAAGCCCCCCGGCAGCAGCTGCTGCAGCCGTATGAAAAATAATACAAACTCTTCTTAAAAAATAGATTACACAGGAAGAACCCAGAGGACTGGGGGCCGTGGGGAGGGCAGGGAGCCTGGGGAGAAGCCCGGAGGGGCACGGAGATGAACTGCAGGGGTCGGGCTGCTGGTGGACGCCTGCCTCGTCCGCTCTGCCCAGCGTCCCTCTGCGGCTCCTCCCAGCAGCTCTGACCCAGGGACCCAACTACTCCCCTTCTCCCTCAGTGGGCCCGCCCTTCACCCTGAGGCCTGGTACCTGCTTCTCACTAAAGTGGCTTCAATAAAGAAATGAAAAGATCCAGAGCAAGAGAGGCCTGCTGCTTAGCCCCCAGGGAATTCCACCCTGCAGGAGCCGACCTCTCCCTGTTTTGGGGTTCGGGCAATTATCGATACCTGCTGCTACCGAGACACCCCACCCCCCGGGAGGTGAAGGACCCCAGGGGCTTGGCCTCGCCCTCGTTCCGCGCCCTCCCACATCCCCAGCCGTTACCGGGCCCGGTCTGAGGCCGTCTGCCAGCCCAGCCTCGGAGTAGCTGCGGACAGGTGGGGTGTGCGCAGGGCGGCCGGGGGCGATGGGGTGCGGGATGGGTCCTCCGGCTCATGCAAAGAGAAGCGAGAGGGGGCGGCCCCACCAACACAGAGGTAAGGCAGGGTGAGGTGACGGTGCGTGTGCAGCCAGGCCAGCGCCGGGGTCGGGGGCAGAGACGGGACAGAGGGGCCGCGGCCCGCAGGGTAGGAGAAGGCAAGTCGGGGCCCGGCGCCGGGGAGGAGCCTGCCTGCCTGCTGCCCAGCTGAGGGCTCCGTAGCCGGCTGCCGCCCGCAGAGGAGTCTGGTGCTGGGTGGATTCCCTGCAGGCGGGGACGGGGGCAGCTGGGCGGGCCGGGGTCAGTCGGGGACCTCGGGGTGGGCAGGCAGTCCACTCTCGCCACGCCGGTAGGTCTCCCAGAAGCCCCGGTCCAGCTGTTCCAGCTGCGGGCCCAGTGGCAGGTGGCCGGCCAAGTGCATGCGGAGGGTCTCCAGCCATTGTTCCAGCTTCACGAAGGAGGGTCTGGGGTGACAGGTGGGCGGGATAGTGGGTTCTGTGCTGCCGGCGGGGGGGGGGGGGTGGCCCCACCCCTAAGGATTGCTCCGGGCTGAGCCCCCGGCCCCACTTACCTCTTCTCGGGGTCCAGATCACAGCAGCGCACGGTAATGGGGAAGAAGCTCGGCGGGCAGTTTGGGGGGCAATAGCGGTCCAGGAAGCCTCGCACGTTGAGGCCAAAGTCCATGGTGCGGGGTAGGTAGTCAGGGTCAGCGTTCACCCGCCCGATGATCTGTCCAGCACAAGGCCCAGCGGTTACCCGCGGTGGGGGTGGGGGGCCGCTGGGACTGACGCCAACCAGGTGGGTTTGAGGGCAGGTCACACTTGGTCTGGGGCCAGCCTGACCACTGCACCGCCCCCCCCCCCCCCCAAGCTTGCAGGTTCCCAGGAGCCCCAAGCCCGAGGCCAACCGCCACCCACCCCCACCTACCTCGCACAGGACGATTCCAAAGGAAAACACATCCACCTTCTCATCGTAGCTACGGCCTGGATGGAGAGATCGGCTGTCAGCAGGTGAGGCTGGGTTGGGGGCCAGCAGGGCGGGACCAGGAGAAAGAAGCGAGCGACTGGACTGCCGTGGGACCAGGGCTTAGGTCCCTGTGTTCCCGCCCCTGCCAGGTCTGAGCAGACCTCTGCGGGGTGAGGATGACAGCCCTGCCTGGGGGGGTGGTTCCAGGCCCAGCTCAGCCACCCACCAGCTGTGTGACTCTGGACAAGTCATGGACCACACGGTGACCCCCAAAACTACCCATGTCAAACCCCTGGAACCTGTGACCATTACTTCACTGGAAAAAAGGTCTTTGCAAATATGGTCATTAAAAGGATCTTGAGATGAGATAATCCTGGATCATCCGGGGGCGGCCTCTAGGTACCGTTGCAAACATCCTAAGAGAGACTGAGGAGGACGACACACAGGGAGAGGCGGCCGTGGCCACGAGCCCGGGAATGCCAGGGCAGCCACCAGAAGCCAGAAGCCAGAAGCCGCAAGGAGTGGGTGCTCCCCGGAAATCCCTGGAGGGAGCGGGGCTCTCCTGGATTGCAGACTTCTGGCTTCCAGAACTACAAGGGAATAAATGTCTGTTGTTTTAAACCACCCGGTTTGTGGTAATTTGTTAACAGCACTCCCAGGAGCTGATACAGACTCTCTGGGCCTCAGTTTCCTCGGCTGTGGGGGGGGGGGGGGTGATACATCTAACCTCGTGATGTTAAAAGCAGCCAGTACAGCCGCCCTCATGTGTCAGATGTGGCAGGCCCTCACAGCAAACCCTTAAAGGTAGGGATTTAGCCCCCTTCTGCAGGTTAAGTTACTGGGTTGGGGGGATATGGAGGGCTATGTTAACTCTGGTCAGTGCTGGCACCGAGATGCCCCCGGCTCTGCCTGCCCTCTGTCTGAATGTCACCTGCCCGTGTTGGGTGTCACCTGGGGTGTCGTATGTAGTCATCATGTGACAGGCCCGATAAAAAAGAAACCGAGCGGGAAAGAGGCCCCGGGTGGGCCAGGCTGTCCGCCACCTGATCCCTGGGCCCTGAGAAGATGTCACTTTGCAGGGGACATGCTGGCGTGACTGAGTTAAGGATCTGGAGATGGGGAGAGGACCTGCGATACAACCGCAAAAGGTCCTCAGGAGGGAGGCAGGCACGGAAGGAGACTGGGCAACGGACACAGACGTCCGACAAGGTGCCAGGGCCCCGGCCTCTGATGGAGGAAGGGCCTCTGATGGAGCCAGGCAGCCTTTAGAAGCTGGAGAGAAAGCGGGACCTCCCCCACCCCGGTTGACCCCTGACTTCAGGCCAGTGACGTGGACACTGGACTTGCCACCTCCAGGACTCTGTGATAAGCGGGTGGCGTGCGGGACAGTGGCACGGGAAACGAGTTGCGGGACCCAGGGAGGAGGCTGGGGGGGAGGGGGGGCTGGGCAGCGGGGGCTGCAGCCCTGCCTGGGACCCCCGGCCCGGGGGGCCCACTCACCGTTGATCATCTCGGGCGCCATCCAGTACGGGTTGCCCACCACCGTGTAGCGCTTTTTGCGGTCTGGCTTCTTGAGGCTTCGCAGGTCTTCGGGCTGTGTCTTCTCTTCCACCATGAGCCGTGCCAGCCCAAAGTCGGCCACCACCACGTTCTTGTTCTGGGGTGACCACGAAGCAGGGCCGCACTGAGAGGGGCTCCTGGCAGCACATGCCCGCCCCACTCCTAGTCCGGACGGTTCCACAGACAGCCCGGAGGACACGCCCCTGACACCCCGGGGCCCGTGAGTAGTGCTCTGTATGCCCCATCAGGGCACCAGGGCTGCCTTGCTGTGCCAGGGAGGGAGTAATTCTAATTCAAGACCCGGGTCCTGTGCTTGGCACGTGACAGCTGTGTCTCTTCCTCCTCCAACAGTCTGGGGGGGGGGGGTGTGTTATTTTTATCCCCACTTTACACACGAGGTTACTCAGGCCCAGAGAGGTTAAGACAGTTGCCCGAGGCCATCCAGCCGGTCGGCTTTACTGTTTTAGGTTTGTAGGAGTACAGATGTCAACCCCTGTGTCCACCCAGCAAGGGACAGACAGGCTGCCCTGGGTCACCGGTGCCAAGCCAGGGGCCTGGAGAGGTCTCTATAGGTCCGGCAGCCAGGTCTCTTAGACGTGGCGTCCAGGGTCCTGGAAGTCCGGACTGTGTGTGCCAGCCCCAGGATGGACCACTGGGCACGGACACAGAGGCCGTGTGTGACAGGCCAAGGGGGCAGGGGCCCAGCCAGGGGGGGTTAGGACCAGGCTCAGTCCACAGGGAAGGACTCTGCTGTTTCTGCAATGCCAATGTGGACAGTTGCCTGCAGAAGACTCTGCAGAGACGGCAGACAGGGGAGGGGCCGAGCTCGCACAGTGTCCACCAGGATTGTTCAAGTGCTGGTCCCTCTCAGGACCTGCGCTTCTGAAGACTCCCCCGGGGTCCGATGGTACACAGCCCCCAGACCCTGCTGTGGGAAACAGCTCCAGGGAAACCAGCAAGGGTGACCACTGGATTCTTAGAGGCCCCAAACGATAGGTGAAAGTTCTGGTTTGTGTACACATGGATTCTGGGGATGGGGAGCTCACAGCGCTCATCAGATTCACAGGGGATGGCCCCCGCTGTGGGGTCCAAGCTGGGACAGGCCGCCCCTCCTCGCCCTGCACACCGGCCTGGCTCAGCCCTGCAGTAACACCCATCACCAGCAGGGGCGGCCGGAGCAGGCTCCCTGGGAGGCCGAAGGAGCCCGCCTCGCCCACCTCTCTCGTGTGTTCACTGCCCACAGCTCTCGGAGGCCCAGAGTCCCCCAGAGCCTCCCGGAAATCCCCAGAGGGCTTAGACCACCACCTCCCCCACTCTATAGTGACCAACTCATTGCTCCCTAAATGTCGTATCACCAGCCCTTTGCACGCGCTTTTCCCACCACCCGAAACACTTCTTGTACTGAATTCACTTGGCAAACGTCTGCCTGGAGGACTTTTGCAGATGCTACCAGTTAAGATGAGGTTCTACTGGATTAGGGTGAGTCCGAAATCCAGTGTCTGGTGCCTTTATAAGAAGGGGACGGGGCACCTGGGTGGCTCAGTTGGTCGGGCGTCCGACTTCGGCTCGAGTCATGATCTCGCGGTTCATGAGTCTGAGCCCCGCGTCGGGCCCTGTGCTGACAGCTCGGAGCCTGGAGCCTGGAGCCCGCTTTGGGTCCTGTCTCTCCCTCGCTCTCTGCCCCTCCCCCACTCGGGCTCGGTCTCTGTCTCGCTCTCAAAAATAAACATAAAAAAAAAAGAAGAGGACACACAGACACACAGAGGGGAGAACGCTGTGTCAAGACCCAGGCAGAGACCGCAGTGATGTGGTTACAGGCCAAGGAGCGCCAGGGAGCGCCGGCCGCCTCCAGAGGCTGGGGGAGAGCGCAGGACAGGCTCCCCCTCACAGCCTCTAGGAGGAGCCAGGCTTCTCAACACCTTGATTTTGGACTGTTTGTTTTGCTTCCTGCCCCCTGCGAATACATTTCCGTTATTCCAGGGCACCTGGTCTGTGGTTCTCTGTTACGGCAGCCACGGGAAACCAGGGCATTGCCTCTCCGGTGGGGCACGGTCAGCCGCCCCTTCCTCTGCCTTCTGTGGACAGTCCACGGTCCCCCTCCATCCCCCACCTCAGGCTACCCCACCCTTTTTTTTTTTTTAGGTTTACGTATTGATTTATTTTGAGAGAGAGACACAGAGCACATGAGCCGACGAGGGGCAGAGAGAGGGAGAGAGAGAGAATCCCAAGCAGCCTCTGCACTGTCAGCTCAGAGCCTGACAAGGGGCTCGAACTCATGAACCGTGAGATCACGACCTGAGCCGAAACCAAGAGTCGGACTCTCAACCCACTGAGCCACCCAGGCGCACCCCCCCCACTCCCCTACTTAAGTGTGTCCCCCAGAGCCTCTTTCCGAAGCCTGTCTTGACCTCCCCAGCCCACGCGCCCAGGCCCTCCTCCAGACCTGCAGCTGTTGGCGTGGGCCTGGCCACTCTGCCGTGGGCTGTCCTGTCAATGCCACCTCGCTCACCGCCCGTTACAGTTTCCACACCACTCTCTCCTTTATCGATTTCTCCGAGCCTCCTAACGACCTGGGACCTGTTGATGGCTCAGAGCGCTGGAGCCACAATCCACGTGGATGGCGCAGCCGGCTCTGTCTGCCTCTTGGCCTGGCGCTGTTTCCGCCTGGGCCGAAGGAGGCGTGGGTCTGGGCAACCTAGGACCCCCGTCCGGGGCAGGCCACGAGGCCAGGAGTGGGCGGGCGGGGCTCCTGCAGTCTCCCTCCCTCCCCGGCCCGGGCTGCTCACCTCTCGGACCAGGCAGTTGTGGGAGTTGAGGTCCCGGTGGATGATGTTCATGGAGTGGAGGTAGGCCTGGGGGCAGGGGGCACAGAGGTCAGGAGGCAGCTGCGCCGAAGGACCCCAGCCCACCCCTGGCCCCCCAGCGGCTTCTACCTCCCCTCCTGCCTCAGGGACACTTCCCACCCTCAGCCGATCCCCCTGCTCTTTCTTGGCACTTCCTGATGGCTTCTGTCTCTCAGTGCCTTCTAAGGTTTAAGGTCAGCAGGACAGAATCCTTTCATCGGTGGGGTCAGATCACCCAGCCGCACCCCCGGAGCCTACTCACCATCCCTGAAGCGATATCCTTGGCAAAGCTCACTCTCTGACTCCACGGGTACTGGCTGTCCTGCGGGGGGCGTGGGGAGAGAAGGGCCAGCGTGGACCAACGGGGCCACAGTGGCAGGACAGTTGGGTGAGAGGGAAGCCAAGGCAGCAAGTGTCTCGGAGAGTCCAATGACCCCCCCCACTTTCTTTTGCACCCACCTTTGTCTGCTTCTAAGGGGTGTGGGGGAATAACTCAAAAACACTACTTTGCAGTATGTGTTTTCAAACGCAAAGTGGGGGGACACTCCTCTGTAACTCCTGAGCCAGCTCTTCGCAGGGAAAAAAAAACTCTATGTTCGACACAATCCCATGCCTTTGGGTTTTTAGGAAATCTGAACCTACTTTCCCGTGCAGGCAGAGAGGGATGGGCCCCGCGAGATCGCCTGCAGAGTGCCAGCAAGTAGGGCTTTGGGCTCAAATCATCTGGGAAACGCCGGGTTCTCACACCCCAGCCCCCTACAGAGCTCAAGTTGGGGGGAGGTAAGGACATGAGAGCGTAATCAAGACCCAGAGTGCAGCGAGGAAGCCCAAGTGGGTGGAGGCTGTGATTCCAGATTGTACTTGACCACAGAATCCTTTCTGAGAACTCACACCTGTTACAGGCCTGCAGGGACCACAGCCTGGGGCAATGAGGAGTCTGCAGGTGCAGGAGGGGGTCAGGACCTCTTGGTGTCCGCGTGATGCCCAGGTGGGGACCCCCGGGGCACTGTGCGAGAGCACCAGAGTGTTAGAAGCTTCTCTCCAAATACTTTCCCAGTTGGGATTTGCAATTTCATCCAAGCCCTTAAAGAAAGTTCTGAATTTTCGGGTGCCTGGGTGGCTCAGTTGGTTAAGCACCCAACTTCAGCTCAGGTCATGATCTCATGCCTCGTGAGTTCAAGCCCCACATCGAGCTCTGTGCTGACAGCTCAGAGCCTGGAGCCTGCCTCGGATTCTGTGTCTCCCCCTCCCCTGCTTGTGCTCTGCCTCTTGAATTAAAAAATTAAAAAAAAAAAAAGAAAGTTCTGAATTTTACAGAACATAGTAAATAGTAAATATGATTTGGTTTCTCTACAAGCAAAACAAAGGCCCACAGGGGAGAGGTAACAAGGTGCCCCTCCTCAGGTGTTCAGCCCTGGGGCAGGCGAGGCTGGGTCTGGCTGCTCTGGGGCGGGGCAGGGCGGCTGCCCCGAAACAGCCTGTGTGTCCCCCTCAGCCAAGCTGCCACCCTCTCTGCACCTCGCTCCCCGTCTGATTCGGATTCAGGGTCTGGAGGGCCTTGGAGACCAGAGGCCAACCCCACCGGAGAGCTGAGGAGGCCCAGAGGGCAGCTGCCCCCCCCACCCCCCCGGGGCCTGTGGCGCTGGCTGTGGGGTCGGGGCGACAGGTGTGGGCCCTGCCCACGCACTCACCATGCTCTTGATGATGCCACGGAGGGTGCCCCCCTTGATGTACTCAGTGATGAAGTTGAGTCTCTTGTCCTTATAGAGCACGCCGATGAACTTGAGCACGTTGGGGTGCTCCAGGCATCGCATGACCTTCACCTGGCGGGGTGAAGGCAGGCTGGGCCTGGGGCTCTGCCCAAGTCTCTCTCTTCCCCTGCTGCCCCGCCAGAGATCGCAGCTGGTTCCCCAAGGTGCCCGTGTGGCCCCTGCCACCCTCCAGGATGCCCGGGCCCCCCTCCCCCTCCTGCCGGGATACTTTCTCTTCTTTCGGTGTGTGGGTGGAGCATCACATCCTCCCGGAACCCCGGGCCACCCCTGTCAGTGGAGAAGGGGCGGGGGCCATGGGATGTCCCAGGAGTCTGGTGAAGGGGAGGGTGCAGTTCTGCTCACTGACCTCCTTGAGGAATGTCCTCTGGGTCTCTTCGTCAAACCGGATCAGCTCCTTCATCACCATCACCTCGCCCGTCTCCCTGTGCGTCACCTGCGTGGGGACACAGAGGCACGGAGCCTGGGTACCGACGGAGGCCCCAGCCCCACCCCCAGAACCGCAAGGGGGACAGGCAGATGGCTTCAAACTCTTCACAGACATTTCGTGTGGTGCCTCATCAATTCCCTTACAGACGAGGACACAGACGCTCCGCAGGTTTCCTGACAGTGGCCAAGGGCACCCAGCAGGACGGAGGGGGTGGCTGGGTCTTGGGGGCCAGGACCGCCTGACTCAGAGGCTAGCTCTTTCCTCTGCTCTGCTGGGCTGCTTCCTGGAGGTCAGATGGGACTTCTCCCCTGGGAAGGGGACCAGGGACAGGGCCTCGCCGGCACCTTCTGTATAATCCTGAACCTTCCAGCCTGGTGACAGCCAGGTGACCTCAGAGCCAAGGAGGGACTTGTGTCTCTACTGGGGGAGCATGTGAAGGGGTGAGCAGCATAGAGGCCGTGAGGGGTTGGCTTCAGGCTCAGTACAGGGCCCCGGGGAGGGAGCTTTCTGGGTCAGCCCGGGTTGCCCTCCCACCCCCTACCACATCCCCCACATAACGTTCTGGGTCTCTCTGTAGTGGGTTCCCTCCCCTAACTGACTCAGGGAGGCCCAGGGGGAGGAAAGTACCGGCCAGGAAGTCTGGAAGCCCGGTACCGCTTCCACTGTGGATTCCTGCAGGCGGGACTGATGGGTCTCACCTGGCCTGTCCCCCATTCCCACCCCTGGCCCCGCCCCTGCCCAGGCCCACCCTGTACCTTGATGGCCTGGCCGAAGCAGCCTTTGCCCAACACCTCCCCGTGGATGAGGTCCGACGGCCGGAAGATTCTGTGCGGCCGGCAGACCACACGGAGGGATTCAGAGCGACCCAGGTCCTTGCGCTGGGAGGCCGGGGAGCCCAGGGAGCCAGCACCTGGGGACCTGTCGATGCTGTAGCTCCTCCTGGGGAGGCACACACGGGGCTCGGTGTCACCGGGGCAGGTGGGCACTGGGCCTCGGTCCTGTCCCCTTCCTCCTGCCTGCCACGCTCCCATCCGTGCCACTCCATGTACCCCCACCCCAGTCCGGGAGAAGGTGGCACAGGGCCGCTCTCCTGGGCGGTCAGAAGGCTCATGCCCCATCTAGCACCCAGACTAGACTAGACCTCTGTCCTGGGCCTGCTGTCCTGCAGGTGCCCTTGGTGGGGACCATTTGTCCTTGGTCTACTCTGGCTGGTGGCCCTGGGGCAGATGCTTTGTCTCCCAGCATCTGAGTGCTGGGCCTTGGGGTGCAGAGGCAGACAACCTATCCAGGATGCCCTTAACCCTGCCATGTGGGTGGCTCCACAGGGTAGCGTGAGCTCTAGACACACGCACGCAAGGAGGAAATACGTGCCTTCGACACCACTAGCTCTTAAACATTGTCACCCCAGAAGATATGCCCCCCCCAAAACCTTTGCCAGGAGTCCTGAGCAGGACCCAAGGTAAGTGGAGTGAGGACCAGGCTGCCTCTGGGTTTCTTCCTTGTGTCTCCCCTCCCTTCAAGAGGGTATGGGGCCCTTGGCACCTCCCGCCTGGGCCCCCGCAATGGCCCGCAAGCCACCTCTGGCCTTGGGCACCCTTGTGCACGGGGGCCCGTGCCTCCCCGACCGCACTCGATGCTCCCGTCATCCTGAGCTACCTGCCTGCTGTTCCACCCTGGAAGTGCTGTGGGACCCCCCGGCTGGGGGAGCTGCACCCCTGCTTTCCTACCTCTCACAGACCTTTCTTTCTCATCCCTCCGCACCCCTTGCTGGCCTGCTTTTTTGCGGGCCTGCCTCCCCCATCAGACTGGGAGCTCCCAGAGGGCAGGAACCAGGTCTCATCCCCGAGGCCCAGCGTCTGTGAAAGTACCTAGATGTGACAAGGCACGGGACTGACTTACAGGACGGGCTTCTGCCGGGAAGAGCTGCCCACCTCCCCGCTGGGAGTGTGGATCGGAGAGCCCAGGGGGCTGGGCTCAGGCCCTGGCCCATGGCCCAGCGTGTCGTGTGGGTCGTGCTCAAGAGTTAGCTGGAGCAGGCGGCTGGTTTCCTGGATCAGAAGATCAATCTGGGGAGAGCAGGCGGACAGGTGAGTCGGAGGTGGTGCAGGTGGAGCTGGGGGAGGAGTCAGGCATGAATGCACCACCTCCAATTCTGCTCACCAGACTCAGGGCCCATACCTCATCCAGGGGCACGTTGCGGATGGGCGTGCCATTGATTTCCAGGATCCGGTCTCCGACGTGGATGGAATTCTTCACATCTGGGCTCATGCAGCCTGGGTCCACTCTGTGGGCATAGAGTAGTGGTCAGCCAGACCCCTGCCTGCCTGTCCCCTGGAGCCTGGATGGGAAACCAAGCCCAAGGGGATCAGATTGGGGTAAAGAGGCAAATTAACTCTATTTTGCGTGATTGATAGATGGCAACTGCCTAGAATTTGGAGTTCTGGTTTGATGGGGAAGAACTCTATAATCGATTACTAATGTCTGCTGTGGGTGTGAAATTGGAGAAAAGCCCATCTATACTGGATGCACAGAGGCTCCCATTCAACAAGGTGCTGTCTCTGCCATGGAGGACAGACAGATCCTTCCAGCTGCCTGGTATGCTTCCGGCAGATACGCATCATCTCGTGAGAGGAGTCCGAAGAGAGTCTGGATCCCCTGGATTCCTGATTCCCAAACTTGCCATGCGAGATGAGGCTAAGGCTTCCACTTCTCCAGAATCAGCAGCTGGGTGGAGATAGGATGACACCCAAAATCTAGCTCACAGAACGGCCGTTTTGCCAAATATACTTTGCTGCCGCTTCTTTTTTTTAATGTTTATTTATTTTTGACGGAGAGAGCGTGAGCTGGGGAGGGACAGAGAGAGAGGGAGACACGGAATCCAAAGCAGGCTCCAAGCTGTCAGCACAGAGCCAGATGCGGGGCTCGAACCCACAAACCATGGGATCATGACCTGAGCCAAAGTTGGACGCTTAACAGACTGAACCACCAAGGTACCCCTATACTTGCTTTTTTTAACTCCTTGGTCACCGTGTTTTCATTTTGTCTTCATGAAGGCTTTTTAAAGGAATGTTTACTGTGTCTCTGTCCTGAGATAGGGAAGGGGTAGGGAGCAGAATGGAGACTGGGAACTTTAAGAAAAAGGTTCATATGGGGCGCCTGGGTGGCTCAGTCGGTTAAGCGTCCGACTTCGGCTCAGGTCGTGATCTCACGGCTCATGAGTTTGAGCTCCGCGTGGGGGCTCTGTGCTGACAGCTCAGAGCCTGGAGCCTGCTTTGGATTCTGTGTCTCCCTCTCTCTCTGCCCCTCCCCGCTCAAGCTCTGTCTCTCTCAAAAATAAATAAACATTAAAAAAAAAAAAAAAAAAGGAAAAAGGTAATAAATGCAAAAGGAAGAACGGAGTTAGAATATCGCCATGGTGTAGTCGTCACAGTTATAATTGATACAGATAAGAATCCTCTGTGGATGCTAAAACCATTCAGGGAAAGGCTGGTGGGGACAGGATATTCACAGAACCAAATCTCACAAATGACTTACTGATTGTGTTACAAAGGGACAAAAAATCCTGGACAGTAGACAGCAGACTGTATTTTAACCAAGTAATCAAAGGTGACATCTCCCAGCAAAGGGCATGCTTTATTGGCAATGTGGGTCTGGCGGGAAGATCCAAGAAGGACACAGAGTCACTAATGCAGTTACCAGGTCAAAATGCATAACCTAAATCGAACAAAGGGGACACAGCAGCCCAAATTGAACGGAGGGGTATTCGACTTGACAATCGGCTGGGATTCTTCATAAATGTCAAGGTCATGAGGACAAGAAAAAGCCGAGGAACTGTCACAGAGTCAAACAGACTGAAGGGACGTGAGGGTTCAATGCACTGTATGGTCATGGGTTGGATCCTGGGTCTAGGGAAATTGCTATAACGGCTGGCGTTGAGAAAATTGGCAGAATTTGAACGTGGACTTAAGATTGGGTGAAAGTGTCACGTCAGTGTTCAATTTCCTAAACCTCATAATTGCACCCTAAGACACAATGAAATTATGGAAGAGGATGATCTTGTTTTTAGGAGAAGGTATAAAGTATTTGGTGGGAAGGAAGGGTCACTAACGCCTGCTATCTACTCTCAAGTGATTTAGTAAATAATAGCAATATGTACCTATGTGTATATATAAATATGAATAAGTCATACAAACATACACATAAACACACACATATAGGTAGGAGACACACATAACCTAAATGTGGCAAAAAAACCCGTTAAAACTGGTGAACACAGAAGGAGGTGGAGGTATTC
The DNA here is from genome assembly GCF_018350215.1 of Panthera leo. NCBI lineage: Eukaryota > Metazoa > Chordata > Mammalia > Carnivora > Felidae > Panthera > Panthera leo. The sequence goes on along the minus strand of NC_056694.1, from coordinate 10,301,128 downwards.
AATGTACTTATCTGTTAAATTTGCTGTAAATTTGAAAATTTCGTGACAAAAAGTTGAAAAATAGTGAATATATTTCATTGCAACAGGCTTCTTGGTGGCTCTTAGAAGCATATTCCTTGGGGTGCCTGAGTGGCTCAGTCGGTTCAGTGTCCGACTTCAGCTCAGGTTGTGATCTTGCAGTTTGTGAGCTCGAGCCCCGCATCGGGCTCTGTGCTGGCAGCTCGGAGCCTGGAGCCTGCCTCAGATTCTGTGTGTGTCTCTCTCTCTCTGCCCCTCCCCCACTCAGGCTCTGTCTCTCTGTCTCTCTTAAAAATAGGTGAACGTTAAAAAAAAAAAAAAGGGGGTATATTCCTCAGCCTCTTGTCATCCCTCAGTCTCCTGCGAGGGCGGTGGGGGGGCCGGGGCACAGATAAATTAAGCTTTCCTTAAAATGCTTAGAAAAAAACAAAAAGAAAAGCAGTCCACTGATTCGTTTAGAACCAACAAGTAAATCCGGTGAGCAGACTTCGGCGAGGCTGGGCGGCTTCTCAGAGGGGCACGGTCCCTGCCGACGCCGTTGGGAAAGCGGCTGCTGGCGGGCAAGAATGCTCATCCAGCGAGGGATGCCGGGAGGAGGGGCTGCGGCTCCCGTTTCTAACATCCCGTCTGGTTTTGAGGGCCCAGCTGGTCTGGGAGTTCCCCACCTCTGCCCGGTCTGTCTGCCCGCTTGTGTATACGAGACAGCTGCTGGCCTGGCTGGCGTGCAGGGCAGCAGAACAAGCCCAGTACCACCTCCCCTTCTGACCAGTGCCCAGCCCTGGTGCTGGGACCTGACAGCTGGTGAGAAGCGTTCGCCGGATCCAATGGAAGCTGGCACTCGGCTCCCACACCCACACAGGCGGACGTTACTTCTCAGGAGCCTGGGTGGCTCAGTCGGTGGAGCATCCGACGTCGGCTCAGGGCACGATCTGCCGGTTCAGGAGTTCGAGCCCTCCATCGGGCTCTCTGCGGTCAGCATGGAGCCCCCTTCAGCCCCGCTGTCCCCTGCCCTCTCTGCCCTCCCCCACTCACTCTCTCAGTCTCTCTCAAAATAAATAAACTTAAAAAAATCATAAAACTACTTCCTCAAGGAGTCCATCAAAGCCCAGAAGAGACCTTAGAAGGCTCCAAGGTGTCCAACTTCCTCACTGTTCAAAGAACCCCAAAGCCCAGAGAGGAGAGCAGCATACTGTGTGGGCTCTTCAATCTGCATTCCTTCCTGCATTTCAGACTCTTTCTACATCCTTTAGAAGTTTCTTTATGGATGACCTATCCAAGTCTTGGTTTTGTCCACCTTACCGTGGTTTGTTTTTTTTAAGTTTGTATTTATTTATTTGAGAGAGAGAGCGCGTGCATGTGAGTGGGGAAGGGGCAGAGGGAGAGAATTCTAAGCAGCCTTGTTGGCACGGAGCCTGACGTGGGGCTTGAACCCACGAACCGTGAGATCATGACCTGAGCCAAAATCAAGAGTCGGACGCTCAACCGACTGAGTCATCCAGGCGCCCCACGCCTTAACGTGTTTTTATTTTTCCCTTTTGCTTGAAGGGTATTTTCCTCAAGGATAGCATCCTAGGTTGATGGTTATTTTTTGCTCAGTGCATTGAATACATACATCATTTTGCTGATTTTTAGCTTCTGTCATTTCTGTTGAGAAATCAGCTGCCCTTTTTTGGAGGTAATCTATTTTCTGTGGCTGCTTTTAAGGACTTTTCTTTTCCCTTGGGTGTAGCAGTTTCACTATGCGGGGTGGGTGACCCAAGGGTGGATATTTTATTTTGTTGTTTGGGATCTACTGGGCTTAAGTCTGTGATTTGGTGTCTGTCAGTTCTGGAATGTTCTCAGGCATCGGATCTTCAAATGCTGCCTCCCTCCTGCCATCTTCTGCTTCTCCTGGGATGCCCAATGGATGTCCAGATCCTCACTCTGTCCTCCATGTGTCCTAACCCTTCTGTCACAGCTTTCATCCTTTTATTTCATTTCTAGGAGTTCCATTTGGTTCTTTTCCAAATTTATCTGCTCCTTATTTTTTTTAATGTTTATTTATTTTTGAGAGAAAGAGAGGGAGACATAGAATCTGAAGCAGGCTCCGGGCTCTGAGCTGTCAGCGCAGAGCCCGACATGGGGCTCGAACTCATAAACCACGAGATCATAACCTGAGCCGAAGTCGGACACTTAACCGACTGAACCATCTGGGCGCCCCCAAATTCTCTGCTCTTTCCTCATTTTTTCTAAACCTCTCTTATGATTAAAACACATTGAATAAAATTATTTTACATGGTTTCTGATCATTCCAGTATCTGGAGGTCTTGTGGGCCTGGTTCTATTTCCTGTTGTGTCTGCTGGGTCTCACAGTGCCTTGCTTCCTTACGCACTCGCTGAGTTTTGACTGAATCGCTTCCTTGGGACACAGCTCAGTCCACCCAATGAAAAGAGCTGCGTCTGATTCTACCAAGGAACACTGCCAGTTGGGAAGTACTTTAAACTTACAGTTGTGACTTCGTTTTTTGTTTTTTTTTTTTTTTTTTTTTGAGCCACCCCGGCATAGGAATTTGCTTTGCAAACCTGTTTATAAATTCTCGGGGGAGATTCCCCCCTCCCCTTCCATTCAGCTCAAATCAGTTTATCCTACAGTTCCGGGAGTGAGGGGCTGATGGAAGGTGTGGACTGTTTCTCATTCATCCTCATCCAGAGAGCCCTTTGGGACCCCAGTCGAATGGAACAGGAGTCCTCTAGTTCCGCTGGCTTCCTCTACAGGTCAGGGCTTTGAGAGGCCCAGCCACAAAAGGACTTAAAGACAGAAGCTTAAATTCACTCAATTTCCATTTGGCCTTAAGGCAAGGCTGTCTTCAGTGGTTCTGCTGACACTCCTGGGCTCCCTACTTGGCCCCGAGCTGCTTACTCCCCTCTTTCTTTTTGGGTTATACATGGACTCAAGAAGAAGTTTTCACTATTTTTCATCTAGCATCTGCCGTGGTTTTTAAAGGAAGGACCGGGCCAGGGACGAGGTACAGCAGATTGTCAGAGCTGGGTTCTGTCTGTGCCCAAATGCTCACCCGCTCTCAGGGTGCCCTAGACTCCAGCTGCCCACCAAGAGCACCCATGGCCACAGCCAGAACGGCCGTGGCCTCGGCCAGCCACTCACCCCTGGACGCGGACGGTGTGGGAGTGCTCTGTGCTGCAGCCCGGCGGGCCGTGCGGGGGGTCGATGGAGACCGAGAGGCCACGTTTGCCATGAGCCGACGCTGGGATGGATACTAGGGTGACTGTGTGGGGCAGGCGGGAGCCGGGGGAGTCGGGCAGGATCTGCTCGATGACGGGGGTCACCACAGTCTGGTAGTAGCAGTGGCCGCTGCAAGGGACCGAAAGAGGGGGAAGAAAAGACTGTTAGGACAGTCCCGGCGCCTTCTCTCCTCCCTGCGTCCCTTTATGGCTCCCCATGGCAAGAGGGGTCGTCGCTGCCTGATAGGACTGGGGCAGGAACCGGGATCAATCATTCTGGACTTGTCTGCTCCTGACATGCTGTCAGCTGGCCAGGAAAAGGCCTGTAGACACATCCGGTTCAGGAGGAAGTCATTAAAAGTCCATCTGGGATTAAGCCATGCTGCCTGGGAATCCAGCTTGATCGGCAGTGGATGGTACAGAATTTGTCTGGTCTTTGTCCTGGCTCTCAACCCTTGGAATACGAACGTCCCTGAGACCACACCTGAGCTTTTGTTAACAGATGACTCAGGATGGGGGCTAGTCACCAGAAAGACCGGACCGGACCGTGTGATCAGAGGGTGGACCTGTGACCCAGCCTGACCTTGAAGGAGGCGGGGGAGGGGTGTCTGGAGAACCAGTTCAATCATGTGCCCAATGGTTCAATCAATAGCACCCACACAATGAGGCCCCGATAAAAACTCCGGTGAGGCCAGGACAGGTTGGGGGTGTCACACGTCCTGATTCCAGGCGGGGTAGTGCACAGAAGCTCTGTCTTTGGGGCCCTCCAGACCTTGCTCTTTCCATCCTCTAGCTGGCTGGTCCTTATATAGAGGGATTTGTACCCTTTATAAAACGCCCTGGAATCCTAAGTACAGGGCTTTCCTGAGTTCTTGGAGCTGTGTAGAGAATCGTGAAACGTCCTCAGGGGTCGTGGGAACCTCTGAACTTGGAGCTGGTGTCTGAAGCGAGGGCAGTCTCGTTGGGGGACGGGCCTGAGCTTGCAGGGTCAGGGTCAGAACTGCACCTCAGTGACACATCAGCAAGAGCGATGTCTGCCGCGTTCTCCGTGGGACTCCTGGGTTGTTTCCCAGGCACTCCTACCCCATGGCTCCTATTAACGACCCACCATCCCGCATGGGATGTGGAAGACCTGTCGGGGGGGGGGGGGGGTACCCCGGGCTCGGAGGGGACCAGGGCGCTCACCAGTACAGCTTGGAGTGCTCCACCAGCGTGTAGGTGTCCCCGTCACCGATGAAGGTCCCGCACGTGAGGCAGATGAAACACTCGGGGTGGTATTTCAGCTCCCCGGCCACCTGGCGGGGGGGGGGGGTGGGTGGCGGGGACGGCCCAGATCAGCTGCCCCTTCCCCCCCTGGCCTCCTCTCAGAACAGCCCCCAGACAAACTTTGGGGGCCCGGTTGGCCAGCTGCAGAATTCTGGTTCCGCAGACGGGCACACAGACCGAGGGGCTCAGAAGGCGGGGCGGGGAGGTCAAAACAGGCGAAAAGAACGAGAGGGAGGCTGGGGTAGGGAAACCCGTGAGGACACGCGCACGCGCACACGCACGCACCAGGGGCGATGAGTAAGGGGCGGGTGCTTACCATGACCAGCCCCTTGGTGATGTGCTCCGAGCACCCATGGCAGGACTCTCCATAGCGGGCCCAATAGTCCCTCTTGCAGAAGAGCTGCCCATCCTTCTCGTAGTACTGGTGCGAGAGAGAGGCACTGCACTCACAACACCTGGGGGGGGGGGGGCACAGGGACTCAGTCTGGCCCACTGCACAGCTGGGCCTCGGCATAGTCTGTAAGCTGCCTCTGTAAGAATCAGAAAAAGGTGTGCCCCCCCCCCCCCCGGCCCCTCACCCTCCTTGGGCAGAAAAAGCCTGCGCTGGGGCAGAGGGCTTAGCAGGTGGAGCCAGGGATGCCCCGGTCCCTCAGCTGGAAGCCTCTGTGCAGTGCACAGCCTGTACAACCACCCATGTACTTCTGCACCCGGAGCATCTGGCCGGGCTGCTGGCCCCAGGGTGAGAGATGCTCCTCACGTTTGAGCCCCTGTCCCTTGTCACGCAAGGAAGATGGCCCAGAGAAGGCAAATGACTTGCTCTTGGTCACCAGTCTGGTGGAGAGGGGAATGGAACCCGGGAGCCCAGGCCTCGGCGGGGTGGGGGTGGGGTGGCTGGACGAGTGCCAGCTGATGCAAATGGCAGTGACCTGCTGGAGCTGTGGAGACCTACCAGATGCTGGCACCTTCCCACCGTCTTGGCGAAATGTACTCAATCCACACAGGCCACCATGAGAAAGGTTAGTTCTGGAGGCTCTAAACTGCCCTGGGCCACACGATGGGTGCCACAGACCCCGCAGAGCTACTCCCCGTTCCACGACCATATGAGGCAGACGTCTAGCTCAGCAGAACCAGCCAGGATCAGCGAAGACAGACAGAGGGTCTCCCTGTTTCCTAGCTATCAGACGCTGTAGTCACAAGAAGGGGGGGCTCAACCAGAGCCCCAGTGCCCACACCTTCCCTCACAAGGGCCATGGCACCGTTGCAGAGACCGCCCAGATGTGCAGTCCTCAAGGTCAGGATCCCCCTGAAGCGTTGGGAGGGGCCATAGGGGAGGCCTGGTTGGGGCAGACGGAGAGAAATGAGGCACCGGCTTCTATGTGTGATCCCACAGGCCAGGAGCTAGACCTACATGCCTGGCTGCCCTCCACCCAGGAGTGAGCTGGAGGGGGACCAGAGGCCAGGCTGGCAGGATGAGGAAGCGCAGGGTGCCCGGTGAGCCAGCGGGGGCAGGAGCCACACCTCGTTCTGAAGAGCCTGACTCAGGGTCCTGGGTGCACAGGTACGTCCGGGCCAGCATACACAAGGAGCAGAGAATCTGCCCGGCTCTGCTGCTGTTTGAGCACTCTGGGTCATGTGCCAAGGTCATGCAGGGACAGGGGAGGAGACTGTGAGCTCAAGCCCAGCAGGGAAACAATCCAGGAGAGCAGAGGAAAGACTGGGGCCTGAGTGAGACTGCCCAGTCCCCCAGGCAGCCAGGGAACCCTCAGCCTCTGCAGCAGGCATGCGGGAGATCTCACTGAGGGCACACGGATGCTCTTTAGGGAACTGGGAATGAAGAGGGAGAGGCCCGCAGGCAAGAGTGCTGGTGGGACACTGTCCCTTTAAGAGGATCCAGACAGTTCCCCATTGTCTGGGAGCCTGAGGGGAGGGGCGGGGGACCACAGCCAGTGGCTGAGGGTTGGGGAGAAGGCACGATAATGCCCGGCCCAGGTTCAGAAGCACAGGGGTGGGGGTGCATCCAGGAAGACGGGGAGTTCGATGAGCTCCCCCTACAAGAGGAGGGTGTGGGGGAGGGAGGGCCTCCGGAGACTGCTCTGGGATGTGAGACCAGGCAGCGGAAGCAACGCTGGCCCGGAGCCATGACGTCATTCTCAGCCCTTCCTGCCCAGCACTCCCAGGCCCCCAGCCCCAGGCGTCCTTAGGGCACGCATCTCACTGCGAGGTGGGCAAGGTGGGCGAAGGGGCAAGTAAGGCACTGGGCCCGGAGGGCGGCAGCCCAGGCTGAGGGGATCCCTGGTGCACGCCCCCAGGGGGCTGCAACCTAGCGGGAAGGCACAGAGGAGCGGGCTCTGCAAAGAGGCTGGCTGGTGTGCAAGCACCGTGACCTTGGGGAGGCTCCCCCACCTCCCACGCGTCCTGGGGCAATCAGTGAGTGATTCACTTTGCCCTTCCACCGACCGGACCAACCAGACCGCCCTCGAGTCACAGCAGTGTCACCACAGAAGTCTCCCCCTCACTCCTGGCTGCCAGCCTGCAGGAAGCAGGGCCTCGCCTGCCTCTGGGTGGGTGGGTGGGTGGGTGGGTGGGCTGGTGGGGGCTCGGGAGCAGCTGTCTTCCTATGGGGGAGAGAATGCTCTTCTCCAGCCTGCAAACTCCTACCCCTTCACTCCCGCACATTCATCACCGTAGCAGGCCTGTAGCAGGCCTGGAAGACCCGGGTGGCGCTGACTCAGGGCTGGGTGAGTGCAGTCGGCTCCCTGGCCACCACTTCCTTGAAGTCTGCTCAGTCACCTGGAGGGGGTGCCTCCAAGCAGTCTGCACCTCCACCGGGCCTGTCTGCATCGCCAGCCTCCGTTGGCCCTACCAGTCTCTGCCATCAACCTGAGGGCTCTCCGAGGTCCCACGTCAGGCATCCACAAATGCTGGACCCCAGAGAGAAGGTGAGCGGCTCCTGCTGGACGCTCCACCCGGAGCAGGTCTCATCCGCCAGCACCCTCAGAACTGCTCGAGGGCACCCGGGCGGGGTCTCCATCTCAGAGAGGGGATCTAGCCCAGACTCACCCAGCAGCTTGGTACCGGCACTCAGGGCCTCGGCGTACCTCTGCACGAGGAAGGCACATAGGAACCCCTGGCCCCTGTCCATCCCTTCACCCCTCAGGCCTCTGTCTGGGCCACGAGCCAGAGGAGGAACGTGGGGTGGGCAGGCCTGGCTCTTAGGGGTGCCCCGCACGTGCTGCTGCCCCCAGCAAGGATGTCAAGACAGGAGTACCAGTACTGAGGATGTGCAGAGATGGCCGAAGGGCCAGAGAGAGAGGAGCTCCTGGAAGACGGTCTTTGCCCCAGTCCAGGGCACACTTCCCTGAGAGCAGGCACCTACAGAGCCAGGCTCGGGTGGGGAGGAGGACCCTGGGGAGGACACGGAGAGCTGCGCTGGGAGGCAAGGTCTGCAGCGACAGGTCCAGCCCTCCCAGGGACACTCTCGACCCAGGGCCACATCCCGCAGAAAGAGCCGCTGGAGGACCAGCTTCGCGGGGAGACTGGATCAAAGGACCAGAAGTCTCAGCAGCGGCCTGCTTCCCCCAGCAGGCGGCCAGACAGTGACCTAGAGGTTTCGGTTCTCGGTTCTCCTGCCCCACAGCCGGGTCCCAGGTAGGTCTGCCCCACCGTGGCCTCCGGGCCCGGGGCGGTTTGGGGGGGTGGGGCGCACCCTGCCTAAGGTTTGGGACGGGTGGAGAGGGGCTCTGCACTCACTTGGCTCCTTTGAGGAAGCGGCTTCTTCTCAGGGCCAGCATCCTTTGCAGCAGGGGGCAGCGGGCTGCGCTGCGCTGCGGTGGGGTGGGCCCAGCCAGCTGCTTCCCCATCCTACCCCAGGCCCTCAGGATTGGAGGCTGCAGAGGGTGGGGCTAGCTCGGCCACACAGCAGCGGGGACGATGCAGCAACACGGGTGAGCAGGACTTGGTCCGGGCCCACAACAGGAAGCAGCTGAGGGGCCTTCTGCCTGGGCTCCGCTGGCGGCTCGGGTGGCCCTCAGCCCTGCACACCTTAGGAAGCACCCTCCGTGCCCCTCGGCCTCTGCTTGGACAGAGGTACCGGAGGCTTGGGACTCTCTGGGGACAGGGACAAGCTCAAAGGCAGCTGTTCCTGCCGGTGCTGCTCCCAAGGGAACGGAGGTTGACTTCCACAGACAGTTTGTTCCCCTTGCCTGAAAGGTCCCCCGAAGCGGGGGAGACTGCCTCCCGGCCTGGGCTCTGAGCCCTGTGCCAGCTGTGGGCTCACCCCCATTCGCCCAGGGCAGCCCTCCCCACCCCCCCTGCCCCAGGCCTCCAGGGAGATGTCTCCAGAGCTACGGTGGCCCCCGGGGCTCGAGTGCCGCGGGCTTCTGGGAAGGGACCTGACCAAGGCAGCAGCTGGACCAAAGCAGAGCTTGGACGACTCAGCCCGGCCATAACCCCCCGGGAGGTGGGAGAGCTAGAGCCGAGGAAGGAGCGGGTCCTGTGGTGACAGGGACCCCAGCGCTGATGCCAGAGGCATGCCGTATGCACTCACAACCCTCTCACCACAAGGCCTGGGGAGCCAGCGACTGCTGCCGGTGCACGACATGGACTGAGCGGCTCTTGGGGACAAGGCAAGTAGAGACCAGAAGCCGGCTGCTGGGTAGCCGTGGGGAGCGGGCAAGGAGCGAGTCCTGAGTGATTCCTCACTGTCACGGGGGTAAGGACGCTGCTGGCCTTGCTCAGATTTGGGGGCGGCTGGGCGGGGCACACACGGCTGGGCCAGGAGCACTTGTGGAAGCCAGCGTGTGGACGCTGTGGCTCCTACTGCCTGTGGACCCTCTCTCACTGCGGGAGCCTTCTCTGTGCCCCCATCACAGCCGGCTCAGCGGCACGTGCCTTTTCCCTAGGGCCCTGACCTGGGGCCTTACCCCTCTCTTGGTTATGAAGGGCAGGAACCCGTCCAAAGCTAGGTTGATACATCCTGCCCCCCTCCTTCCCTGCTGTGGCTTCCGAGGCCGCATTCCCCGCCCTCTGGCATGACTCCCCAAATCCCACCTCCCTCCCCACCCCCAGCACAGGGGACCCCAAAGTTCTTCCTGATTTCTCTCAGCCCCATCCTGAATCCCACCCGTGACCGAGTGATCTCAGACCACCACCCCAGCGCCAGGCAGGGCACTGCCACCCTGGATGGTCTGCTGCGTTTCAAATCAACCATGGCTGGGCACGGCTCATCACCCACCGGGCCCCAGCTTCACGAGAGCCAAGGGCCCACCGTCCTTCCCAGCACTTGGGGCAAAAGCCCAGACTTTCAACTCCGATCTTAAGTACACATAGCCTTCTGTTGACTGGAAGCCTTACCCGTAATATAAGCGGTACAATTAACACAGATTTTGTATTTACGTGTACTATCTACCGTGGTCTTACAGAAAAGTAAGCTAGAGAAACGGTGGTGAAGAAAATCATTAAGAGGAGAAGATACATTTACGGTACGGCACCATGCAAAATCTGCCTATTAAGTGGACCCCGCGCAGTTCAAACCCGTGTTGTTCAGAGTCAATGTAATGTTAAGAATGCCCAATAAATGCTGGCTGCTGGGACAGCCACTTGCCAATACTGTTCCTTCTACAGCTGAAATTCTCTCCATTTGTAGTCCCTGTCCTAGGTCAGCCCTTATGAGCTCGGATCCCTGAACTACTGTGACAGTCCCTTCTCTGCCAAGTCACCGCCATCTGCCCACTGGGATGGCACTTCCGCCCACGTCCCTCCCCTGCTTTCTGCAAACCCTCTCTGCTGGCTCCCTCTTGCCCTTGGAAGGTCCTTATCTTGGCCTTAGGGCCCTTTCGCAAATTGATCCCAACCTGGCCTCCTCCCCCTGCTCTTTTCCAACCAAATGAGCTATTGTTCCTGTCTGTGTCTGTCTCCGTGCTGGTGGCCGCCTTCCCTGAAGGCCTCATAGTGGACTCCTGACTGGCGCACCCCCCCCACCCCCCCCCCCCCACGGTCTGGCGCCTGCCTCTCTTCTGGCCTCACTAGCCAGGGTGGACGCTGTGTGTCCCTTTCACTCACTGGCTGTGTGTGACTCTGGTCAAGAGAATTAACCTCCGTGTCCCCATTAATGGAGACGACACAATAGGTTAACTAGACAAAGTCCTTAGGAGGGTGCCTGGCCCTTACTAAATTAGAGAAAACGTTGGGTGCTGTTCTTAAAGAAAAATAAAACAAACCTTGTCAGAGGTTTCCACTGCCTAAAAGAAATCCCTTCAGCTGGTGGTCACAACAGAGACAGCACCAGAAGGAAGAGCCAGGTCTCCCAGATTGCTGACCCAGCCTCTCGTCTCTGGCAGGCCTTGCTTAGGGCCCCCTCCCCCCCTACCTGAAGCAGTCTGCGTGCCAGTCAGCATTCAGGGCCTGGAGGTACTGGCCATCATAGATCCTCTGGCCGCAGCTCGCACACACGGGCAACTCACTTCCTGCAAAGTGGACAGGGAGTCAGGAACCATTCTTCGGAGGCCCAGCCTGCCCTGCCCATCCCACGTGGACTTGCCCATCCCTGTGCACACACAGGCAGCGCCCAGGCACTGTGCCGAGCAGAAGGATAAAGGATGCAGGTCTGAGAGTCTTGCTGAGACTTTGGCTAAGTTGCTAGGCCTCTCTAGGCCTCGGTTTCCCTATCTGTAGACTCAAGAGGGGAATCACATGTCCACCCTCCAGCAACAGCATTCTTCAACTTCAGCTACTGTCTGGCAAGGCCGATAGGGAGAAAGAAAGCAGCAGGATTTAGGGATAAGGCAGCAGGTAACTCTCTTGTCACAGCCCCTCTCCTCCCCTGCCTGCCCAGGAAGAGGAACCTTCAAAGAGTAAGGACTGGGCTGGTGCATCTGGGGCTGAAGCCGCTACAGAAGGAGAAAGGCAAGGAAGCCCAGAGGTGCTTCACGCTTAGTCTGAGCCTTGGCGATGCCCGGGCTTATGAGGGGCTGCCGGGGTCGCAGAGCTGGGCACTCCCCGACACCTGCTCTGAGGACGACTGGCACCTCCTTAAGCCCGCCACCAGGCATGCTTAGTCATCCTAGGGGCCTGGCATCCTTGGAGCTGGGTGGGCCCTGGCGAATCCCCCAAACCTGCCCCTCCCCATTGTACAGATGGGGAGACTGAGTCCTGGAGAGGGTAAGGCTTGCCTGGACATACAGTTAGGCTCCCAGGCCACAGCCTGTCCTTCCATGAGGACACAGGAACCTAAGACAGGGGTGACAGTGAGGTGGGCCCTTGCCCCACGTAGGCCTTCAAGGGCCTGGGGCAGGGCTGGAGCGGGTTGGCATAAATGAGACCTGCATTGGACCAGGTGAGCCTGTGTGATGGCTTTTGGCGGAACCCCGGGAAGGGGACCCCAGGGAGGGAGTCTCGGGGGTCTTTATACCCTAACTGTCCTGCAACCCAAGCCTTGGGCCTCCTGGCAAGGGGGAAGGGACTGAAAAGGAGGCTAGGATGAAAGTCATCCTCCCAGTCAAGACTGATGCAGGCATGGAGTTTGGTGCAGAGAGAGGAGGTGGGGGCCCCCAGGATACTGTCGACGGTTCCTTGGAGGAGGTATATTTCTGCTCTGCCCATCCGGGCCCACAACCACCAGTACCGGGGCGCCAATTACCCAGCCCCCAGTTGTCAAGACGGGGAAACTGAGGCCTGACACGTAGCGCCTGGCTCAAGGTCACGGAGCGGGGCGGGCAACTCGGACCCAGGGCTACGGCTTCCCCAGCACCTCTTTCTTCCCGGCCGGCTTAGAGACAGGATAAGGGGTGGCCCCAGTGCGAGCCCCGGGTGGGCAAGGCACGCGGATGGAGGCCGGGGCCGGGCGGGCAGCGCCTGGGACTCCTCCGGGGTGGTCTTCGGTCGGGGGATGGGGCAGGCGGGGATGAAAGGGAGGAGGGGCCCACCCCGCCGGGCCGAGGAGGGGGAAACAGGGTGGGAGCGTGTCAGGGAGGGGCCTGCGGGCTCGGGAAGGGCGAGCTCATCCCCGAGGAGGCAGGGGCGCGGCCTCGCAGCAGACCCGGCCTCCGCGGCCACCCGGCCCGGCCCCCTCCCGTGCCCCCGCTCGCCCGGCCGCCCCGACGCGTTGCCCCCGCCCGCCCGGCCCCCGGCGGGCGCCCGGCCCTGCCCGCACCCCGCGCACCTTCCTCTCCCATACGTTCTTCCCTCCAGGTGCAACAAAGTAGCGTCAACCTCATGCACTCGGCGGGGGGCGGGGCCCGGCGGGCTGGGGCTGGGGGCGGCCCGGGCCCCGCGAGCTCGCCCGCAGCCGCCGCCGCCGCCGCCGGCCCGGGAGGCGGAGGCGGAGAGCGCGGGCCGGGCCGGAGTGGGCTCGGGGCTCGCGGCGCCGCCGCCGCCTCTCGGACACCGGCTCCGGCACCGGCTCCGCTCCGCGGCGGCCTGGGGAGGGAGCGGAGGGGCGGGCCGGGGCGGGGCCTGGAGCTGCGGCACGGGGGCGGGGCGGGGCGCGGGCGAGCGGCGGAACTGCCCTGCGCGGCCCCGCCCCGCGCCCTCGGCGGCGCCCCGCCCCGCCCTTTCATTCATCTTCCCGGGAGCGCCAAGCGCGTGCTGGGAGCCCCAAGGCTGAGACCCGTAAGCCGAGAACTGCGGCGTCGGAGGGGAAGCTCGGGTGCGGCATCCTAGAGGGATGCAGAGGCCCAGGGAAGGGGCCTCGGTTTCCCCGCGGAGAGCCCCACACATCCGAGCTGGCTGCAGGAGGCAGTGTGGACCCTGAGGACTGTGGCGGTCGCCTTGGGGACGGGCGCCGGTCTGGTCCTGCAGCGAGGGCAGGCCTCGGCGGGGGAAGCCGAGGGTCCACGTCTCAGGTCCTCACCGGCTAGGCAGGGGGCTAAAGGAGGAGGGTCTGGGGAGGAGTGAACCTCTGCCGGCTGCGACAGATGTGCTCAGGGGTTTGCTCTTCCCAGGGCTGGAGACCTGGAGCTGGCGCCGCCCTGCAGGGGGTGCAGGAGAGGACGCAGCTGAAACAGGGTTTGGGCTGAGCGAAGTGGCCGGAGCAGTTGGGCCGTCCCCAAAGCGCAGGCCCCCAGTCGAGCCCTGAAAAGGTGGACCGCGCTGCCTAGAAGTGGAGAATCGTAGAATACTGGACCTGGGGGAGGGGGCGCGACCCTTTGTCCCTTTAGCCCCATCCTCGCACTGCATCCCATTGCCGAGAAGCGGTGAGCGGAGAGCTTGAGCAACATGCCAGGTGCGCCCAGGGAACAAAGGGACAGAGCTGGCCAGACTTGGACTATAGATAGTCACGTCTGTGTAGGACTCTTCTAGCCAGGGCCCGCAGTCAATGGCCTGCAAGGCAAGGGCGCTCGCCCCCCCCCCCCCCCCCCCCCCCCCGCCCCTTGCTAAACAGTTACCTGGGGGAGGGAAGAAAATATTAGAATTTTAATTTCTGATAAGAAAGAAGCTGGGCTTTTAAAAATACTTAATATTTAGATTGGTGTGAGAAGGCCACAGTACAGAGTCGACCTGTGCCTTGTTAGCTGAGTGGTTTTAACAAAACTAATGCTCACAGAATGGACTCGTGGCTGCAAAAGATTCCTGAAAAGAAAGCAGAGATTGAAGACGATGCTAACACTTGTCAGCCCCTGTTCCCAGTGACAGCAGTGACTGGCTCAACAGATCTGACAAACTCAATAGCATTGCTCATAGAAGGTATTAATTTTTTTTTTAACTGAAAACAAAAAGAGGGATTTTGTACTTTTAAATATTATAGTTGTTCAAATATTGTTTCTCTCATCTTTATTTTTTAAAAGTTTATTTGTTTATTTATTTGATAAAGACAGAGACAGTGTGAGTGGGGGAGGGGCAGAGAGAGAGAATCCCAAGCAAGCTCCGAGCTGCCAGCACAGAGCCTGATGCGGGGCTTGAGCTCATGAAACTGTGACATCATGACCTGAGCTGAAACCAAGAGTCAGGTGCTTAACTGACTGAGCCACCCACATGCCCCTGTTTATCTCATCTTTAGATGAGTTTAGATAACTCTGCTTTTGCATGGTTATGTAATGAACATAGATTATTTGGGAACAAATTAAGAGCTCTGGCTCGGATGTGTTATGTTTTAGGTGCCTGTTTGCCATCCGAATGGCAAATATATATGTGATGTTTGCTCAAAAATATTTTACTTATGGGGTTCATGATAAAGATTTTCTAGATGAGGTGTCAGGAGCCCAGTGGGAAAGGCATATTTACTCCAGGGCAGTGATTAGGATTTGTCCAAACTTGCTAAATTGGTGCCTGGCTGAACACAAGCTGACGACAAACAAGAGACTCCATGGAGACACTGTCACAGGATGAGCCCAAGACTGTCACCCAGGGCAGGGGCCAGAGCTTGGACTGTCCTAGCTTGGGGACAAAAAGAGCTGGCATCACGGGATCCCTGTGGTCAGACACAGTCTGTCCCCTTCTCACCCACTCTGGGTGACCTCACCCAGACACGTGGCTTGGTGACTCCCTGTCCTGTCTTTGAACCGCGAGACATAAGGACCCAAGCGTCAGCCCAAAGTGGCACCTCCACTTTGACGGTAAGTGGGCACCTCACACTTCATGTGTCCAGGCCAGAGCTCTTGATTTGTGCCTGGATCTGCTTTGCTGTGGGTGTTTCTCATCTCAGTAAGTGACACTGCCATCATCTAGCCGTTCAGGCCAAAACTTGCAGGTGGCTTTCTCTCACTCTGTCCTCCTGTTCCATGCACCTGATCCATCAGCAAATGCTCTTGACTTTCTGCACAAAATATGTCCAGAATTCCACCACTGCTCCCTCCGCTCTGGTCTAGCTGGGTGCGATAGCCCCTTCACCTTCAGAGCCTCCGAACATATTGCTTTTAAACCCAAAGCCCTTACTTCCGCCTTCACAGGACTTAGCCCCTGGCTACTTCTTTGCTTTTATTTCTCCCCTTGCTCACTTTTTTTTAACCACAGGCACCTCTTCTGCAGTCCTAACTTCCCAAGCATGTGCTTACAAATCACGGGGACTTTGACTGGAGGTCAGGTGTCCCCAGCCATCCCGAACCTAACATTCTTTGTCAGTATCTTCTCTCTCGGCTTTTATTAAAAAAAATTTTTTTTTTAAATGTTTGTTTATTTTTGAGAGCGAGAGAGACAGAGGGCAAGCAGGGGCAGACAGAGAGAGAAGGAGACACAGAATCTGAAGCAGTCTCCAGGCTCTGAGCTGTCAGCACAGAGCCTGACGCGGGGCCTGAACTCACAAAACCGTGAGATCATGATCTGAGCCGATGTCAGATGCTCAACCAACTGAGTCACCCAGGTGCCCCTAAAAAAAGTTTTAAGAAAAAATTTTTAAAGTTTATTATTTTTTTTACTAATCTCTACACCCAACGTGGAGCTCGAACTCACAACCCTGAAATCAAGAGTCACATGCTGTTTGTGCTAAGCCAGCCAGGCACCCCCCTGTCCTGGCCTTTAATTCTCATGGCAGGGATTCACCCGACATTAGAATTAATCCTTTATTTCCAGTTTCCTGGGGCCGCCAGTAGCAAATTACCACAAACTTGGTGGCTTAAAACAACAGAAATTAATGTTCTCACAGTGCTGGAGACCAGAAGTCCGAAATCAGTTTCACTGAGCCCAAAGCAAAGGCTGCGCTCCCTCTGGAGGCTCTAGAGGAGAATCAGTTCCCTTCCTCTTCCAGCTTCTTCTGTTCTAAATTGCAGCAAGAACCCCCACATAATATAAATTTACCGTCCTCGCCATTTTTAAGTGTGCCTTTCAGTAGTGCTAAGTTAGTCAAGCTGTTGCGAAACAGATCTCCAAAACTTTTATAAATCTGAAACTCTGTAACCGTTAAACAGCAGCATGGTGGGGGCGGGGTCCTCTCCCTCTCGCCGAGTCCCCGGGGACCACCATTCTACCTCCTGTTTCTAGGAATTAGACCACTTTAGATACCTCGTGTGAGTGGAATCATACAGTATTTGTCTTGTGACAGGCTTATTTCATGTAGCATCATGCTCTCCAGTCTCATCCATGTTGCAGACTGAATAATATTCCATTGTATAGATATACACATGTTTTTATCCACTCATCCGTCGATGGATTTCAGGGTTGCTTCCGCCTCTTGGCTGTTGTGAATAATGCGGCCATGACCATGGGTGTGCAATATCTGAGTCCCTGATTTCAGTTCTTTTGGATCTATATCCAGAGGTGGGAATGCTGGATCCTATGGTAGTTCTAATTTAAAAAAAATTTTTTTTAATGTTTATTTATTTTTGAGTGAGAGAGAGAGAGAGATGGAGCGTGAGCAGGTGAGGGGCAGAGACAGAGGGAGACTCAGAATCTGAAGCAGGCTCCAGGCTCCGAGCTGTCAGCACAGAGCCTGACATGGGGCTTGAACTCACGAACCGCGAGATCATGACCTGAGCTGAAGGCAGACGCTTAACCGACTGAGCCACCCAGGTGCCCCACTTCTTGTAGTGTTTTTGTCTGGTTTTGGTGCCAGGGCAATGCTGGCCTCTTAGAATAAACTTGGAAATGCTCCCTCCTCTTCAGCTTTTTTTTTGGGGAGGGAGAGTTTCAGGAGGATAGGTGTTAATTCTTTAAATGTTTGGTAGAATTTACCAGTGAAGCCATCTGGTCTTGGGCTTTTCTTTGTTGGGAGAATTTTGACGACTGATTCAATCTCCTTACTTGTTATTAGTCTTTTCACATTTTCTATTTATTCGTGATTCAGTCTTGCTTTTGTTGTGTGTTTTTAGGAATTTATATATTTCCTCTGGGTTGTCCAATTTATTGGCATACAGTTTGTCTAAATTCTTATAAGGATACTTAAAAAAATTTTTTTTAATGTTTATTTATTTTTGACAGAGGGAGAGACAGAGAGCAAGCAGGGGAGGGGCAGAGAGAGAGGGAGACACAGAATCAGAAGCGGACTCCAGGGACGCCTGGGTGGCTCAGTCAGTTGAGTGTCCGACTTCGGCTCAGTTCATGATCTCATGGTTTGTGAGTTCGACCCCCACGTCAGGCTCTGGGCTGACAGCTCAGAGCCTGGAGCCTGCTTCGGATTCTGTGTCTCCCTCTCTCTCTGCCCCTCCCCCACTCATTCTCTGTCTCTCTCTGTCTCAGAAATAAATAAACATAAAAAAAAAAAAAAAAAGAGGCGGGCTCCAGGCTCCAAGCTGTCTGCTCAGAGCCCAACCTGGGGCTTGAACCCACAAACTGTGAGATCATGACCTGAGCCGAAGTCGGATGCTTAACTGACTGAGCCACCCAGGCGCCCCTAGGATACTTGTGATGGCATTTAGGGCCAACCAGGGTAATCTGTCCACTTCATGACCCTTAACGGAATCACATCTGCAAAGACTCTTTTTGCATATAAGGTAAATGTCATGGGCTGAATTATATCTCTGCAAAATTCATATGTTGAAGTCCTACCCCCAGTACCTCAGAATGTGACTGCATTTGGAGATAGAGCCTTTCAAGAGGCAATTAGGTTGAAATGAGGTTATTAGAATGGACTCTGATCCAATCTGACTGGTGTCCTTATGAGAAGAGGCGATCACGAACACATAGGCCCAGAGTGAACACCATGTGAAGACACAGGGAGGAGAACAAACAAAGAGAGAGGTCTCAGAAGAAGCCAGCCCTGCCGGCACCTTGATCTTGGACTTCTGGTCTCCAGAACCGTGAGAAAATACATTTCTGCTGTTTAGGCCACTTAGTCTGCAGTACTTGGCCATGGCAGCCTGAGCAGAGGAGGGCGGTGATATTCACAAGGGTCCAGGGATTAGGACCTGGATGTCTTTGGGGCTATGATCAGCCCGACACCTTCACTTGCCATCTCTCTACCTGGGTGTATAACTAATGAAAGCAAGGAGTTTATGTATTTTGTTCTTTTTTAAGTTTATGGATTTATTTTTTGATGAAGAGCGCAAGCGGGGGAGGGACAGAGAGAGGGGGAGAGACAGAATCCCAAGCAGGCTCCATCCATGCTGTCAGTGCAGAGCCCCACGCAGGGGCTCGACCTCATGAACCACGAGATCATGACCTGAGCTGAAATCAAGAGTCGGTCGCTTAACTGAGTCACCCAGGTGCTCCTGTATTTTGTTCTGAAAACAGTGCTTAAGGGGCGCCTGGGTGCCTCGGTCTGTTGAGCGTCCGACTTCGGCTCAGGTCATGATCTCACAGTTCTAGGATTCAAGCCCCGCGTCCGGGGCTGTGCTGACAGCTCAGAGCCTGGAGCCTGCTTCGGATTCTGTGTCTCCCTCTCTCTCTGCCCCTCCCCTGCTCGCGCTCTAGCTTTCTCTGTCTCTCAAACATAAATAAATAAACGTTAAAAGAAAAACCAGTGTGTATCCTCAGGGAGTTAACACGCTGGTGTGTGGAGTCAGGTAGTGAACAAAAGAAGTCAAATACATGGTCTGTCACATGGTGACGGGTGCTCTGGAGAAAAGGCAGGGACAGGTGAGGGAGGAAGGTACAGTTTATAATGTTAGAAACGGAGACTGAGGAGGACCTTCTGAGAAGGTGACACTGGAGTCACTGAGGGAGGCGAGGGAGCCAAGCACGTTGACAGCAGAGGGAAGAACGCTCTGGGCAGGAGAGACAGCAGATGTAGAGGCCTGCGGGGTGGGGGTGGGGGGACGGGGGGCTGCTCCCTACAAGGGAGAGAGAGAGCCAGGGTAAGTGCATGGCCTGGCAGAGGGCCAGGTAGCAGGGCGCGTGGTCAGAACAGCCGGGACACTCCTGTGGGGACTCCTCGGCCATCAAAAGGTCTCTGGCTTCGGCCCTGAGTAAGCCGGGAGCCATGGCAGGATTTTGAGCAGGTGCTTGACTTGTCTTGACGTATGTTTTAAAAGGATTGTTTTGGCTGCTGCGTGGAGAGAAGGCTGGGGGGGCGTCAGGGAGCTCAGTTAGGAAGCTGTGTCAGTAACTGGGGCAAGAGCTCCTGGGGGACCAGGACGCCACCCCTGGAGGCTGTGAGAAGTGGCTGGAATCTGGGGTCTTCTGGCGGTCGTGCTGCAGGATTTGCTGGCCAGTCTGCTGTGGGGTGTGAGGAGAGAGGGGTCCCGGATGGCTGCGAAGCTGCTGGCCTGACTACCAGAGAGCCACCCGAGCTGCCATCTAGGTGGGCAAGGCGGGAGGGGGCAGGCTTTGGAAGGTGGGGGGACTGGGCTCCAGCGGGGTGTCCATGGGACTCCCAGGTGGACGTGTTAAGAGTTGGGTGTGTTAGTCCGGAGCCCAGGGGAGAGATCTGTGCTGAAGGTGTCACTCTGGGAGTCGCCAGTGCAGGGGTGGTGTTTAAAGCCATCAACTATGAGAAACCAAAGCAGGGAGACTGATGGGCTGAATGCTGGGACTGGCAGACTTTCAGAGGCCAGAGAGTGGAGAGGGGACCGGCAAGGGATATTGAGATTTTTTTGTTTTAAAGTTATTTATTTGTGTGTTTATTGGGATGGGGGGAGAGGGAAATCCCAAGTAGGCTCCACACCCAGCGCAGAGTCTGATATGGGGCTTGAACCCACAAATCACGAGACCATGACCTGAGGCCAGTGGGACGACTAGTCAACTGAGCTACCCAGGCACCCCAGCAAGGGATATTTTTGTTGAACGAGTAAGTGAGTGAGTGAGTGAGTCTCCTTTGTCGCCACTCTTGGGTGAGCTGTGTCATCCCTCACGGACTGTCACAGCGGTCCCCTTGTGGGTCTCCATGAACCCACCCCTCCCCCCTTTCCTCCCCCTCCCCGCTCCCTCCAGGCACTCCAGCTGTCCTGACCCTCCTCCCTGCTCTTCCTGCTGAATTGCTTTTTGCGCTCCTCTGTCCTCTGGGACATCCTCCCAGAGCATCACCCCACCGCCTTCTCTTTCCATCCGACCTCCTCCTGGCACTGCTCACACAGACAACCACACTCCCAACAGACAGCTCCCTCGCCACCCTTCTGACCTAGGGGTATGCCCACTGGCCAGGCGGTTGGCTCTAGGACGGACGGAGGGAGGCCTGAAGCCACGTGGGCCCTGGGACGTGGAATTGGTGGTTTGGGGAGGAGATTCTGGAATCTGACACGCAGGACGTGCTCCAAAGGGGAGTTGTGGGCTCCACGTGGGCGTGTTCCCGTGGGCCGTGTGGGTGAATGGCTCTTCCTTTGAGGGGATGTTTCAGAGGGAAACGCTTCTGGTTTTTCTTAGGTGGGGCCGTATCTCCCTTGTCTGCATGGCTGTTCACCAAGGCCGAGGGTTTGGTCTGGACACAGGGTCATTTTTGTTTTCTCCACCCCTTCGGCTGCACCCTCAGCATCTGGAGGCCACCCACTAGGCCCTGTGCTCCAGCTCTTGGGCCTAAAGGGGAGGCCTGGGGAAGGTGTGGCTGGGTGGGTGAGCCACCTCCTCAGGGGAGACCTCCGGGAGTGGGCATGTGTGGGGCCGGCTGGCCATGCTTCCCCTATAAAGGGGCTTTATTATTAAAAGGCAGATTGAAGATGGAGAAGGATGGATCTGCCAGGAGCCAAGGGCAGGTGATTTTGGTAAATAGCACTCCCAAATACACTTCGAAGAGTGGAAGTTCCTTCCGTCCCTGGGGCAGATGAGACCGTAGAGAGGAGGCCATGATACCGTTTCCTTCAAAAGGTTTTCACTTATTAGGCTTTTCTGAAGCAGTTAATTCTCTTTTCTTATTTAAAGGAAAAAAAATATGTTTCATCCGGAGTTATACCCAAGTGATTAAAATGAATTTTCTGCTGGGGATATAGCTCCCCAGATCAGGAAAAAAAAAAAAAAAATTTGTTTTTTAATTAACCACGCAAATAAAACCAAGAGAGCATTAACAATCAAAAACAGTCCCCAAATATCCAGGACAAAAAATAAAATATTTATTGATCTATCACAGCGAGACACAAAGAGATGGGCGGGGCAGGGGCGGGAAATGCTCTGAAATACAGTGGCTCCAGGGAGGGCTGGGGGTTACAGTACTGCATGGGGGGGACCCAGGTTGGGGAGGAGATTCCTGCTGCCCCAGCTGGCACAGCTCCTCACACCCTGGGTGCTCAGGCCCCATCGTAGGGGGGTGGGGTGGGGTGTGGAGGGGTGGAGGCAGGGCACAGGCTGCCGGGACAGGTTAACCAGGTTGACGGTGGGGGCGCCCAGCCAGCTAGTGGTGCGGGGCGGTCAACTGGGGACAAGGATGGATGGACGGATGGACAGACGGGTGGATGGTTTCCACAAGAGCAAGAGGGCTATTCCCGATGGTGGGGGGCGGGGGCGGGGTGTTCCCATCCGAAGGGGTCCCAGCCACGGGGAATAGGTGGGAGATGAGGGGGCCAAGAGGTGGTATGACCGAATCCAGCTTGAGGCTTTTGGTGCTTGGGTACCAACTGGACCGCAGCCGAGGTGGGGGGAGAGGTTCTGGTGGGCAGGGGGAGATGGGGCTGCCCAGGAAGTGTCTGCACCATCTTCAGAGGAGCCCCGGGGAGGGGGTCCCCGAGGGGCTGCCCTTCCCTCCTCCCTCCCCCCCCAGGAAGATGAGAGCACCAGCACGTAGCACCAAGTTCCCCTGGAGATGGAGAGCATATGGAGGGGGGAGCTCCTGGGTGGGAAGGGGGTGGGGGCAGGGGGCCAAGCCCACCCGCCCCTGGCCTCTGAAGTAAGGGGCTTCCTGGGGCCCACCTGGCCACCACTCTTGTGTCCTTGCTTTGCGGATTCCCGAGGCCACCCAGCCTGGCCTGTCCCCTCCTGGGGTGGGGACTGGGGAAGGGGAGTGGGGGAGGGATCACGAGGGGTTTACATTCTCCACCAAGCAGTAGCACCAACGTTGATGAGGTCGCGAGTCAGCGGTCCTGGGAAGCTCACTTTCTCTTCCGGCCACAGGATTTCCCCAGGCAGGCCCCACCTGGGTGGGAGGAGGCACGCGTGACCGTCCGGCCCCCTCTGGGTCCCGCTCAAGCCCCTGCCCACTCAGACCAGCTCCGAGCTCTTCTTACACCCACATCACCGAAATGGGGAACAGAGGCTCCAAAGCCATGAGCAGTCTGGCCGCCACCTCCCGCCAGACTCTGAGCCGTCACATTGCACAAACTCCTTGTGGGCAGCTGGGTGGGAGCAGGGATAGTGATGCAATCAAGACTCAGAGAGGGGAAGAGACCTGGCTCGGACCAGGTCTCTATCTTCTGAGTCTACTGTATTTGAGAAGCCTTTAGCCAGCAGCTCTGAGCAGTCCCCATAAGGGAAAGGAGGGGAAGGGACAGCTGACAGAGTCTGGAGGAGACGGTCCTCCTAAACATGAGGGTGCATCAGATGAACAGGCTCAGAGAAAGGGAGAACTCATAGCGGCTGAGCTGGGACACACACTCAGGACTCCTGCCCCCTCCAGGGGACCGACTGATGGGCAAGCCTTGTTTTAAGCCACTGAGGCACCCACGGTCTGCCAGTAGGGCCTGGAGCTCGACGTGGCTCCTACCGCCACCTGGTGGCAGCGGGCAGCCGAGCGGGACCAGGACAGGCTTCCCTCTGTGAAGCTCAC
This sequence comes from Panthera leo, assembly GCF_018350215.1. Taxonomy (NCBI): domain Eukaryota; kingdom Metazoa; phylum Chordata; class Mammalia; order Carnivora; family Felidae; genus Panthera; species Panthera leo. The sequence goes on along the minus strand of NC_056694.1, from coordinate 10,278,135 downwards.
ACTGGGGGCCTAGAAAACAGTGTGACAGGGCCACAGGCATCAAATAGTGCCTGACGGAGAGCTGGTACCCTGGACAGGGTCAGGCTGGTCTTGCCTCTGCCTCTTCCTGCCCTGGCCTCAGCTGCCTCCTCTGTGTAGGTGGGGATGCAGGGGAATGTGCAGCCTGAACACACACGGGAGCGGAGCTGGGCTTCTCTGGGTCTCCTTTGGGCACTGCTGGGAGGTGCCTTTGGGGGTGCTGATCATGACCGCCCCCCGCACTCCCAGAGGCACGACTGCATCTTTGAGCGAGGGTGTGGCTCTGGGCCGGGTGATGGCCTCTGTACATCCTGCCCAGCTAGGGGCACCTTGGGTCCCCCACCCACCCCTCAAATTCCCTGACTCTAGGGTCTATTGTCCCACTTTCTCTCTTTCCTTCCCTGTTCCTCTGAGTTCTTCCCTTCCCCACATCCCTTCTCTTTTCCTTGGCTCCTCCGGGTGGGGGTGGGCAGCAGGGAGCGAAAAACTGCCAGGGCTGGCTTGGGGTGAGCCCGGGGGATCCGGGCCCACTCTTAGCTCTGAGTGTGCATGTCGGAGGTAGACGCAGGGATGGGGGGTGGGCGTCCAGCTCCCCCCAGCCTCTCCATACCCTGCTAGGTCTAGTCCAAATGTGCTCCCCTCTCCTAGGCTGATGGACCCCAGCCCCCTGCCTCTGTCTTCCCCTCCCTACTCTGCCCTGTCCCCAGGGGCTGAGTCTCTACTCACCTTGGTATCCTAGGGCTCCCAGGGCCCCTCCAAAGGGCTTGGGAGGTTTGCCTGTGGAGGGGAGGGTGGGGTTTGGGGAGGGGGCCAGGCTTTCCTGCTTCTCCTAGAACCTTACGTTGTACCAGGCCTCCACCCTGTCTCAGGAGGTTCTGAAGGCCTTCCTGCCCCCAGCCTGCCCTTCAGTCCCACCAGCCTGACCTGTGCTGTCCAGTTATGCTCCTTGTGGATGGCATCCCACCTGTGGAGGTCTGAGCAGCTAGGAGGGCGCCCCCGCCCTGAGTCAGACCCTGGCCATGCTGACTGCCCCATCTAACATGCCCTGGGCTTTGGCCTCCCTGACCACCTACTTGAACGGACCTTGTTTCTCCCCTTACACACTTCCTTTCCTTTTCTCTGGGACCTTGTCCGTCTCTCCAGTCACACCAGAGACGGGGTGGGGTGGGAGTGGGGGGTTGGCCAGGTCTCTGTCTCCCTCCTGGTGTCCCATCAAATGCCAGGCTGGGAGCCCCAGGAATGGGATCACTGCCCCCATTCTTACATCCCAGGGCTGAATTTTCTTGGCATCAGAGGGCCAGCCCGAGGCCGTGGCCACTATAGTATTGTACCCCGACTCCATGAAAGTAACTAGGGCCCCGCCTGAAGCGGGGCTCCTCCTTATTGCAGACTCACTGCCAATTCCCAGGCCCCCAGCTCCACCACCTGTGGGGCAGGGAGAGGGGCTGTGAGTATGTCTGCTTCGGGGGAGCCCGCCAAGCCTTTCCGGACAGTGTGGGCCCCACCCGAGAGGGCCAAGTTCTGAGCCTGGGTGTCAGGAGCCCGGGGCTCTGCCTCCCTCGGTGTGTGACCTTGGACGAGTCCCTCCCACTGTCTGAACCTCAGTTTGCCTCATCTGGGACACGGGGCTTTGGAAAAGCTGATGCTCCCTGGCCCTCGCAAGGGAGGTGGAGAGGACTGAGGGGAGGCCCTGTTTCGTGTGATGGAGGTCATGGGTCTGCCCCCCGGGCCTGGCCCTTCTGAGCAGATGGCGTGGGGGAGTTGACAGGAAGGGGCCCGGGGACAGGGAGGCTGGGTGTACCTGGGTAAATGGGAGACAGTCCAAAGCCCGGTCTTGCCGCAACTCCTGTGGGAGGGGTTTGAGGTTGGTGTAGGGCAGGCCCTGCTCCAGCCGCTTGGCCTACTGCCTCTCTGCCCAGGACCACCCCCTCCCCCTGCGTGCCCCTCACTGGCTGAGCAGCTTTCTTTACAAACCTTGTCTCCAGCCCCGTAGCCCCAGCTCATCAGCCTGGTGTCTGTCACCCACAGTGTACCCCCTGACCCTGAGGCCTGCCCCTTTGCCCAGGATGTTCCCTTTCCTGGACTATCCTCCCTCTCTCTCTCTCTCTCCCCGCCCCCCCCCCCCCCCCACCGTGTCTTTGTCCCCCGGCCGCTATCCAGACAGGCCTCCTCTAGGCCCTGGGCAGAGCTGAGGATTTCACAGAGAGATGGATGGCCCCTGCCTCCAACTGGGAATGGCCTGGTGGCCCCTAGGACACCTCCAAGGCCAGTGGCACCTGCAGGTGGACAGGGGTTAGGACCACACATGATTTAAGGGGTGCCGAGCACCCTCTCTGGGTTCTGGGGGCAAGAACAGGCCTTCAGGGCTATTGTGAGCAGGACTGAGGCCTGAGTTGGGGTGGGGACAGGGGACAGGGGTGGGGTGGGGTGCGAAGCAACCTCACACCTGGGCAGAGGAGAGGGCAGGAGAGAAACTCACCGTATTTGGCCGCTTTAGCAGCTGCAGCTGGGGACACACCTGGGGAGACACGGGGTATGTGGGCTCAGGAACAGCAGGGCCCTCCCCGAGTCATGTCCCCTCCTGACCTGCTCGCCCCACTTACCATCTGCCCGCCGACTCATCCGCCCTGCCGCCCTCCCTTATCCATCCCTCTTCCCAAAAGTCTTTAGTAAGCTCTTCCTGTGTGTCCAGGCTGGAGCACGCAGGACGAGATTCAGGCCGGCTCGGATAGGGGGACACAACGGATGACCCACGGAAGAGGGAAATGTCAACACGAGGCCCGCCACGGTGGCAGAGATTTTGGGGGAAAAAAAAATTCCCTCCTGACTTTGCTTTCCTTCTCTGGAAAATGGGCACAACCATCATTGTCTTGATGTACTCCCACTTAAAGTGGTCTGGGAGGCTGATGGAAGAGAGGGAGGGGAGGGGGCGCCCAACTGCAAGAGGGTGTTTGCTGAAGGTCCCCCAAATGCTGCAGGCCAGCCTGGGGCAGGTGCGTGGGGTGGGAAAGAAGGTCAGTCTCTGCGTGTCTCTCTCTCATACACACACACACACACACACACACACACACGACCCATGAACGCTCTGATTCCAGAGTAGCCACTCACCTCCAAAGCCCCCAACCCCTGGGATGGCTCCGCCGGCTCCGAGCCCCCCAACTCCCAGGGCTCCGGCTCCCCCGAGGCCTGTGGAGAGAGCCGCGTGTTCAAATCCCGATGGTGGGAATAGCTGGTCTGTCTGCAGACAGTGGGGTTCTCATCCTTGGACCCACGTGGAGCCTGAGCTCCTGGGGCCTCGAAGGGCTGGGCCCTGGGGAGACGATGCCTCTGAGGGCCCCGGGGGCAGGTCGGGGACTCTGTGCTCCATGGTGCACGGTCAGAGGCCTCCCCGCCCCAAACCCCAGGGCCTGGGGGCCACCCCCACCTCCAATCAGCACTCACCAAACTGGGCAGCTTTGGCAGCGGCTTTGGCAGCAGCAGCTGAGGCAGCAGGTCCGGCTCCTGGGGACACAGGAGGAGCTCAGAGTGAGGGACTCTCCACTGGTCAGCATTCCTCCCTGCCCAGCCTTTCCTGGGCTTTATTTATTTATTTATTTATTTATTTTTTAATGTTTCTATTTAGTTTTGAAGGAGAGAGAGAGAGAGAGAGACAGAGCATGAGTGGGGGAAGAGCAGAGAGAGAGGGAGACACAGAATTCGAAGCAGGCTCCGGGCTCTAAGCTGTTGGCACAGAGCCCGACGCGGGGCTCGAACTCGCAAACGGTGAGATCATGACCTGAGCCGAAGTCGGACACTTAACCGACTGAGCCACCCAGGCGTCCCACCTGTCCTGGGCTTTTGACTCACCTACCACACCGCCTGGGACACCTACTCCGCCAAGAGCCCCCACCCCTGCAGCTCCTGTGGAGAGATGATGGAAAGTCAGCACCCCAATTTCTGCAGGACGAGGTCTCCCTGCCCCGGGGATGCTAGGCAGAGCAGACGGGTGGCCAAAGTCACGTGACCCAGCGGAAGGAGCCTCGGTATGGGTCCTGGCTCTGTCCTGACCAATCGGGCAAGGGGGGGACCCCTTTGAGCCTTGGCCCACCCATTTTGTCTCCTTCCCAGACAGCTGGTGTTGGGAGCCACAGGTGGCCACAGCGGTGGCTACGAGCTGCGGAGGGCAGAAGACGCGCGTCTCGGGTCCTGCCGATCCTGTGTTCAAATTCTGCTTTCTCACTATAGCTGTCGCCTCTCTGACCCCCAGAGCCCCATCTCCCTAACAGGGATGATGATCCTTACCCCACTCACACTACAGGTGTTTGGGGAGCGGACGTACTCTGAGTTCTGAACCTCCGTCCAGTACGGAGCTGCTGCGTATGGCCAGGGAACGCCTTACGCAACAGTCACGGTTCTCTGTGCTTTGCATGCGGTGGCCCGCTTATTATTCATTGCGACAGGGCAGGCAGGCACTATTATCGTCCCCATTGTGCAGATGAGAAAATTGAGGCCCGGCAGAGGCTACGCGGCGTCCTCAAGTTTCCGCGGGCAAGAAATGGGAGCCAGCGCCCTTAACTGCTTTGTTTCCCTGGCAACGTCTGTTAGACTCAGGCAGGCCAGCAGCCGGCAAGGAACAGGAGAGGGGCCTGTGGGCCACCAGGCCCGTGGGGGGTGGGGTGGGGGCCAAGGAAGCCGGGATTTTCCAAAGTGGAAACGGGCCCCAAGCGGACTGGCCGGGGCCGGTTGGCGGTTCCCTGGCAGAGGCCGAGTCCGGCTCCTAGGAGGCCAGGAATGCGGGGGCCACAGACAATGTGGGTCTGTCCAGGCGGGCTGCCACGTCCTCCAGGCTCGTGGCAGGCACAGTCATGCTGACAGCGAGGCAGGCGGGAGGTGAGCCTAGACGAGGTGTCCTGGCTGTGCTGGAGAGGAGGCAGGAGCTGCCCGGCCGACAGTAGGCGGGGCCCCTGGCCTCGGGTCCCATGAAACTGTCAGGGCCAGAAGGGCCTTAGGGACCATGGTCCTCATCAAGGAACCGCCACCGGCGGGGGGGGGGGGGGGGGGGGGGGGGGAGGGGGGGGCGGGGAGGAGGAGGGGGTTTGGAAATGTGAGGGGCGTTTCAAGTCGTCCCGGAGCTGGAAGCATGATAGGCATTTAGGGGGCAGGAGCCAGGTCTACTGAACCATCATTAATGTGTCCTAGAAACTGCCTTTTTCCACCCTGACCATCCCAGCTGTGCGCTGCAAGCTCCGGGCCCCGGGCCCTGGCCCCGTGGAGGAGCGAGGGGTGACCAGGTGTTCTCAGGGCTGATAGGGCGGCTAGCAAGCCACCCAAGGGGGGTGGGCAGTGGGCAGGGCGCACTCACCATATTTGGCTGCTTTAGCGGCAGCCAGGGATCCAGGGACTGGGGGAAAAGGAAAAGAGGGCTGGTCAGCAGCTGAGCTCTGTGCCCAGAAGTTCTGCCTCCTCCAGGCAGCCCTCCCTGACTTCATCAGCCTTCATCGTTCGTCTCAAAGCCCTGGAACAGAGACTCCCGGCCCGGAGCTCACCCTGACAGGTACAGAGCTCCGGGATCTAACCGTGCCACTGCCAGTCTGGTCTGGGGCTGCTTGGAGGCTGAACTGTGCCTCCTTCTTCCAGTGTGATCTGCCTGAGGCTGGACGCAGAGCAGGGGCTAGGTGAAGAACTGGAGGTCCTAGTGGCCCTCTTGCCACAGTGCACTGCTGAATGGGAGCCAGACTGGCCCACTCATGCCCGCTGACCCCAGGGACCTCCACCCTCCTTTCCTGGGTTGTGGGCTCCTTTTCACTTCGGAACCCCGTCACTCCTCTACTGAGCAGGCAGAAACTCTGAAATCTAGCAGCCTGGGGGCACTCCCTTTGCCTGGCCTGCCCCCCATCTGTTAGCCTAGTCGTCTCTGACTGCTCAGGAGGACCTGATGGGGAATTTACTACGATCCCCTGAGTAAGGCTCCCGGGAGTGTGTGGCCAGGAAGAGAGGTCTCCCTCCTCCGAGCTCAGGGGGCAGTTTCCGCCCAGCCCCTAGAAGGCCCCTCACCCGCACCCGCACCAAAGCCAGGAACGCCAACGCCAACTCCAAAGCCAGGAACGCCAGCACCAACTCCAAAGCCAGGAACGCCGGCACCAACTCCAAAGCCAGGAACACCAGCAGGAAGCCCAGCTGCAGCCCCTGGGGGAGATGGGCAGGGGTGCGGTGGCAGCAGGTAGGGAGCATGCGCCCCTGGGGGTGTCCCACCCAGGAAGCCGAGTCAGGCCCCAAGGGTGGGGCCCAGACCCATGCAGGGGTCTCCTTGCCCTTTACCTGCCCTCTGTACTCCTACCAGGAATGGTCTTCCTAAAACTCCCACTGACCACCAAGTCTAGCCTCTCCCAGTCTGGCATTCAGGGCCAGACGGTGGCTGTGGACACCACCGTCCTTTCTAGCCTGATTCCCCGCCCCCCTACCGGCTCCTTCCCTCTTGGATTAACTCACTTCTGACAACCATCTGCAACATTTGCCGTCGGCACCCGTGTGTCCCATATAAGGACAGGAAACTCGGAGGTTGCTTCGCTAGTGTGGGACCCAGGGCTTGAACCCAGGTCTCCCTCAGGCCCAGTCTATGCTTCCAACCCCTCTGGTGCTGAGGCTGCATATCGTGGCTTGGGTCACACTGGGCCAGCCCCAGGCTCGCAGGGGTGAGGGGAGAAAGGTGGCAGGGCACTCACGGTACTGGGCTTTGGCGGCCGCTTTAGCAGCGGCTTTGGCTGCATCTGGGGTCCCCACTCCTGCAGGGGGAGGGAGGGGGGTTCAGAGATGGCACCCATGGAGGATTCAGAGGTCCCTCAGGCCCTCTTACTCAGTAGCTCACCTGTAACACCACCAGGGCCAATGCCAATGCCGGGGCCAATGCCGGGAGCCACGCCGGGAGCCACGCCGGGAGCCACGCCGGGAGCCACGCCGGGAGCCACGCCGATTCCAGGGCCTAAACCTGCAAGAACGGAAGAGCTAATTCTTAACCAAGTCCTGACCAAGGAAGACAGAGCTGCAGGCTGGAAGTCCAGAGCCTTGAGATCTTGTCCCAGCCCAGACACAGACTTGCTGTATGACCTTGGACAAGTTACTCTCCCTTGATGGGCCTGAATTTCCTCATTCCTAAAATGAGACATGTGTGGGATCAGGAGCTCTTAACCTTTGGAGGACAGGGGCCCCTTTGAGACTTCTGGGGGTGATGGAGGCGGTTATACAGCAAAGGGAACTCTGCAAGACAGGTAGACCCGGGCTCACAGCTCAGCTCCGCCGCCATTTGGCTGTGTGAATGTGGACGTGTCTCTTAAGCTCTCAGAACCTCAGTTTCCACATCGGTAAAATGGGAACGGTAGTACCAACTTCACAAAGTCGGTGTAAGGATTGCCTCCGCAAACAGCAGCTTTGTATAAAAGGGGTTGTTTGTCATATGTGAGTTTGGGGGTCAGCAGCCCCGACGTTGAGATGTTCTCTGGCCTAGACAGTGCTGAGTTGCGTGGTCTGAACCTTGATATCTGCAGGTCCCCAAATTGCCTCTTTGCCCCCGCCCTGGCCCAGGGCCTGGCTTACAGATGGGAATCTAGAAGGGCTGCTGTGGTTTGGCATATTCAGGAAGGTGCTGGTCAGGGAGCCAGAAATACCGCCAATAGCTCAAGGAGATGGGAGTCCAGTGAGCCCAGCGTGAGGTGCCGAGGGGGGCAGGCCCCGGCTGGACTCGGAGGCGGCGAGGGCTTTGGGAAGGATGGGGAGCCCGGTCCCGGAGGGCTCACCAGGACCTGCTCTCACTTTGCTTTCCTGATCAGGACTTCACCCACACCCCTAAAAGTGGTCAGATAAGCCAACGATTGTGAGAAAGCCCAGGATGTGACAGCCCGAGGGCACTTGCCTCCTTGGGGGGAGTGGCGCCGCTAGACCCTAGAACAGGGAACATGAGAGAGCCGTGCTCCAGAATGGGGGGTTGGGGGGGGACACTTACCAAACTGGGCGGCTTTGGCAGCGGCTTTGGCGGCTGCGGCGGCCGGGGTCCCCACTCCTGGAGGGGTGAAGAACAGGGATCAGGGGGCAGTCCCTGGCACCCCTCCCCACATCCTCCCTTCCCCTTCCCCGATTTTGGAAAGACCACCCATAGGGAAATGTCCCCTCCCCCAGCAGACCCTCCCCACGCTGCCTCCTTGCCCCTGCAGACAGAGAGGGAAGCACATGGAGTCGGCCTGCGTCCCACTCCGAGGATGGCCCACTAGTCAACCTAGGCACGTCCCTTCCCTGGGAAGCGGCCCTGGGACTGTGACATTTTAGCTCTGGCTATGGCAGACCGGAGCCCAAAGCTGATGAATTGAAGCACAGACCCTCTCCTCATCCTCTAGAAGGCTTGTGCAGCTTTCTGCTGATGGTGGTGTTTATTTAAAAAAAAAAGAAGAAGAAGAAGAAAAACAAAAAGAGAAATTCCTAACAGTGCCGTATCCCAAATGGGAGGAAACAGCCCATTTCTTAGGGGGAAACTCAGAAGGGAAATTTTCTCCCGGAAAGAAGACACACAGAAGAGAAATCTGGTGGGGAAAAGCCACCGAGGACGTGAGCCCAACGGTGGTATAGACCTTCCCGCCTGATCAGGAACCAGAAAGGCCCCTGGAGTGAAGGAGGCCATCCAGCCCTGGCAGAGCACAGCTCGGCCATCTAGCTGGATGACGGCTGACTTCCCGAGCCCCCCCCACCCCGGCAAGCTGGGGTCCCCTGGAGGGTCTTCCCTCCAAAGGGGAATTCGCCCTCTCCCCTCCCCACCCCTGGGCTCCGTGAAGTCTTGCCATCTGCAAAGTGATGTACTTGACCCGGTCAACTCCAGGGCTCCTTTCGTGAGACAGAGCCACCCCTCCTCTGGGTTGGGGACGCAGCTCACCTGGCACCCCTCCTACGCCTGGCACGCCTGCTACTCCGTCTCCGATGCCTGGCACCAGCCCGCCCAAGCCTCCGACCCCTCCAGCACCTGGAAGAGCAAAGAGCATCAGGCTCCTGGGAGAGGGAAGGGGAGACGGTGGAGTGGGGAACAGAATGGCTGCATGGGCACCTCCACCTGGCTGATGTGGGGTACAGCTGAGAAGCAGGGCTGATAACCATAGTGGTGAGCAACTGAAAAGGGCAGAAGAGGTCAGAGTGGCTTCGGAAGATGGGGTCGGGGGACTCCTGACCTTGACCCAGGCCATTCAGCCCCAGGGGCCTGAGGGTGGGGTTGCTCTGCCCTCTCGCTGGAGAACTGCTCTGAGCTTGGAGCCTGGGCCCCAGGGGAAAGCAGGGCTGGGGTGAGCAGGAGGGGAGGGCACCGCCCTGGGTGTGGGGACAGGCAGGGCAGGGGCACTTACCGTACTTGGCTGCCTTGGCGGCTGCTGCTGCCTGAGCTGCGGCTGCTGCCTGGGCAGCGGCTGCTGCGAGGAAAGAGAGAAAGTTTGGGGCATCTCAGTGGGGCTGGGCGAGCAGTGCTCATACCCAAAGTTGCTGGAGGCCGTCCTCGCGCGCGTTGAAGCCCAGTCTACGCTCCCTTGCGCCCCCCTGCCTCTCCCCCCCCCCCCCCCCCGCCAGCCCTACAAAAGAGAAGTTTCCCCAGATGGAACTAAGGCTCACCGGAAAGGTCAGCTCCAGGGACAGCTCCAGGGACAGCGCCCACTCCAGCTCCGACACCGTAACCAGGAAAGCCCCCGGCGCCGATCCCGAAAGTGGGAATGCCTCCAACTCCCACTCCCACTCTGGCCCCTGCAGAGGGAAGAGAGTTGGGTGGAAAAGCATGTCAGTGAGGGAGGCTGGGGAGGGCTCTGGGGGGTGCCGGTCAGCCGGAAAGACGATGCAAACCTCTCCCAAGTCTGATGAATGAAGGACCGGAAACCATAGAATGCACGGGCCTCCTGCCAGCCTCCTGCGGGGAGCATTTACGGACACCCTGCCCCCTCTACTCTCCAACCACTGTCTTCTCTGAAGGGCCCCTTTGTCGGCTATAGAGAGATTGTGGGCAGGTCCCGTATCCCCAGTCAGGCTTGGGCTCCTCTGAGAGGGCCCCGGCCAGGGCAGGGAGGCTCAGGGACGTGGTCTCCACTGGGAAGGCCGTACTGGGACTCTCCCATCACTCAGCCCCATGGCCTCGTGGTGGGAGACGACCAGAGGAGACATTGCCCTGGGGCCCAACAGTTCCAAGTCCCAGCTCTTGTCAGTGGCTTGTGATGTGACCTTGGGTAAGTCACTCCCCTTCTCTGGCCAGAACAGGATGGGGCAGAGCTAGCCACACAGCGCTCACCGTATTTGGCTGCTTTGGCGGCTGCTTTAGCGGCTGCAGCTGGTGACACAGCTCCTGGAGAGGCCAAGGGGGACACAAATGACTCAAAGTTCTACCTATCCGTTCACCCATGCGTATCCGCATTTACTCCTCTGACCATCTGTCTACTTAACCACCCGTTCGTCCACCCATCGACCTACCCACGTGTCTGTCCATTTGTTTGGCTATCCTTGGACTTCAGTCCACCCGCTCAACGACTTATCTCTCTGTCCTTCTGTGCACCTACCTATCCATCCACTTATTCACTCATCTGCCTATCTGGCCATTCATCTATCCATCCAATCATTCATTTTGCATTTGCCTTCCACACACCCATCTAGTCATTTGCTCACTGAACCATGTGCTTATCCATCCATCATGCATGATCCAGGCACCCATCTATCCAGCCATCCATCTTTCTAGCCACTTATCTAGGGCCCCATCTGCCCTTCCATCTGTCCTTCCATCCCTGCGTCATCTATCCATCCATCATTTTACCCATGTGTCTAGTCATCCATATATCTACATATCCTTGTTCTGTCCCTTCATCTACCCGTTCCCTCATCCATCAACTTGTCTACTCACCTACTCACTTGCCATTCACCTACATACCCAAGTGTCTGTCCATCCATCCATCCATCCATCCATCCATCCATCCATCCACTTACCCACCATTTACTGAGCACTTATTCAGCTAAGGGCTGGGAACACAGAGATGAAAAAGAAATGGCCACTGCCTCCAGGAGCACACTGACAGCCAGAGGATGAATTAGAGAAGATGACGCTGGCAGTGACTAATTAGGAGGTTGTTACAGCCCAAGGAGGAGAAGGTGAGGCATGGGCAGTCGTATGAAGAGAAGAGGATAGATGCGTGAGGTATTGGGGGGAATCTGAAAGTCTTAGCAACAGTTTCAATATTTCTCTCTTACCCGCGCGCATATGCACGCACACACAGCCCAGCTCACCTAGTCAACCCACAATTCCCCGGGCCCCCAGTACCTGGGACTCCAACACCTGGGACTCCAACACCTGGGACCCCAACACCTGGAACTCCAACACCTGGAACGCCAACACCTGGAACGCCAACACCTGGGACCCCAACACCTGGAACGCCAACACCTGGGACCCCAACACCTGGGACTCCAACTCCCGGGACAAAGCCTGGCCCACCAGGCACCACAGCTCCGGCAGCTCCTGTGGGAGGAAAAGATTGTTTTCCTGGCCGGACCCTGTGGGAATCTCAGAGGGCCCCCAAGGGCATGGCTCTGGTGATCTGTGGGAGAGGCAGGTCCTGAGTGCAGATCCCAGGCAGGCTGGCCTTGCCCCTGCGTGGATCCAACCCATCGGAGAGAAGGGGAGGCAGACGGAACCTGCACAGAGCTCTGCGGGTTTGGATCGGTGGACGGGAAGAGCCCGATCTGTGTCTAAAGTAAAGTCAGGTCTCTCCGCTGGGCGCCCAGGCAGTGGGTGCGGCAGGTGCGGGCAGCCCTGAAGGTAGGAAGGGAGAAGCCAGAGGCTCCGTGGGAGCCCCCTCACCCGCCACCAGCTGGGCCAATCAGTGGAAAGTAATGGCCTTCTGGGCAGAGTGGCCAGAACAGGCAAAGGCAAGGAGGTAGGGCCATCGCATGTTTGGGGCGGGGGCGGGGGTGGGGGCTAGAGGCTGCCATAGATGGATGGAGGTCTTGTAGGGCTGGGCTGTGCAAGGCCCATGCAGATGGAGGGTCTGGGGGCAGGCTGGGGCCCCGGGCCTGCTCAGGGCACTCACCGAATTTAGCTGCCTTAGCGGCGGCTTTAGCAGCAGCAGCAGCAGCAGCAGCAGCAGCAGGAGTCCCTGCCCCTGAGAGACAGTCACAGAGGGTGAGGCCCTTTCCCGGGGACCCTCTCAAGGACACCCCCACCCCCCAGCGGTACAGACGCTACCTGCGATGCCTCCAATCCCAGGAATTGCGCCGGCCGCACCAGGAATGCCGCCACCTCCAACACCAGGGAGAACCCCGGCTCCAGCACCTGCCGGGATGGGGACAGTGATGTGGCTCCCAGGGCCCCGCCCCCGGGAGGCCCCGGCAGGAAGGCTCCTTGGATGCCGGCATTTTAACCAGCACAATCTCCACTGGGAACGAGGCCCAGGCATCTCCGGATGGGCCTGCTGGAGAAGGCCCCCACCCGACTGTTCCTTGACTCACCCCCAAAGTGTCCATTTCAACACGCTCATTAAGGGACTTGTATGTTTTCAGACAAATCCCATCCTGATCACTGCCACATACTGAGAAACCACAAGCGGCCGCTCCCCGGGCCAGAGGGGCCCCTGTAGGAATGTTCAAGGCTTCCTCTCCCTGTGTTCCAAAGCCTCGGCCAAGTTTGTAATCCAAGCGCCTGGCTGCCTGGCTCTGGCAGCCCCCCTCTGTCCCACTCTCCTGCTCCCACATTCCAGCCATCCCCTCCAGCCTTGGGGGCCTAGAGGGAGGGCCTGCGGGGCCTCCAGGGAGCAGGCCTCCCGCTCAGTACTCTGCCCCTCCCCCCCATCCTCCCACCTTGGGCCAGTGGGGAGATGTCCTCTGTCCCATCTCGGTACAGGAAGGGCTCCCCCGGGAACTAGAGATGAAGCCAAGGGCTTCAGTCCCAGTAGACTGATTCTGAACTGGGGGATGATCTGGGGCAGGGGCATAAATGTTCACTCTGCCCACTACACGGGCGCAGGGAAGGCCTTGCCACCTTTGCTAGTCAAAGCATCACTGACTTGAGCGGGTTGGACGTTGTATAGCACACATTAACTTGATAGTGAACAACAACATTGTTTAAATGCTCAAGTATGCACCACCCAAAATGATCATTCCAACCACCATAGAAACCCATCCCCTCTGCCTGGGCTTCTCCTTCCTATATTCACCACATGGTAAACTCCAGAATCACACATGATTTTCCCTGAGAAGCCTTCCTGATTTTCCCCAGGTAGATATAATGTCTCCCTCTTCTTGACTCCCACCACAGTGCCTGCATTTTCCAGCAGGGCTCTTAGTTGACCCTGGTCTCTGAAATAGATGGAGGGAGGGAGAGAAGGGGAGAGGGAGGGATGGATGGATGGGTGGATGGATGGATGGAGAGATGCAGGATGGAGGGATGGGAGAAGGAAGGGATTGGTGGAGACAGGGAGGGATGGATAGATGAAGGAGGGAGGGATGGAGTGAGGAATGGAGGGGAGACAGATGGGGGATGGATGGATGGATGGATGGGTGGATGGATGAAGGGATGGGAAGAAGGAAGGATTGATGGGTAGATGGGAGGAGGAATGGATAGATGGAAGGAGGGATGAATGGATAATGGATGGATGAAGGGATGGAAGGAAGAATGGATAGATGGAAGGATGGAGTGATGGAAAGAAGGAAGGATTGATGGATGGATGGATGGATGGGAGAATGGATGATATTGAAAACACTGGATAAATGGTGGGTCAGAGGCTGCCTTTGTTTGTTCTCTGTGAGGCAGGCTCCCAGTGATAATAGGGCTGGGGGGCTGGACGGCTGGGGGCTGGGGGCTGCCAGGGGCACTCACCAAACTTAGCTGCTTTAGCTGCCGCTGCTGCAGCCTGAGGGCCAACCCCTAGGGAAGGGGAAGGAGAGAGAGACTCTGAAAACTGCCCTTGTGTCTCTGAGCCCACCCGTTCCAGCCCCACGAGAGCCAATCCTTTCATGTGTGGGTGTGGGTGAGGGACTTCACAGCAAGCAGAGGCTGACGGAACTGCCCCCACCTGAGAATCTTCTCCAGGCTCAGACTGGGGTCTGGATGCACGGTGGGCTGGCCTGCATTCTCGAGAGACCCTGGCCAGCCCTGCGGCTCTGGAGCCTGGGTGACTAGTGCCCCTTGAGCTGACAGTTGGGTGAGATTCCTTACCTGTCCCTGTTGGGTACCCAGCCTTGCCCGCAGCGCCAGCCACTCCTCCTGGCCCATAGCCTGTGAAACAGAGAGGCTCAGTGGGCATCTGTACAGATCTCACTGTGGCTGCCCTCCCTGCCCTGCCCTGCCCTTCAGGGGTCAGGCTGCCCGGAGTCTCCACCCTATCACTCCCAGCCAGAGTTAAAACAGATTCAAATGCGTGTGGGTTGCTTCTTCCCGTTTTACAGATGAAAATACTGAGGCTCAGGGAAGAAACTGGTTTACCCAAGGCCTGGGGCTAAGTGTGAGGACCAGAATTGAGAACCAGGCTGCCTGAGTCCAAGATCTGTGTTCCCTTGTTAGGGAATTCCCTTTCCAAGACTTTGTTCCATCCCCAGGTGGCTGCTCTCCTAGTGGAATAGGTCCTTGCTAAGACCCTGCGGCTGGAAAGCACTACAAGCCCATCCGTTTAGGAGGGTCTTACTCACCATAGGGCAGTTTCCCAGTGCTGTAGGGCAGTCCGTAGCCACCTGAAGAGAGGGCAGGGTGGGCTTAGGGGCTGCTCCATGGCAGTCCTGTGCTGGGCCCCCACTGCCTGGGTAGACGGACCTACCCCCACAGGTACTGAGGCCTGAGACCTCCCTACGCGCACCAAAGGTCCTGCGCAGAGGCTCTCGGGAGTGCAGATGCCCTCGCTGGAGGAGGGAAAGGGATCCCTGCTCCAGGGAATGATGGAACAGCGCTCCCCCCACAGATCCAGGGCCTGCCATGGCCTTAGAATCCTAGTATCTTCCTGATTAGTAACCTCCCAACAGGAACCATCTCATTGTCTGAGCTGATTGCGGGGGTGGGGGCTGACATCGGAGGCGTCTTTCCATCGGAGGGTGTTTCTTTCCATCAACACAGATCGCTTCCCATCAGGGCTATGGGTCTCTGTACCTGTGCCCACGTGTGCACGTGTGTAAACATATGTGTGCATGTGAGTGAGGCCCAGTGAGTGGCACCTCTTGAATCGTCCTTCTGACTTACCTGGCAGCTTGGGAGCCTTGATGGGGTACCCCAGCGGGACTCCAGGCTGCTGGCCCCCAAAGGGTCCAACTCCTGCGGGAACAAGGAGAGCAGACTCAGGTCCCAGCAATGTGGGCCAGCAGGCCTGCTCAGCCCTCAGCCTCACACTTGACTTTCTGCTCCGTGGGAGCAGCTGATCAGTGGTCGGCTCAGTGCTGGGTCACTTCCTCCCGGGAAACTGCCGGGCGCTCTCCCTCCTGGGGCTCGAGCCATGAGTTGGGGCCTGCAGCTCTCACAGCATTTGGCACAGACTGGTGGGGTTTCTGGGCTCATCTGGCTGCTGCTTGGACGGAGGGGTTGGGTGGGGGGAGCAGCGTGCTGTGCCGAAGTCCGTCCGAGGCCTGGGGCAGGAGGCATGAGGGAAAGTGGACAGGCCTCCAGGGGATTCTGGGTGGCCCCGCCCCTCCCTGCCTGGCTGGTTCCTCTGCTGGCCTGCCCGCCCACCTGGGGACACCCAGTTTGGCCTCACCTGGGATTCCAGCAAAAGCTCCGCCTCCGCCTGCAACGACCAATGACAAGGAGCCGTCACTGGGGCCCTGACGCCATGGGGACCAGTAACCGGGGCCAGGAGGCACTGAGGGGCGGGCTGACCAGAGCACGGCCAGTTCTGCCCAGATCCCCCGTTCCAGGCTGCCCTCACACACACTGTGGGATTTCTGAGAGGAGTGCTACCCATCTTGGCCAGTTGTACCAGGACTGGAGCCCAGGAGGTGCCCGTCCAGAGGGCCCTGAGCCCAGGGTCCCCCTCCCCACCCCCACTCCTGGCCGGAGAGGCCTGAGGGTGGGTGGAGATTCCCACCATGGGCTCCCAGACCGCTGGCCGCATACCTGGGGTCTTGGCCTTGACTCCTGTTCCGGTGGGAACCCCGGGGAGCACCCCCACACCCGGGAACCGAGCTCCTATGGGGGCAAAGGGAGGGAGCTGGCGGTGAGGGTGGGAAGGCAGGCCTCGCAGACACCCACACCTCCCTCGGGGCACACAGCTGACCTTCTGTGCTGACTGTCAGCGACAGGCACGGCTCAGGTGGTGATAGGGGCACGTGGGGGTGGTGACTCTCCTTCCCCGTCTGACCCAAGGTCAGAAGACCTGAGTTTGCACCCCATTTCCTAGCCTCTTGAGCCCGCGCCTCAGTTATTGGAGTTAATTTCCAGCCAAGCAGCACATCGTCCCCAGAGAAGGCAGAGAGTTAAACCCTGCTCGAGGCAGCAAGCCTGCGCCCCTCGGGGGCTCTCGCTGGAGGTGCGGCCACACCAAACAGGAAGTGGCCATCTGCCGTGGCTGGGAACTCTCTGTTTGCCAGCATCTGGTGGTTCTACCACTCATGTCTCCACTGGGGCTGGGCCACCTCAGCCGGAGGGACAGGGGGAGGGCCACTCTGTCAGCAAATCCCTCCGAGCAGGCTGAATTTGGGCTTTTGGGGGAATTCAGGAGGTCACATGTTGGGTGGGGTGGCCAGGCCCTGGCAGGGAAAGGAGGGCGAGAGGGCAGCTCTGAGGGGTCTCCGGCGGGGCGGATGTGCTGGGCGGGCCCCCTGGTGACTCACAGCTTTTGGGAAACAGCTGGCCACACTGGGACTTGGTGTGTCCTCGGGGGGCCCTTCTCGGGCCGTGACGAGGGTCTGGGTTTGGGCCGAGGGTCAGGGTTTGGGGCGGGGTGGGGGGGTGTGTGTGACGCTGACCAGACTTTGTGGGGAAAGATGGCCAGGCCTGAGCTTTGACGCTTAGGGAGACAGGGCTGGTCCGGGCCCAGCCGGTGGCCCTGGCTTGTGGGGAGGTGACGGGCCACCTGGGAGGCTGCCAGAGGCTGCTCTCCTTGCTCTAGGGTCCCTTTCTTCGTCTTGCCCTCACCTGTGCCTGGGAGCACTCCACCTGGGTAGACACCTGGCAGGCCCACACCTGCGGCCAGAAGGGAAGGTTTGGGCCATGAGCAGCAGCCTGGCCTCTGGGGACCCCTCCCCGCTCCTTCTCTCCCAAGCGGCTCCGGGGCTCCGGGACCAGCCTCCCAGGGCCCAGAGGGCATAGCCAGGGACACATGTGCAGCGGCCGCAGCTCTCCCACGAGTTTCGGAAATCATCCGCAAACCCTTCTGCGTGTGGATTCATCTTGTCTCCTGGAGCCTGTTTACATGGCCGGCTCAGCCCACCTCCGGGCTAACAGCTTCCAGATGTTCCCTCCCTGCTGTGTGGACTCAGGCAGCCTTTTGTTCAACCTGAAGTCACTTCCTCAAGGGCTTGGGGCAGAGGAACGAGCACCAGATGGGGAGTCCGAGTGCCTGGGGCTCAGCCCTGCTCTGCCGTGACAGGCCCTTCTGAGCTGACTGTCCCTCCTGAGCCCCGGTGCCCCAGCTGTCATCTGAATGCCTGCCACAGAGCCTGTCTCTGAGGTCTCCTGCTCTAAGAGCTGGAAGAACGGCCCGGAAGGCGGGCCAGGGCCCGTCTCCCAGGTTTCGGACGAGGCACCAGACGCGGGCCTAGCTGGTTTCCCCACCTACTGCGGCCCTTCCTGTGCGGTGTGCAGGTGGGGGCCTCTGCCCTCCCCGCCCTCTGCCCCCCCAGGGACAGCCCCGGGGACAGCACACTGACCGGGCACTTTCCCAGGCTTCCCTCCGACTCCGACTCCGACTCCGGCTCCGGGCTGAGGCACCACTGCACCTGGCATGGGAGGGGCCACATCACAGTGGGCTCCCCCCAGGCCTGCGGCCCTCACCTGGCCGACTCAGGGCTCACCGCCATACCTGTAGACACTCCTAAGCCGCCGACCCCGCCGATGCCACCGACGCCGCCAAGCCCAGCACCTACGGAGCCGGGACAGGGGGAGGCAAGGGGTCATGCAAGGAATAGTGGGACGCGGGAGGGCCCCGGGCTGCCAGCGGAACGCCCCCCATTACGGTCTGGCCCTGCCTCCGCCTCACTTGGGACCTTGGGCACAGCCGGCTGCCTCCCCGAGCCCCAGTGGATTGGAGGTGAGAATTCCGCCCTCCCGCCTGCCTTCCAGGAAAGGTGCTTTGCAAACTTGTGAGCCCACAGAGGCCACAGGGCCTGAGGCGCGTCCCCAGGAGTGACACTCACCAGCCTTGGCAGCTGCTTTATAGGCCGCGGCAGCTCCTGCCACTCCGCCGGGCACCAGAGCCCCCGGGTAGGTGCCTGCAGGAAAGGCCCCGAGCCCTGCCGAGGGGAGGACCTGGTGAGGCCCTGAGCCCCGGCGCACCGGGCCCTGTCCCTCCTGGGAGGCACATTTGAGGCGGTTTTCTGCTCTCTGCAGGACTTTCACGCCAAGCGGTGGCCCCTGGGCCAGGACCAGGTTCGGCGTCGGAGAACAAGATATGCCCAGGCTGCTCTGCTCAGCCTTGCGAAATTATGGGGATCTTTTTGGGTCAAACCGCCATCCTCCCCTCCTCCAGAAAGCCTTCCTGGAGCCCTTCCGAGTTGAACGACTCCTCTGGGCTCCATTGGCCCCTGGGGCTTCTGTCCTGCTCTCACCCAGCACCCAGCTGTGACCCACTCGTGCCCTGGACAGACGCTCAGCACAGGTGGTCTCACCCTCCCCCCCCATGCTAGCACCCAGGATAGGCCTGGCCTGCGTCCCTGGACCCCAACGGCCCTCCACGCCGAACAGACGCCCTGGGCTTGGCTCTGGCCCCCAGATGCGCACATTGCCTGGATGTCAACGCTCACCTGCCCCGGGGGCCAGCTCCCACAAGCCCACCAGCCCTTGCAGGGGGAGAAGGAGACAGAGCGAGGTGAGGAGAGGAGACGCTGGTGTGCGGGCATTCCCGGGCCCGGCGTGGGAAGGGTCTCGTGGAGGGTGATTGGGAACCAGGCAGTGCTGTGGTCAGTGTGGGGCGCTCAGGCCCCTAAGCTGGACCCAAGCAGGGCTTATGACAGGTCCCCCATGGCAAGTACCAAGCGTTGGGACTTGGGGACCGATCCTGATAAAATGGCAGCTACCATTCAGTGACCAGCTACTATGTGCCATGTAGGCACGATTGTACTGACCCCCCATAACACCCCTAAGCCACACCGTGCTTCCCCTAAAAGGCCTGCCAGATAAAGGGGCGCCCAGCAGGGCTTTTGGGCCGGGGGGGGGGGGCTGGGGCTGAGCAGTCTGCCAGCAGGACCCCACCCGGGCCAGGCCCTGCTCTGTTCCTACCATCAGCTCCCGACCCCAGGCCTGTACTGCTTCCTTGCAGGGAGTCCCCTGGCTCAGCCCAATCTTCCTGCCCTGTATCTGGAACCCCTTCTGTCTCCCACCATCTGTATATCTGTCCATCCAGCCGCCCCTGCTGTCCAGGAGCCTCCTTGCTTGTAGACGGATGCTAAAATGTTTATGAGAAGCCGAATGGGTCCCTTTGGCTCTCTCCTTCCCACATCTGGGCCCAATTGGTCCTTCTCCCCCTCCAGGAGACATTCCATGGCTTTGGCCAGGACCGATGGGCAATCAGGTTGGAGTTCACAACCGTGCCAGGTTTGTTTCCAATTCTGTGAGAATCTTTCCTGCAAGCTCCAGTCTTGGCTATCCTGAGCCCAGGGGCAGCCTTCTCTGGGGACAGACCCCAGACATGGGGGGCTGCTGAGCCCCGGAGGGTCTACCTGGCTTTCATGGGGTGTGGTCTCCCCTTTCCCCCATCTCCTCCTTGTGTGAGCTGACCGTGCCTGAGACCCAGCCGACCCCTCTGTAAGGTGGGTCTCTAACTGCGGCCCCTCTCCCTTCCGGGCAGGTGCGGTGTGGGTCAGGGCGGGCCTGGGGTGTTCTGGGTTCACTTCCCAGGACTGCAGGCCCTGCCCCTCCCCAGGTCTGTCAGGGGCCTCTCTCAAGCTGGGCCCGTTTCCTGAGCTCCAATAGGGCAGGGAACATGCTCAGGCTTTTCCTGACCACAGAAGGGCTGGGAAGAGAAGATGGGGACCCAACAGGAAGTGGGAAGGAGCTGGGGCCTGTGAGGGTGGCCTGGCAACCTCTGGGCAGCCATCTGTCCTTTTCCCAGGCTCCCCCCCCAGCTGCCTGATCCCAGGGCCACCTCAGCACGACCAGCCCCACCCCTGCTGGCCCTCCTTCCTGTAGACTCACCTGGTCCAAACGCCCCCAGGAGTCCGGCCCCTGGAAAGGAGGAAATTGGTGAGGAGCTGACCGTAGCCGGCAGCCAAGGGGCCTGGCCGGCCCAACCCTGTCTCTTCCAGAGTCCAAGAGCCCCGGCCTCAAACTCTGCTGCCCCCACCTACTCTGTGTGTGAGGAAGCAAGTCACCTCACCTCTCGGAGACTATAGAATGGCCAGTGTGTCCCCGACCTTCCTGGGGCCAGTGGGCTGGTGAGCAGAAAGCACCTAGTGTGTGCAACCTGCCGGGGCACCCAGTGGGTGTCCCCCAGCCCCTTCTCGTCAGAGGGAGATATCCTGACTCCCCTTTTGGTCTTACTCCTTTGCCCTGAGCTGGAAGTTCTTTCAGAGTCCCCACTAAGTCTCATCCATGCCTCACTCCAGCGCCCATCCATTATGGGACCCTGTATGCAGCCCCCCCTGTCTTCCCTCTGGTCGTGCTGACACTGGGGTCAGCCCATCCCCCATGCCCCTCCAGCTTTGCTGTCACGACCCCCACTGCTTGGGTTTTCCGGGCTGAGCCAAGTCCTGCGTCCACGCCTTTGTGTCCTCTCTGCCACCGGAGACCCTGTGAGGGTCGCCCCTCCAAGGGAGACAGGACACGGGTTCTGGCCGGATAAGCAGCGAAGCACAAAGTCTCCCGGACTCGCAGACCCTTCCAGACCCCAGGACACCCCTTGCCCAAGATTCCTGCTGTCCTGCCTCTCTCTCGCCTGGCCCGGCCCTGGAATTTCACAACCCAGATGGGCTTGCAGGGAAGAGGGATCTGGGTCCCGTAGATTCATTTGCACTTGGATCATTGAGCATCAGGATTTCGTAAGAGTCGTTGGACATCCAAACTGTCCCGGAGCCTCCGGCTTCAGAGCCAGGGAGACGCGGAGCCGGGGGCGCCAAGGCCACATGTGGAGAATCTCATGCCGACGGCGCCACAAATCTGGACTGAGACACCGCTTCCTCCACCTGCTCCTTGTCTAAGGGCTTCCCGGAGGGACCCTCCCTCCCCCTTTCCTGGGGGTGTATTGTTTGAGCTGACGGTGGACCTCGGTGGCAGATCCGGGCCCCCCGGGCAATGCCTGGACAGATCCGACCAGATCCTCTTACTGGAAACCTCCAAGGTCTAGACACCGCCGGAAGGGGCCTGGTCGGGAAGGGAGCTCATCTGGGGCTTAGGGTCGGGGTTCGGTCTGGGGTTAAGCCCAGACCTCGGTCTCGGGTCAGGGTTCAGCCTGTGGTCAGATAAGGACTCCGATTGTCACGGAGGTCAGAAATGTCTAGGGTCTTGGCCTGGCGTTAGAGAAAGCTCCGTCTGGGGTCAGGGGACCATCCAGATGGAGTCTGGAGCCTACCATTTGTATCTGAGCGCCAGACTGACATTCACAGGCTTGGTGGCCCAGGGAACATCAGTCCCTACCTTTGCCCCTGGGGCTGTTTCTGAGACCCTGTGCCGAGGGGACTCTCCAGGCAGCTGGGCACACAGGCGTTTTGCCTGGTAGATGCGAGGCACTCCTCACACGGGGGAGACCTCGAGCGGCCGCCAGCCGCCTGCTCCTTAGAAGCCCCGGGGGTCTGGCCCCAGCCTGCTTATCTCCCTCCCGCCTCACTGGGTCCACCACTCTGTGGGCCCTCCCCTCCCGTGCTCCCAGCCCTCTCGCCATGCCCCAAGGCCTCGGGTCTTACCTGGCTTGGGTGGTTTGCCTCCTGGCCCCAGAGCTGCAGAGGGAAGAGGTGATAATGTATAGAGAGCCCCACGCCACCATTTATCTACTGTTTATCTTCCCCGGGGCACTGGGGCTTCTCACTCCCCGGGTTCTAGAAGGGCTGCCAGGGGATGGTCCCCCCACCCTTTGGACAGGGAGCTGCTGGGAGCCCGGTGTCTGGATGTGTGGGTAGGAAGCTCACCGGATTCATGGCGTACCCTCTCTCAGACTCAGTTTCTCAGCCCCAGAAGGGAAAGGTGATACCCACCCGGTAGGCCTTGCAGGGGTGTTACGGAAGATCAAAAGAAACAGGAAAGAGGGCAGGGGAGGGGCCCGGGAGGCTGGTGGGCTCTCTCTCCCAACACTGGACACTCCGTCCATAAACTGAGGGGCCCTTGATGCTGAGGCCTTCTGGGGTTCTGGGGCCTGGGGACCCGGTTGGGCCAGAGTCACAGCCAGACCCCATCAGTGAGAACCAAGTTTGGTTTCTGAGCTTACCTCCTCCTCCCAGACCTCCGAGACCAGCCCCTGCATTGAGAGGGGGAGAGAGAGAGAGAGAGAGAGAGAGAGACAGAACGAACCATCAGAATGCCAACGGCATTCTCACTCATGGAGCGCTCTCTTTTTAGCCAGCCAGAAAGCTGCCCACTGACCCACAGTCAAGTCCCTCGCTGCCTAGCCACACGATGGCAGGCCAGCCTTAAGCTCCGTGAGCCTCAGTTCCCCACTGGGCCAACAGCCTGGTGCCCGCCAGTGTCTGGGAGTGTCCGCGGCTGCCCTCACCTTCATAGCAGTTCTGAGCACTCAACTGCCTTTTTTTTTTTTTTCCCCACTAGATCTCTAGTTTATTATAAAAGGACGTAACCCAGGAACAGCGAGATGGAAGAGGGCAAGGTGTGGGGGAAGGGTACTGGGCTTCCCCATCCTTTCCGGCACCTCTCTTCCTACACCTCCAGGCGTGCACCTCCCAGAAGCGCCTCTCAAATTACTTTTTCAGTATTGAAAGCGTTACCTTCGGTTTTTCAATCTACTTTAAAGCATGATGCCTTTTTCCAAATTAAAAGAAAACGCGCCCCCTCACCCCCCCCAACCCCATGCCACAGCTGCAACACATTCTGCTCATTATCTTTTGGGGGCGTTCCCAGTCTCCAACGCTGCTTTTCTGTTGTTTGCACTTGAAGAACATTTTGCCGTACGGTTGTGCAGGTAGCGCACTCATACTTTTGAGTAGCTGGGTGTTATTTCAGAGTGTCCTTGATCACTCCCTTCAGTCAGGTGGGCTTATGGTTTTACGTCTTTGCAGATAACCCTCCGATGGACCTTCTTCGGGATCTCTCGCTGCTTTTCAGTTATTTCCCTTGCGTGGATTCCCAAGACCGGGGTTAAGGGTTTGAAAGGCAGGGGTGCCTGAAGGCGCCCACTTTCCTACAGCCTCGCAAGCATCGTCTTTCAACTTCCAGAAAATTTATGCTCTGAGTGCTTGTGAAAGTGTCACGCAGACTGCTTTTGAAAGTAGCGGGGGGGGGCGCCTGGGTGGCTCAGTCGGTTGGACGTCCGACTTCAGCTCAGGTCACGATCTCACGGTCCGTGAGTTCGAGCCCCGCGTCGGGCTCTGGGCTGACGGCTCGGAGCCTGGAGCCTGTTTCCGATTCTGTGTCTCCCTCTCTCTCTGCCCCTCCCCCGTTCATGCTCTGTCTCTCTCTGTCCCCAAAATAAATAAACGTTAAAAAATTAAAAAAAAAAAATAAAAGTATAAACCTCTTAAAAAAAAAAAAAAAGTAGGAGGGGCTTGTGGGTCCACTTTGCTAGGCGTGCCAATGTCTCCCCTTCCACATTGTCACACCGTGCGTTTCTTACGAACTAATCAGGACCTTGCCTTCCCCGAGCGCACGGAAGTCTCCTGTACGTTACCTGGGTAGAAGACGCCTCCGGGAACTCCTCCGGGAACAGCCCCTGGGACCCCTGGAAGTGAGTAGGTAGAACCCTCCATCAGCCAGAGCCAATGAAAGCACAGTAACAATAATAATGCAGATGATAATGATGATGTTGCACATCTACAAAGAAAGATATGCTGGCCGAAGCAATTTATGTTTACAAAGCATTTTCTCATTCATGCTTCTCAGAATGGCCCCCGGGAGGTTGGAAGGGCAGAGATTACGATTTTCATTTCAACAGATGTGAAATCGGGCTCAGAGAGGTTAAGAGGTGCGCCCAGGGACACACAGCTGGGAAGAGTGGCGTCTGGGCTTAAAGCCAGGCC
This sequence comes from Panthera leo, assembly GCF_018350215.1. NCBI lineage: Eukaryota > Metazoa > Chordata > Mammalia > Carnivora > Felidae > Panthera > Panthera leo. The sequence continues at coordinate 10,253,838 of NC_056694.1, read as the reverse complement.
TTCCCTCTGAGCACGGTGTTTTGCACGGGGTCACCTGCTTCTTCTCCCCTCCGCCCCCAGAGAGGGTCCGGCCCGGGGCGGGGGGCTGTCCGCCTTCTGCTGGGCGGTCAACCCTCTCCAGCCGTAAGCAGCTTGAGCAGGGCCCAGAGCTGTGGGAGGGCAGGCTGGGCTACGACAGTGAGCCCTAAGGAGATGTGGCTGCTGCTAGCAAAAAGGCAGCCATTCCCACACTGATAGGATGGCGTGAGGTCAGCGTCCTCAGCCACTGGGCAGCGACGGCTGGGTGGGGTTCTGGCCGTCTGACACCGGGCTGTCTTGGGAGGCGCCGGGGCCCAGAGGGGGACACCATGAATGAGCAAAGTGAATAGTTTCCTAAGGAAAAGTTAATTCACCGGCCAGGCCAGGGGCTGTCTGCCCGGCCAAGATCACGAGTTCACTCCCCACGGACCCGCGAAGCTCTCGCTGGGGAATGCCGTGGCGCTGGGCCCCAGACCGGGCCCGAGCGTGGTCATGGCAACAGACGATCCCGGGGCAGACCGGGCCCTGACTCCACCACCACAGTGGCCTCAGCTTCGTGAGCTGCCTGGCCGATGCCCCAGCCGGGGCGCCGGCACCACCCTACTGAAAGGGGCACGGGCGGGGTCGGGGGACGGTGTGTCCAGAGGCCTCACGGCAGATGTCTGGCCTCCGTGGCCTGACGATGCTGCACGCGGGGCTTGTTGGCCCTGCAGCCCCGTCACCCCCAGCGACAGCCCAGCAGGGTGGGGAATGCCAGACTGTCATGGTCATAGGTGCCGAAGCCCCAGAGCCACACCCCTCCCCCTCCTCCCCTTTCTCTCCTTGTCTCTCCCTCCTGACCGTGCCTCTCTCCCTACCTCTTTGCGCTCCAGCTCCAGGACAGAGGGCAGGAGCAGCGTGGGGGTGGGGGGTGGCGGACAGAGCACGGGGCTCGGGACAGACCCATCTGGCCTCGGGCTGTGCCACTGCTTCCCGTCTGTGTGCCCTTGGGCCAGTCACTTAACCCCTCTGAGCCCGAGTTTCCTTTAAAGAAATGAGGGGCTGATAACCTCTGCCCTGCAAGGCTGTTGCAAATTGTCAAATTGTCAAATGTCAAGTGGTTCAAATAAGAGACGTGTCCTGCCCTGGCTCTGGGCTACATTAATTGCAAAAAAAAAAAAAAGGAAAAGATGGTCAGCCTTTGTCTCTGCTTTGCTGCACCGTACCTGGCCTGTGGCCAGGTATGCAGTAGGTATTTAATAAAGCATGGGGGAATTAGGTTGAGGGGAGGATGCTGCCTGTGGGTTTCAGTCCAGCCTATTCCATCCCCAACCAGCCCGGGAGCCTCCCTACCTCGTCCCGGCTGAACCCCTACTTCCTCTGCCCAGGATCTGCTCCCCCTCCCATCCTCTGCCTCCTCTCTCCCCAGCACCTGCCCGTCTCCCTGCAGCCCTCCTGGCCCTCCCCAGTTCTCCCCCATCCCCCACCCCCAGGATTCAGATCCCAACAGCGCCAAGCTCTGTGCCTGGACCACGACGGCCTGGAAGGGGCTAGAGATTTGGACCGTCATTTTGAGCTGAGGAAATAGAGAAGGTTCAGGGGGGTGCGAAGGATCCCCGCCCTGCCCGCTCCGGGCAAGTGCAGGGGAGGTGAGAACAGATGACGACAGGAGTCGGTCAGGGGCCTTCAAAAAGGCAGTGGCCTCATTTCGTGCTCCAGCTGGTCACCCTCCTTCTTACCTCCTTGGCGAGAGCGCATCCTCCTGCCAGGATGCCTCTCTGCTCCCCAGTCCTGCCCTTCCTCCAAGACTGAGCTCAAATTCTTCCCTTCCTGCCTTCTCTGGGCCTGTGGCTCTCACTGCTCAGCTGGCCCAAAGCAGCTGGCTTGGAGCATATGCTTGTCTTGTTTTATGTGGGTTTGGCTTGTTTCGCGGGCTAGCCCAGGGTGGAACTTGTCTCTTGCGTCTTAGAATCCGGATCCTAGACTCTCCGAGATCGTAACAGTCTTCTTGGCCTGGGTGGAAACTCCTTCCGCAAACATCCCTCCCTCCCCCGCCTCCCGGGCTTCTGCTCACACGCCTCCAGTGACAGGAAAGTCACCCCCTCCCGACACCGTCAGCCCTACCTGCAGAGAGGTCTTCTTTCTGCTGAGATAGGATTTGCCCCTCCGTCTCTCCAATTCTGCCTCTCAGGGCACCCTGGGCCCAGGCTCATCTCTCATCCACAGTCAGCCCCTCAAACACTGACCTTTCTTTCAAGGTCTAACTCAAAGGCCTCTTCTGCTATGAAGCCTTCCTGGATTTCCTGGGACTCTTCCGGGCCTTCCCCGCCCCGTTCCTAGCTGCTTCCTCCATCACTCACCCCTGCTGTGCCCAGGAGACAGAACGTGGGGGTGAGTAGCGAGAGGGAAAGTTAAACCTTAAAACCGGGCACTGATTATAAAAGTCAATCAGCCCGAATAAGTGCGTCCGAACACGAAGATCTATCGTTTTAGCAATTCGCATCCCCACAGTGCCCTTATTTGATGTTTGCAGATGTTCCGTGGCTGACGCCTCCCACTGTGCCTAGGAGATAAATGCAGCAGGAATGTTTTTACAGCCAGGGAAATCAAGCGCCAGGGAGATGAGGCGCCTGGCCCGGGACCCACAGCTGACCCCAGTCACACGCAGGGCCTTCTGCCTGGGCCCCCGGGCTTCAGGTTCAGAGATGTGGAGAAGGCTGTTCCGGAATGAGCATGGGGCCAGCAGGCCTTGGCAAGGGGCTCTGCCAAGCCCAAGTCCAGGGGGCTGGCAGGGGAGCGGATCAGTCCGCACGAAGCTGTTTATTGTTTGCGTGGAGAAAGCCTGCCAAGGGCTTTTCAAAAACAATCCGTCCTCTAGTGTGGGACTCTGTCCCCTCCCTTCCCTGGGCACGTCTGACCTCCTGCCTTGGCCCCAGCAAATGCGGAGAGCAGGAGTAGCTCAGCCAGAGGTCCTTGGCCCCAGAGGCTCATCGGAGTTACCTGGACAGTTTTTACAAAACCTCCACGTCCAGTTTCCTCCTCAGACCAAAGAAAGCAGGAATTCTTGGGTGGGACCCTGGCATTCGAATTGTTTAAAGTTCCCCAGTTAAGTCTAATATTCAGCCAGGGGCTGACAAGCCCTGTACTAAATCATCCTTAGTTCCGAAATCAGAAAAAGAAAAGGCTGATATTATTTCTGGGTCCTGGGAGACAGAACTCTGTCTGATTTAATTCCTCCCTCTCTCTCTCCGTTTATAAATGGCATAGGGGTTTGGGACAGCTGGTCCTCAAAGCTACTTTGGAGCTATCCTGAGTGGGTCTAGACACCCCTTGCCACCAGTTTTTCTGGGGAGCCCCCTCCACTGACAATATGGTTCTTTGGGGGCTGGGGAACTCGTGGGGGTGATATCCTCTCAATGGAGGGCGGGGGGAAGCTGGGCTCCCCAGGAGAGCCAGGAGGGCGGTTCTGTGTGTGTGTGTAGACGTATGGCTCTTTCCACACCCCTTTCCACACCCCGACCTCTTTAGATTTTGGTAGTCCCTGGGCAAAACCCCCAACAGATGGCATGGATTCACGTCCTCCTTCCTGGGACCCAGCTGGTCTACCACGTGGACCAGAGCTGAGACTTATGTGCAAGAAAAGAAGCAGGGCGGTCGAGGCTTGGTAGTGTCACTGAGGGCACCTGCTCTAGGGTGTGCCCACTCTAGAGGACTCAGTCTCGGGCGTGGGCTTTCCCAAGCGTCGCCCGGTGCCCTGCATCCACCCGTCACCCTTTGGCAGAGAACTGGCTGGTGTTAACCCCCTTTGGCCAGTGTTAACCCCCTCAGAGCTGCCTTTGGCTGTCTGAGCTCCCATTTCCCTATTTGTAAAAGAAGGTCGTAGGCTCAACTCTTAGGGTTTTTGAGGGGATTAATTGCCACGCTACACAGCTGGTGGAACTGTCTGGAGAGACGGGTGTTCGGGGGCCACACCTGCAGGAGCCGGGAGGAGGCTCAGGAGGGCCCAGAGCTGCTGCTCTCGGCGCTGGGGTGGCTGGTCCTCTGGGATTGTCTCGCTCCCCCTGCGGGGCCCAACCGATGGTGTGCGTGTTCCCCCCTGCCCGCCCCCCAATCCAGGCCTGGGAGCTGACCTCTGTGCAGGAAGCCTCTGCTCTCTGGGGTCCTGTCTGGCCGGTCAATCTCACGGAAACAGTTCCTGCAGCCCCAGCCCCTTACTCCGGCCCTCTGGCCTGGCCCTGTTCCATCCTGTGCCCCCCGACACCGGCCCCACTGAGGGTCTGGTTCCTAAGGCGAGGAGGACTCCCACGGAAAGCGGACCCCACCCAGGCCACCCCACCACATGGCTCAAGTGTCTGCCCTCCTCTCTTCCTGTGGCCAGAAGCACCTTCGGGGGCCCCCTGGGAGCCATTCCCAGGGTCCTTCGAGGTGTGCAGTGGCCCCACAGAGGGCACTCTTGTGGCCTGCAACAGAGAGCACGTACAGGACTGCTCCGAGGTCCCCTCTAGCCTCTGCTACTGGCCACCCTCCCTCTGCCAGGTGAATACCTTCCCCAGCTTCCCTGATCCTCATTTGTGTTCTGTACCACACACACACACACACACACACACACACACACACACAGAGTCACATGCACAGTGACAATCCACACCTGGAGACCATATTTCCCACGTGTACATGCCTGTCAGGTGGCAGACTTTTGCACATGCTAACAGGCACTGTCACATACCCTTCAACCCTCACCTCAACACACACACACACACACACACACACACACACACACACACACAGATGCTCAGATGTCCCAGCCCTCCTCACCAGGGACAGACCACAGCAGAGGCTTTCCAACCCACAGCCCCGTAATCAACTTGACTCTGACCTTCCTCAGAGGGGGGTCCTGGCTTCCCAGGGGACAAGGAACCTGTTGAGGTCACACAGCTCACCGTGGCTGAGCTGGCCTCCAACCCAGGTCCCCTGCCCTCAGGGCATGTGCGCACCCCCGCTGGGTTCACAGGTGTGCAAACCGCCAGTGCCCCACGACCCACCGGGACCCCCCACTGGCCCTTCCCCAGTGTGTGCTCCAGACCCCCCCACCCCCCCCCACCCCCCACACTGGCGGAGCTCCCAGGACAGAGCAGGGGGGTCCCCAGCCCTGTCGGAGCGGCAGAACCTGGACACGGTTGGGACCATCCTGAGTCTCGGGGTGTCTGTGTGACAGGTTCCTCCTCTGCACGGGCTGGCTCCCGGGAGGGGCCGTTCTGAGGATCCAGTGGCTGAGGGACCCCCTGGAGGACGGCGGGGTGAAGGGCGCCCTCTGGTCTGTCAGTCCGGCCACCTGGCCGGGAGGCCCTCGGGCTGCCCCGGCGAGCCCCGGGGGGCAGGGTGAGGCCTACCTCCAGGCTGCGAGGGGTGGACGATGGACAGCAGGAGCAGGAGGACTCCGGGCCGCAGGGCTGCAGTTCTCAGACCCGCCATCTCGGGGAGAAATGCCCCAGCCCGCTCTCTGCGCCTCGTTTTATCCCCAAAGCGTAATTGCTGCCTCGTCGGCTGAGAGGGAAGGAGGGAGGGAGAGAGGGCGGGCGGGAGGGCGGGAGAAGGGGGAGGCCTGGGGGAGGGGGCCGCGGGGAGGGGGGCAATTACGAAAGGCCCGGCTCACAAGCCTCCCAGGCTGGGTCTGACTGGACTGGACTGTGGGCTTTTTTCCTTAAAACACACTCACGCGCACACACACACACACACACACACACACACACACACAGAGTTCCTTCATCTCTCTCCTGCTTTCCCTCTGTAGCTGTTCCCTCACTGCTGGCCCTGTTCCCGCCAGAAAGTGCGAGGGGGGCCTCTGCCAGGACAGCCCTCGGGAGAGGAAGCGGGAGGGAGGGCCCTGCAGCCCAGCCAAAAATCCGGCCCCAGCCAAGGCCCGAGTGGCCAGGCCCCCGCCCCTCCGGCTGGGCCCCGGGCCCAGTGTGGGGACACAGGCCAGCTGTCCCGCGCCTCTGTCTCCACCCTGGCCCTCCAGACTCCCCTCAACACCCCCAGGTCTGGTCAGAGACGGTCCCTGCCCAAAGCTGGGGAGGTGGGGTGTTGGGCAGGTCTGGGGTCCGAGGCCTGGGGCCCAGGACTCCAGAGGTTGAGGGGCTATGAGCACAATGGCCTGGAAGGTGAGATCGCTGTCCCCCGGGGCATCTGGGGAAAGGAAGGAGGACCCTGACACATTATAGGGCTCCACTCTTATTGGGTAAGGGCACACTCCCCTGCCTGGCCGCTGGGGAAGGGGTGCTGCGCAGGTCCGGGATCCGTATCTACGAGAGCAGACGGGCTGCACCAGGGGAATGGCCGCCCGGGAACGAAGACCATGCTGGTGTTGTCCCCTGGGACATCTGAGGGACATGTGGGGGATCCTGACACACCACAGGGATTCCATTCGTCACAGATCAAGTCGCAGTCCCACACGCAGGCCTGTGTAGGCCATGGTGTCTGGTGAAGTTCAGGCAGGGTCCCCAGGTGCTCTATGGGGGACCGGGGAGTTGGGGACCTCACCCACACTGACAGGTGGCCCAGCCCCCCTTTTATCACCCAGCCCCTATCTGTCTCAACGCTGAGCGCTGTTAGCATGCAGACCAGACTCAGAGTCCCCAGACTGCCTGCTCTCCCCAGGCCCCGAGGAGAACGCCCGGGGGGCTGACATTCCTCTGGTGGCCAGGAGGGGGCAGCCCTGCGCCAAAACAGCCGCGACCAGCATTTCCAGAAGGACTCAGGTGGTCCCAGCCTGCCTGACACAGGATGAGGACCTCGGGGATTTTTCTGGGGTGGGGTAGGTCATGCCTCCCCAGCCTCTGAAAGTGGGGGATAAATTTGGGAGCTCGGGTGAAGAGGGAAACTGACGCTTGCCTTCATCAGAGCCTCCGAGGGGAAAAAGTCGAGGCCACAAGTTCTGTGAGCTTTCCCCTGTTCCCAGATGGGGAGTGAGGGGGAGAGGCCACCCCAGCTCTGAGCAAAAGAGCCAAAGGACCCCACCTCCAGCCAGGAGCACCATGGCAGCCTGGAGGTCTCGTAAGGCCACGCACTGGCCTCGGGCGAACCTACCGCTAACTTCCAACTCTAGCACTTTCTACTGGGGTAGCCTCTTCACAGATCTTCAGATTCGTCATCCGTCAGAGGGTGATAAATATCCCTGCCTAGGAAGGTTATTGCAAAGATAAATAAAATGTGGTCATATATTTCTGTGCCGTGCCTGCCAGATCCCAAATGCTCTCTCCTCGTTTGCTGCAGGAACCACCACTCTAGTGTTACTCTTGGTATCGCTCATGCTGCAAGCCCACTGCTGTGTTTAGGGTGACTGTTAGGTTTGGCTGTCTGCTGGGCCACCTCGGGACCCTGGGCCATCCCTACCTCTCCCTGGTCTCAGACAGCAGCTGCGCCCGGAGTTTGGAAGAAGGTGGGTGCATGAGGAGAACTGGCTTGAAGCCGTCTACCCAGTAAGTGTACAAGGCTCTTACTTCCAGTGCATGTTGTTTGGGGATACTTTGGGGTAGCTGAAAGAGGTCAGGAGCCCGAACTAGCCTTTGCTGGTGGGGGTAGGGGCTGCTCCGGGGCCGGGGTCTTGAGGCTCAGTGCCCAGGATGAGCTAGCACGTGGGTAGGGGAGTCTATGGGGTGCATCTGCGTGCCCCCCCCAACTCCTGGGAAGGGGGAAGGGAGGGGGTGCTGGGGAGGAGATGGGCCCCACTCTTCTCAGGGCAGTGACGTGGGCAGGAACCGGCTTTCAGACTTGCAAACCGCAGTCTGTTCAGAGTCTTTATTAATTCCAGGACTGGAGAGAGGCTGGAGCCAGCAGGAGAGTGCTTGCTGCCTGAGATCCAGGAGAGGTGTGGAGGGGCGCTTGCAGGGATAGACTTGGGGCTGCTGGGCCACACCTCTCCCCGCAGGGCCAGGCCCTGTGCGTCACCCCTACCCGGGGCCCCCTTCTTCTTAGCATCCGGTGCTCACTTATAGCAGGTCCAATAATGTATCCAACGAGGCTCCGTATGCCTCGAAAGGGGCTTCGATCCAGAATCAAACCCATCGGTGCAATTTAGCCCAATGCATCTAGTACATAATGTAAGGACTGGGGGTTACAGTTATTAGCCAACATTCGTTCGTTCATTCACGCATACATTCAAGAAACCTAGCAGTCCTCAGTTGCTCTGTGCCCACCTCCCCGCATAGCTGCATAGATTAAATAAGGTCATGAACGTAGCACTGTCCACAGGGGGCTGCATAGTGTGCTGCGTCCTGGGTGAGCTTGGCTTGGCTGTTAACATTGACAAGCCTCACCTGCCCGCTCGCTGCTGGGCATCCCGGGGCGGGGAGGGGGGGCACTGACAGGTCCCCTCTATCTGTCTTCCACGTGCACCCAGTTTAGAAAGGCCAGAGCAGCCAGCCCCACACAGCTCTGAGCCTCTCATTGCTTTGCTCAGAAACCCTCAGCCGCCTTCCGGAGAAAGTCCAGACTTCTGAGTATGGCCTTCAAGGCCTTGCATGACCCAGCTCAACTAGAGAGTCGAGTGATGCTCTCCTTCCTCTTGGCAGGCCTCCCTTCTGGCGCTAGAGCTGGACCCTAGCTCCGAGACTTGTCCTGGAAGGCTGGACGTTGGGCCTTTGTTGGGAAGGCCCCCTAGTCTCAGCTTCTGTCCCTGCGGGTCTGTGCCCTCTGCATCCCTGCCCCCAGCCTCTCTGAGGGTCCTTGGTGGGAGCCTTCTTGGTTGGGCTTGGTGCTTCCTCTTATGCCCCCTCTGGTCTGGCTGTTCCTGAAGGTCGTTTGAGGATGGACCCATTTCTGTCTCCCCTGTCGTCCAAGAGTGGGATAAAAGCACAGTTGTGCCCTCCAGGAGATACGGGCAGAGGCTGCTGACGTGAACCGACCCCCAGAGTCCGGGTGTGGTTTCTATTTTCTCCTTGTCTACACATGGTCCTTTTATCTATTGACTATAGGATGCACTGTCTGTGTGGGACCTGGAACCAGAGGGAGAGAAAGAGATAGAGAAAGAGAGAGCATTTGCTGCAGAGCTAGCCTGGGGACAGCTTGGTGTTAGTGGGACCCACGAGCCCTGCTGTGCCCCCTCCTACTGCCTGGGTCCCCTGCTGTCTGTCATTTCCACCTCCCTGTGGGTATGGCTCCTTTCAGCTAATCCCGTGGGTTAAAATAAGGTCAAGGTTACACGGGCAGGGGAGCCTGGATTTCTCATATGGACCCAAGTGAGGTTTGGGAGGGAACAGAATGCTGGCTGGGAGGTTGGGTTCGAGTGTAGGCACTTCTGGAGAGAATCCACAACAAGGCGGAACGAAACACCCCTTCCCCCGGCCTGATCTATCCCCGCTCATCGGAGAGACCCAGCTGCAGACATTAAGGCCAGAACCTGCCCCTGATTTTAGATTTTCTAATAGCCCCATAAAATAAAGAAAAAGGAAGTAAAAATAGAGTTTAATGATACGCTGTATCTCTATATTTTACATTATTTTTTTTTCTAAGTCTTGAAACTGGGGTGTACAACTCAATTCCACTTCTGGGTGTGTATCCGAAGGAAACAAAGATGTTAATTGTAAAGGACATCTGTTGGGCGCCCGGGTGGCTCAGCTGGTTGGGCATCTGACCCTTGGTCTCAGATCAGGTCATGATCTCGTGGTTCGTGAGATCGAGCCCTGTGTCGGGCTCTGTGCTGACAGCGTGGAGCCTGCTTAAGAGTCTCTCTCTCTCTCTCTCTCTCTCTCTCTCTCTCTTCCTCTCAAAAATAAGTAAACATTTCAAAAAATTAAAAAAAAAGACATCTGCACCCCATGTTCATTGAAGCATTATTTACAATCGCTAGAACATGGAAGCAACCTGAGTATCCACCAACGATGAAGGGACAAAGAAAAAAATATATACATACATACAATGGAATGTTATTTGGCCATAAGAAAGAATTTCTGCCATTTACAATAACATATGGACCTTGAGGGTATCATGTTTAGTGTAATAAGTCAGACAGAGAAAGACAAATACTGTATGACCTCACTTATATGTGAAATCTAATAAATAAATAAATAAATAACCCCCAACTCGCAGATACAGGGAATGGGTTGGGGGTTGCAGGGTGGGTGGAACGGGAAAGGTGGTCAAAAGGTATAAACTTACAGTTATAAGATAAATCAGCCCCGTGGCTGTAACGTGCAGAATGGAGACTGTAGCTAACAAAGTCATATTATAGGGACGCCTGGGTGGCTCAGTCGTTAAAACGGCCGACTTCCGCTCACGTCATGGTCTCACGGCTGGTGAGTTCGAGTCCCGCATCAGGCTCTGTGCTGACCGCTCAGAGCCTGGAGCCTGTTTCAGAGTCTGTGTCTCCCTCTCTCTCTGCCCCTCCCCTGATCATGCTCTGTCCGTCTCTTGCTCAAAAATAAATAAACGTTCAAAAATGCTGTATTATATATCTGAGAATGGCTAAGAGAGCAGATCTTAAAAGTTCTCATCCCAAGAAAAATGGTTGTAACTATATCTGGTGATGGATGTTACCCGGACTTATTGTGGTGATCATTTCACAATATATACAAATACGGGGGCTCCTGGGTGGCTCAGCCAGTTAGGCATCCGGCTCTTGATTTCGGCTCGGGTCACGATTTCGCGGTTTGTGAGTTCGAGATCCGTGTCAGCCTCTGTGCTGACAATGCGGAGCCCGCTTAGGATTCTCTCTCTCCCTGTCTCTCAAAGTAAATAAAATAAACACTAAAAAACCCAAATATATACAAATACCAAGTTATCATGTTGTACCCCTGAAACAAATGTTATACGTCAATTACACTCAACTAAAAAAAAAAAAAAACTGGCGTGGAGGTTACATTTAGAGCATCTCTCAGTTTGGACTAGTTGCATTTAGTTTTATTTATTTATTTTTTTGGAAGACTAGTCGCATTTAAAGCGCTCAGTAGCCATGTGTGGCCAAGGGCCATCGGACTAGGCAACGCAGGTGGAGGTCACGAGGGGGACTGGTGAGGATGAGCCTGAGGGGTTCCCGCTATTCAAAGGCTACAGGGCATGATGGGGAGGGCGAGGCCTGGGGCGCAACCTTGGCAGGCAGCCCCAGAGGAGAGGTCCTGCCTCATGCTGGTGACCCAGCCAGAGCAGGTGAGGCACGAGACAGCACCTCGAACTGACACTTTGGCTGGAAAACGAGAAAGGCCTTTGGTGGCCCGTCCCTGCCCAGAGGCAGCCAGGGACCTCTCCGACTATGGGCCAGCAAAGGGAGGGAACTGCCAACGGGGCAGATGTCAGACTTTGCTGGGCATAAAGGGTCTGCAGTTAAAAACGGGGACCCGGGGGTGCGGATCATCACGCAGGATTAGCCTGAGGGAGGAACAGGCGGTTCTCAGAGGCGGTCTGGAAGTTGGGGAGGGGGCTGGGATTCCAGCACAGGGTGTTTCTGCTTCTCTCAGGCTGCAGGCTGCAGGTGCAGAGGGACCCGGTGGTCGTCACTGATAAGCACGTGAGCTTGGACAGATCACCGAGTAATACCCAATAGTGGTGACATCGATGCTAATGAATTAACCCCCAGAAACCCCAGTTTCCTCTTATGGACACAGGGGTCTTCTTTGTAAGCCTTTGAGGTTGAAAACTCATGTCTGTAAGCATCATGTATACAGCAAGTGCTCAGACGCACGATGGGCTCCATGACACCACTGAGGCAACCAGGGCCGATGGCTGAGGTTGGAGGGAGGGGAGGGAGGCCCAGGGAGAGGCCCCCTCCCCACGAGTGCCACCTCCACCCGTCCTACCGCCCCCACGCCCCGGCTCCTGAGCCCCTCATCTCCGATCCAGCAGCCTCTGTGCGACGCCTCGCCTCTGCCCAGGCCTGGGTGTTTGTGTGTCTGAGTCATTTGTCAGTCTGGGTCCTTGGCCGATGCGCGCTGGGGGGTGGGTGTCCCGGACAGGCCGTGCTGTTCTGCCCCGTGCTGTTCCCACATCGCCTCCTGAGCCGTCTGCTGCTGTCTGTGGGGGAACATTGCTGGCCGGGCAGACTCTGCACCCCCCCCCCCCCCCCCCCCCCCCCCCCCCCCAGGGACCTAGGACGGATGAGTCCAGAACACGCCTTTCGTTTGTTTGACACTTGACAGTTTACAAAGCACATCTCCATTTGCGATTGGGGATATTATTATCCCAAGTATAAACACAGGGGTTAGGAGCCCTGTCTGCGAGCTCGGACAGCCAGGAAGAGCACTCTTTGTATCTCCTTCAGATCTTTTTAATTTTAACTCGGAGCCCCTGTCACATGGCCAGACAGCAGTAAATTCCTTCCCAGTAACTGGGTCTCTCTGTCCCCACCCTCCGTCCCCAACCCAAATCCAGGTGTCTGGTGAATGGCCCCTGGCCTCGCTGATCTTACCGGAGCCTCGGTGCCTTTGCGTACCCCGGGGACTGTGATCGGACTGGGGAACACAGGGCCTGGGCCATCTCTTGGGATGCTTGGCAGTAGTAACCTGCTCCTGGACCCCCAGGGGTCTCTCCCATCCCCGGGCTCCAGGCCTCCTGCCCCTCTAGTATACTCACTCCCAGAGAAGAAGGCTTCTGGCCGCTTTGGCTTGCAGCCCGGTGAGCTGCAGGAGGGACGGGACACACGATGGACACACACAGGTATTCCCGGCTCCATAAACCAACCCGCTACCCAGGTGAGGAAACGGAGTCTTTCGGAGGTGCACAAGGTCACCCAAAGGCATTATGGCCTGGAACTGAGGCCTCTGGAGTATTTTACCCTGGCAGCTACCCCCCTCTCTGACAGGGTGATGGCCGTAGCTTTGGGGTACACTCAACATCTGGAGAGCAGGGCCCTCTCCTCCCTGGGCAGGACACCCCAGTTCTTCCCGTGCTGGCTCTGGGAGCTGGTGGGCAGAGCTGTCTATGCCTTCCCTGCCCGGCCCGTGCTCCCTTTGCCTGGCTCAGGGCGATTCTCCCTCCTGCGCGCCCTTATCGGCTCACCTCCTCCAGCCCATCGTGCCCAGGAGCCCTTCCAAGAGCCTGAGCCGGGAACACTGTTGGGTGGGGAGCTCTCTTCCTCCTGGGTTCTGCCGGTCTCCATCCCTACACCACGTTTGGCCACTCCCTGCCTTGGGCAGACCCCTCCACCCATGCCCGGAACCCTCAGCTGGCCTGATCCCTGTGGCGCCAGGCGGGTCCCACGGGGCGGACAGGGCAGCTGCCAGGATGCAGGGTGGGAGGCAAGCGAGGCTGGGCCAGGGGCTCCCGCTGGGCCCGGGTTATCTCCTCCCTCGTTCCTTCTGGTCTCCACATTCCTGAGCTGCCTGCTTTGGCTGGGCCTTGGTCTTGGGAGGGGTGGGGACAGACGGGACACCAGCACCTGCAGTCTTGGGAAAGGAGATGTAATCAGGAAGGCTTCCTGGAGGAGATGATACCAGAGTTGAACCTGTTCCTTTCTCTCCCAGGGAGATGTGTTCCGGGTAGTGTATGCAAAGGCAGGAAGACTGAAGGCCCTGGCCTTTGCCCTTCAGCCCACCCACGGGCTGCCTGCCTGTCTGCCTGCCGGGGAGCTTCCGGAAACACAATCCCAGCTGTCCCGCCCTGGGTAAAACCCGCCAGTAACTGACCTTGGGAGGATGCTGGCCCTTCCTGCTCAGCCTTCACGCTCTACCAGCACTTTTCAAATTGTAGGCTGTGACCCATCGATGGGTGTGAAATTGATTTAGCGGCTCAGAAACGGCATTTTATTTTATTTACTTATTAAAAAAATTGTTTTTCGGGGCACCTGGGTGGCTCAGTCGGTTAAGCGTCCGACTTCAGCTCGGGTCTGATCTCACCGTTTGCGAGTTCGAGCCCCGCATCAGGCTCTGTGCTGACAGCTCGGAGCCTGGAGCCTGTTTCAGATTCTGTGTCTCCCTCTCTCTCTCTGCCCTCCCCTGCTCACCATCTGTCTGTCTGTGTCAAAAATAAATAAACATTAAAAAAAAGTAATAAAAAAATAAAGAATTTTTTTTCATGTTTATTTTTGAGAGAACGAGAGAGAGAGAGAGAGAGAGAGAACATGAGCTGGGGAGGGCCAAGAAGGACACAGAGAATCGGAAGCAGGCTCCAGGCTCCGAGCTGTCAGCACAGAGCCCGACGCGGGGCTCGAACCCACAAGCCGCGAGATCATGACCTGAGCCGGAGTCGGACGCTTAACTGACTGAGCCACCCAGAAGCCCCCAGGAACAACATTTTAAGATGCAGAGAACAGGGTGGAATGGAATGGACGAAGGGTAATACTTGTGACCGGATCAGCCTTGCTGTCTTCAATCTTTTGTCTGAGTTACATGTGTTTGCGTGCGAGCCCTGGATTCTTGTCCCGCATGTCACGGTCAGAAAGTCTGCAAGATGCTGTTGCAATCCCTATTTACGAGTTGTCCGTGTACATGCGGGGAGACTCTCACAGTAAATGTATCAGTGAACAGGTGGGGGCAGGAAAACCTCCCCCCTTTGACACACCTCGTTGACCCCCATGGCTTGGCTACACATCAGGGTCTTGCCAAGCTGATAAGAACTGGGGTCTTGGCCCCCAAGCTTGGGTCACATTGTTCTTGCGGTGTGGACTATGCGTGCTCCTGGCCCCAAAGCCCTCCAGACTCCTGAGGGTCGCCTCCCCGTGCCGCCCCGGGGAGGACATCATGAGTTAGGACTTCGCTCCCGAAGACAGAGGTGGGGTCGCCGGGTGGGCATGACTCCTGGCCCCACGCAACAAATACCAAGGCAGACACGGTTTTGTGTGGTTTATATACTGGGGCTCTGAGTAACATTTCATTTGAAGGAGGGCTTTGGGGGCGTGGAAATCCTGGAAAAGGCCACTCTGGTGGGAAGGCAGGGTCCCTGCCCATCCATTCCCTGACCCGCCCCAGTTGCTGTGTGACCCTGGGTAACACCTCCCCGCTCAGGCTCGGACCCCCCTCTGAACAATGGCTGTGCAGAGCGGAGAAGGTGCCGTCCTCTAGCTGTACGTCAGAACCCGTGGGGGTTTCTAAGTCTCACTGCCCAGGCCGCACCCCGGATCACAATCTCTGGTCTAGGGCCCAAGTGTTGGGGTTTTCCCAAGACCTTCTGATGCACAGCAGAGCTTGCAAAACATTGGGGCCAGATGGCCCATCTCTGCAAGTGACTCTCCCACAGGGGACTCCGGCTGTCTGGCCCGCGGTTCTCAGGGTTTAACGAGCACGAAAATCGTTGGTTCTCAAAGTGCGGTCCCCGGACCAGCAGTGGCATCAGCACCACAGGGGACGAAACTTGTTAGCAACGCAGATTCCCAGGCCCCGCCCCAATCTTCGGACTCGGACACATGGTGGGGGGACCAGCGATCCGTGCTATAATGAGCCCACCAGATGATGTGTGAGCACCTTCAAACATGAGAACCACGGGCCTAACCTTGACCATCAGACCCCTCTGTGTGAAGGTCACCTGTATCTTCCACCCACAGCTGCTGCTTCTGGAAAGAAGGAGGAGCCACCAGAGGGTGTACTAGTCAGCCATAGCCAAAGGACTACAGACTGGGGGGAGGGGGGCTCAGACAGTAGGAACTTATTGTCTCGCTGTTCTGGAGGCTGACACTCGAGATGAAGGGTTGGTTTCTCCCGAGGCCTCTCTCCTTGGCTAGCAGATAAGATGGCCGCCTTCTTGCCGTGTCCTGTGTGGTCATCCCTCTGTGTATGTCTGTGGCCTAATCTCCACTTCTTACAAGGGCACCCATTCTCCTTCAATGACCTCATTTTGACTTAATTAGCCTCTGTGAAGACCCTAGTCTCCTCCTTCCTGCCAGGCCCCAAGTGCAGCGAAGGAACATTCTGGAACTAAGCCCTCCGGACGCTCTGATTCCTTCCCTGACCATCCACACGTCCGTGGCACCTTCTCCCGAGAGCAGACCCTTTGGTTCTGATTCTTGCCTAGAAGGACAGAATACCCCGCACCCACTCTGACCTCTCTGAGGGGTCTTTCCCAGTCACACGGTGGCACCAGACGGTCCGAGTATCCACGCGGGGGGATATCATTGTTTTCATTCATTTCTTTAAAAATACTCTCCGATTCCAGCTGAACTGCCCCCTCTTCTCCCAACGGCCCGGACGAATGAGACCGCTGGCCCCCAGAACCATGCGTGCGAGAGCTCGCTGATGTAGAAAAAGGGCATCTGAGGGTGTTGAGGGGAGGCCTGGGAGGGGGGATCCGGCAGAAGGGGTGCCAGGTGGGGGGCCAGTTGAGGAAGGCTTCCCCGAGGAGGTGAGATGTGGCTTTGGAGGCTAGCCTCTGCCGATTCTGCCACCTGTCAGCGCCATTCTGGGAACTTCCGTGACACTAGCTGGTTTAATGTCCTAACAAAGGTGGGGGCGCTGTTATTCCCTTGTATTAATCATATCTTTTTATTCTGCGGTTTTGGTGCCTTGATGTCTTGGGGCTGCGTTGACCCTGGAGGGGCCACCCCTCCGAGGGCGAGCTAATTCCTGGCGGCAGCAAACAGCCTGTCTGGGGCCATGCTTTTCATGGATGAACCAACCCATCCAGAGCCTACACCTCAACCCCCAACTTTATGGGGCTCTCACGCTCCAGGCCAGTACCCACTGGCCCTAATCACGCCATGGCCAGGCATCAGACAACTGGGGGCCATCTCTACACCCAAAAGCCCACCTAACTTATTCAGGGTAGCCAACTCTGAGTCCGCTTATCCTGACTCACCCGCTCCTTCCCACGGCAACCACAGCAAAGGGTCCTGTCCGCATTCCTTCCCCCATGGCCTTCTGACCAGCCCTGGGGCTTCCCCGTGTGGCTCTGCCTAGCTAGCCCCTCTCTCTTGGGATCTGCGAGTAACAAACTACCTTTCCTTTTCTTTTTTAAGTGTTTATTTATTTTTGAGCAGGGAGGGGCAGAGAGAGAGGGCGAGAGAATCCTAAGCAGGCTCTGAGCTACCGGCACGGAGCCCCATGTGGGGCTCGATCTCATGAACCAGGTGAGATCATGACCTGAGTCGAAATCAAGAGTCAGATGCTTAACCGACTGAGCCCCCCCAGGCGCCCCTTGGATCATCTTTTCAATGGCGATCCTCTCCTGATCTGTTGGCCTCACCATACCCGACCTGTATTTTGAAACATTCTCCTGCCATTATCAAAAGAACAAACCGAGGCCCAGAGAGGTTAAGCGACTTGCCCAAGGCCCCACAACCAGTCATGGCAGATGGATCTGAGCCTTCATTCAAGTCCAGCGTCTCTCCCCAGCCCCTGTCCTCAGACAGAGCAAGGCCTGGGAGAGATCGGAGGGGAAGAGCAGGGTGTTGGGAGGGGGGCTGATGCACATCTCCTGGAGCCGGCCCTTTGCCCTGGGGGTCCTCCCTGCCTGGCCCATGCCCTCCCCAGGCTGGCCTATCACTTACTCTGCTTTTGGGATCCGTCTCCAGAGTCTGGATTCTCGAAGGAGGTGTGGAGAGAGGGGGGATGAAACACCGGCTCTCTCGGGAAGAGGGGCAGACCTGACTTAAAGTCTGGCCCCACTCCCTCTGGATGTCAGGAATTTATTTCACCGCCAGGAGCTCCTTGGGAGATGGCTCTAGTCTTGACCCCTCTGCGTCCCCAGCACCCATCTTGACCTGAGCCAGAACTCAGACCCAGAAGGGGGTAAGTAAATGGGTGGATGTCTCCCGCTGTCTGTCCCTTTCTCTCTATCTCTTGATCTGTGTCTCTCTGCCTGCATATCTCTCCTTCCAGTCTCTGTGTTCCTGTGTCTTTCTCTGCCTCTGGGGGCGGGGGTTCACTTCTGCAGGGCCTGAGCATTTCAAGTCCCCGGGTTTGCATTTAAGTAGTTTATGCTATGCAGACTCGGCTGCCTGAACTTTCCTTCCAGGCCCCAGGGGAGGAAGTGTGCCCCGTGGGGTGGTCTCTGTGGCCCTGGGCATGGGTGGTGGCTTTCAGGTTTGGGGCAGATACATCCCGTCTCTGCCTCATGGTCCACTTGAAATCACCAGGGCGGCCTGGTCAGCCCTCTTGCCGACCCCTGCTGATTGTACAGGACGACACCAAGGCCTGGGGGAGGTGTCCATGAGAGTGAGTGGGCCTGCATGTGTCAGTCTTACGTGGGTGTTACCTCAATTCCACAAGAGCATTTCCTTCCTTCTTTCTATCTTTCTTTCTTTCTTTCTTTCTTTCTTTCTTCCTCTTTCTTTCTTTACCTCTCTTCTTTCTTTCTTTCTTTCTTTCTTCCTTTCTCTTTCTTTCTTTACCTCTCTTCTTTCTTTCTTTCTTTCTTTCTTTCTTTTTTTCTTTCTTCCTTTCTCTTTCTTTCTTTACCTCTCTTCTTTCTTTCTTTCTTTCTTTCTTTTTTTCTTTCTTCCTTTCTCTTTCTTTCTTTACCTCTCTTCTTTCTTTCTTTCTTTCTTTCTTTTTTTCTTTCTTCCTTTCTCTTTCTTTCTTTACCTCTCTTCTTTCTTTCTTTCTTTCTTTCTTTACCTCCTTTCTTTCTTTCTTTCTTTCTCTTTCTTTCTTTACCTCTCTTCTTTCTTTCTTTCTTTCTTTCTTCCTCTTTCTTTCTTTACCTCTCTTCTTTCTTTCTTTCTTTCTTTCTTCCTTTCTCTTTCTTTCTTTACCTCTCTTCTTTCTTTCTTTCTTTCTTTCTCTCTCCTTCCTCCTATTTTTTTTTAATGTTTATTTATTTATATTTGACACACAGAGAGAGACAGCATGAGTAAGGAAGGGGCAGAGAGACAGAAGGAGACAAAGAATCCCAGGCAGGCTCCACGCTGTCAGTGCAGAGTCCAAAGCGGGGCTCAAACTCGCGAACCGTGAGATCATGACCTGAGCTGAAAGCAAGAGTCCGGCGCTTAAACGGCTGAGCCACCCAGGCTCCCCCCACAAGGGCATTTTAAAGTGGGAATAGCACACGCAAAGTGCACAAAGCTTAGATGGGCAGCTCGAGGAGTTTTGCATGTGTATATACCCTATCACCACCCCCCACATCAACGTACAGACCATTTCCAGCCCAGCAGACTCCTCTATGTCTCTTCCAAGCAGTACCCGCCGGAGATCACCGCTCGAGCTAGTGTCTGTCACCATAGATCAGTGGTGCCTGTTCTTGGACTTTGTAGTGGGGTGAGTTGTGTCCCCCCAAAAGATACATTCAAGTCCTAATCCCTGGTGCCTGTGAATGTGACCTTATTTGGAAATATGGTCTTTGCAGATATAATCAAATTAAGATGAGGTCATACTGGATTAGTGTAGGCCCTAAATACAGTGACTGGTGTTTTCATAAGAAGGCCATCTGAAGACATAAGGACATAGAGACACAGGGGGAAGACGGCCAGGGGAAGACACAGGGACACACAGACACACAGGGAGGAAGACAGGCACGTGAAGACAGAGGCAGAGATGAGAACGGAGCACCTGGAAGCTGAGGAAGGCTGACAGTGGCTATCAATGACCAGAAGCCGGGGACAGGCAAGGAAGTTCTTCCCCAGCGCCTTCTAACACCTTGATTTTGGACTCCTGGCTCCAGAGCTGTAAGAGAACACATTTTCGTTGTTCCAACACACCGCGTTCGTTACGGCAGCCCCAGGAGACTCACGCAGACTTCATATAAAAGGAACGTCACAGTCTGTGTTCGGTGTCTGATTTCCCGCGCTGTTACTGCGTCTGTGGGATTTGTCTGTGTCGTTGTGTGTATAACAATAGCACATTCGTTTTCGTCGCTCGTGGCATTTCATTTTATCAATTTACCACAGTTTATTTACCCATGCTGATGGCAATGTACATTTGGGCTGTTCCCACGGTTTTGCTGTCACAAATAATGTCGCCGGGAACATTCTTGACACTTTGCGGAGACATGTCCTCATTTCTCGTGGGTACAGGGCTAGGAGCGCAATTGCTGAAGTTTATGGTAATCGTATGTATAATTTTTGAGGAACTTCCAGACAGCTACAAAGTGGTTGTACGGGGGGCGCCTGGCCGGCTCAGTTGGTGGAGAGTGCAACTCTTGGTCTTGGGGTCATGAGTTCGAGTCTCACCTTAGGTGCAGAGGTTACTTAAAAATAAAATCTAAAAAAAAGGGGGGGGGGTGCAGTGGTTGGCCCATTTAATATTCCCATCAGCAATGTCTGAGTGCCAGTTGTTCCTCATCCTGCCAACACTTAGAATTGTCAACTTTTTAAATTTTAGCCATTCTGGTGGGTGTATAGGGGTATCTCATTGTGATTTTAACTTTTGTTTCCCTGATGAGTAATGATGGTGAACACTTTCCCACATGCCTTTGGGCTTTTGAACATCCTTGTTTGTGAAGTGTCTGTTCAAGTCCTGTCCACTTAAAAAAAAATTTTTTTTTTACATTTACTTATTTTTGATAGAGAGAGACAGAGCACAAGTGGGGGAGGGGCAGAGAGAGAAGGAGACAGAATCGGAAGCAGGCTCCAGGCTCCAAGCTGTTAGCACAGAGCCCGATGCAGGGCTCGAACTCACAGACTGTGAGATCTTGACCTGAGCCGAAGTCGGACGCTTAACCGACTGAGCCACCCAGGTACCTCTCCATTTTTGAAAATTGGGTCATTTACTGTTTTGCTATTGAGTTGTAGGCGTTCTTTTTATATGCTGATATAATTCTGTGATTGGTTATATGTATTTGAAGGATCTTCTCCTACTCTGTGGCTTGCCTTTCTTTTAATGTTGCCTTTTGGTGAGTAGAAGTTCTTGATTTTAACAAAGTCAATTTTATCAATCTTTTCTCTAGTAGTTGATGCTTTTTCTGTCCTGTTGGGAAATCTTTGCTTACCCAAATGTCATGTAGTTATTCTC
Organism: Panthera leo; assembly: GCF_018350215.1. Classification (NCBI taxonomy): domain Eukaryota; kingdom Metazoa; phylum Chordata; class Mammalia; order Carnivora; family Felidae; genus Panthera; species Panthera leo. Next base: position 10,233,037 of record NC_056694.1, on the reverse strand, counting down.
CTAGGTTTTCTTTTAGAAGCTTTACAGTTTTACCTTTAGCTTTTATTTTTATTGTTATTTTTTTTAATGTTTATTTATTTTTGAGAGAGAGAGAGACAGAGTGTGAGCAAGGGAGGGGCAGCGAGAGAGAGTGAGAGCGAGAGACAGAAGCTGAAGCAGACTCCAGGCTCCAAGATGTCAGCACAGAGCCCAATGTGGGGCTCGAACCCATGAACCACAAGATCAAGACCTGAGCCGAAGTTGGACGCTTAACCGACTGAGCCACCCAGGTGCCCCTACCTTTAGCTTTTAACGTTGACCCAGAGAATTTTAAATCTCAGAGAGCCAGGCCTCAGCCTTCCCCCACATCCCCTCCCCGAGCTTGGTGGCCCCGGTGTCTGGGAAAACTCCCTTCCTCCTGGGTCACTGGCCTACTGCCGCTTTCCCTGGCCCCCGTTCTTCCTCCAGGCCCTGGAATTAATAAAAGCTCTGAGCTGCCTGTGGTTTTTGGAATGAGTGTTTGTTCCGTCAGGATTCAGGCAGCGAGTGGGGTCCCCCATCCCCTCTCCATCCGCACTGTTTTTTCCCATCTGGTGCAGGACAGGCTCACCGGTTCACACAGCTCGGTCTGAGGGTCCCCAGACTGAATCTCCAGGAAGCCTCCTCACCTGATCTTTTCTTCCTCTTTCCTAAACCCACCCGACAACCTGGACCTTCCTGGTCACTTCTCTCCACTCGTTCATAGATTCAAGGCCAGGGGAGCTCATCCCCTCTCAGGATGGCAAATAGCTTCCATCACCAACCATGTTTGCCTGGCAACGGTGGCCTGAAATGGGGTTAAGAAGGATTCTGCGGATATCCCGGTTTAGCGGGTGAGAACCATGCAGTTGCTTGGTAATGTCTGCCTGGGAGCAAGCGGCAGGGGTTGTGCTTTTCATGCCTCTGATCTAGTCTGAGTCCCCATTCCCCATTAGGACTAATCCAAAGTAGAGGTCAGATGCTTAACCAACTGAGCCACCCAGTGCTCCCTCCCGCCCTTTTAAAAGTTAATTTATTTATTTTGAGAGAGAGAGAGAGAGAGCATGTGGAGGAGGGGCAGAGAGAGAAGGAGAGAAAGAGAATCCCAAGCAGGCTCTGCCCTGTCAGCACAGAGCTTGATGACGGGCTCGATCCCACAAACCGTGAGATCGTGACCTGAGCTGAAATCAAGAGTCAGATGCTTAACCCACTGAGCCACCCAGGCGCCCCTCCCGTGATTTTCTTGATGCCAATATTCGAGATATAGAATGAATGCATCCGGGGTTTCACGTGATGGTCACCTGCCCACTTCCTCCACCCTCCAGCCCCAGTCATTTTAAAAAGAATGGAACTTGGTGGTTGACTGTGGTTCCCCCTTTGAAATAGTTCTCTCCAGGCGACTTTCAGGAAAGGCATCCACAAACAAGGTGGGTAAACACAAAGGTGTGAAAACCCTAAGTGCTGATGAAAAGCACTGGGGAACTCTGGGGTGTCTAAAATAGTCCTTGGGGACTGCTCCGGCACCTTCTGTGACAAACCCACCCGTCTCGACCTGCTGCACCACCCTTTCCCGCTCTGAGCTGGCCTCGAGATCCTCCACCCTTCTCCAGACGTGATACACACTTAACGGCACGCACACACGCGCGTGCACACACACGCACACACGGGGACGTGAACACAGACAGTGTCTCTCTCTCTTTCTCTCTCCCACTCACATGGCAGTTAAGAGCCAAGGTTCTGGGCTCACGTATCTCAGGTTCAAGTCCCCACCGTCCCATTTTGAGCTGTTTGACTCTGGGTGAGTCACCCTCCCCGAGCCTCAGTTTCCCCTGTGGTGAGGAGTCAAGGAGCACGTTGCACACGTCGGCTGTGGGGTAGCCGCTCGGCAGACAGTAGCTGCAGCCTCCTTGCAGCCCTACTGGGATCCCTGGTGCAGGAAACTGGGGCAGTGAGAGGGGTGTGGCCCGGCCCCAGGGGCTCTGCAGAAAATTCGTCTCCGTGCCCCCTGCCCAGAGCTCGGCACTGGGCCGGGGACATAGTAGAGGCTCAGTCAAGCCCTGTCGCGGGAGGGAGGGCGGGCGGGAGGACCAGGATTTTGCTCTCAATCTTGGGGTTGTTTTCCCTCCGCGAAAGACTTAATTTGTTTCAGAGGCATAAAGGGGCATAAATTCTGCCTGTTTCTGGACCAGCTAAGCTGGGAGAAGGCCGTTGCGGCCTCCGCTGGACGAGAGGGGCCCCGGGAGGCGAGCCCCACCCTGCTGCTCGGTCTCACTGCCCTCCTGGGCCCCATGTTCTGTGCCTTCTGTCATGTCCGCCACCCCAGCTGGGCCCCGGCCAAGCCCTTGCTCGCTGGTGAGGGCCAAGCCGCGGCCGTGCCAGGCTTAGCGGAGGCCCTTGGCCAAGAACAGCCGAGCCGTTCTCAGGAAAGCTGGGGGATTAAGCCGCGGGCCAGCGGGGACTCAGGTATCCGCCTCTTGCCACAGCTTGGGGATGAGGGGCACGGCGACCTCCCAGCTGCCAAGGCTGTGAATGCGCGGGGACCGGCGCGAGCCGCCCACCCGGGGACACGGGGACACAGTGCTGCCTGGGCCAGCTCGCTTGGGGACGGGCTTCGGGAAGGAGCCGAGGCCACATGGCTCCTGCCTCCTGTCTCAAATAGTCCTAGGTCCCGGGGCCTGGAGCACTGTCCCCCCCCCGGCCCAGAGCCAGACTGGAGCCTGGATGACAGCAGCCTAGTTCCTGTCCCTGATGCTCCAGACGTGGGCTCTCAACTCCTTGGAGTCTCCTGGGGTTGGGTACGAGGATACGGATGGCTCATGGCAGGTGGTCGCTTCTGCTGGGGCCACCTCTCTGCCCAGCCAGGGTGATGTGGAGTCAACAGCCTGGCCTCGCTGCGGGCGGTGGTGTGACGGGAGGGTTCTGGCACCTGTCCCGGGCTGTGGAGGGGCCCACCTTGCTGGGGTGTGGGTCCGAGCTCTCCTCCTCACCTCCCTTCTAGAGCGTGCCTCTCCAGTCCTGTCCTGTCCAGATCCAACCCATCCTTCCTTCAGGACTTGCTTGCCTCCGGGAGACTTCTTTGACCTCGGGCTGGATTGAGGTCTCCTTTGCCTCCCTCCCTCCCCCGCCCCCTCCGCCCCCCGGGGCCCTATGGCGTGACATCAACCACCTGGACTGCCACCACCATCTGTAGTCACCTCTGTCTCCCTTAGACAGGAGGCCCTTAGAGGTCACCCTTCCTGCCTCGACTCCCCGGACTCTCTCTCATGACCCTAATGTTCCCGTTGCCCTCTGGGCTGTGCCTGCCACTGGCTGGGCCCCATCAGAGCAGGTGGCCGCCTGACCTGGCCTGGTCCTCTGTCTGGGCCTCCTCTAAGGCCCCTCCCTGTGGGCTCAGGCGGGTGGGGGTGTCTGCAGGGACGCTGACTCAGATGTTATTTTGGGCTCCCCTTGGGCCCGGCATGCTCTGGGCCCTCAGGCCTGTTTAGACGGCTGGGCCGGATGTGACCAACTCCAGGCACTTGGTTCTCCGCAAGGCTGGGTGAGAGGCAGGCCAAGGCAAATGCCGGCTGGGGGTGGGGGTGGGGGGGTCGGGCAGGAAGGACAGGCCTGGCAGGTCAAGGGACCCAAGAAGTGACCGAGGCCCTGCTCACCTCAGGCTTTGTTCTTAGCTCCAGGGGTCCTAGCAGAGGCCCTGAGCTGGGGGACAGGTGCACTCGGCCTTGAGAGGTCATTGTCTGGTAGATCCATGGTCTCAGAATCTCAAATTAGAATGCCGGTCAGAGGGGTCAGACCTCAGAGGGCATGGCCTCGACGGCCCTCACACAGACATAACACCTGTGCCCCTGGGGCAGGGGCCTGAGGCCCATCTCGACCTGGGTCTCTGACTGTCCCCCTCTCCCACGCCCCACTTTAGAGCTGTCATCTCAAAAGCCGCTCAGCCAGAAGCCAAGAGGCAGTTGTCCTGTGGGCCCTGGGCAAGCTTCTTCTCCCGGTGGGCCTCAGATTCTTTGCCTGTGGAAAGAGGTATTTGGTTCCAACACCCTTTGGACCCTGGTGCCCTGTTCACCTGTGGGCCAGGACAACCCCGGTTCTGCTGTTCTGATGTGGCCCTTCCAGATGGGGGCTGGTCGTGCCTGACTCTCTCTCCCTGAAGTCGTGTGTCCTGAGCCTCTGCCCCAGGCCCTAGCCAGGAAGAGTCTAAGGAAACGTGAACATCGTTGCGCTCTGTCCACCACGTCCAAATTGAAAGCAGAAGAGGCCGGAGCCTTTGCTGTTAGCTCCTGCAGAGCAGGTGACCAGCCTAGGGCTGCGGCCGGACGCCCAGGTGCACCCCGGGGGCTGACGCCTGTGCAGGGTCCCTCACCGCCACCAGCTACCTCGGTGGGAGGTCTTTCTGAGGGAGGGTGGGGCTGGGGCACTGACACTCTCTCCAGCCGCCCTGGGGGACCAGGGAAGCACACCCATCCCAGAAATGTTCCGGAGCCACCTGAGTGCTGTGCGTGTGGACAGCACTCCCCACCACCGCCACCTTGCTTGGTCACCCGCAGCACAAGGCCAGGGACCAAGGTGAGATGAGACAGAAGGCCGAAGGGGAAGGAGAAGCAGGGCATGTGGTCAGAGGAGGTGTCCCAGGGAAGGCCCCGTGGCTGGCTTCTGAGCTCAGAGCAGGAAAAAGGAGGAAAAGCGGTTGTAGGCAAGACATCCACGGGAACAAAGCCTGATGTGTCCCTGTCGCCATGAGGTGAGGGTGTGGGGATACGGGTGGGCCCCTTCCTATGCTCCTGTCTAGGTGGAGACTCAAAAGTTTCTAACTCTAGACCCCTTGGAGTTGGAAGGCCTCGAGGGAGCCCCTTGTATGGAGGGTAAGACTGAGGCTCAGAGAGGGGCACGGCTTGCCCAGAGTCAAGGCCCGTGGCCAGTAGGGGAACAGGCATCCAGGTCTCTGTCTCCCACGTTCAAAGACAGTGCTTGGCCATGAGGAGCCTGGGCGTGGGTGGGGGGCAGTAGACCTCCATTCCCAGCAAACGGCGCCCCCCCCCCCCACTCCAACCTGATCCCAAACCCAGAGATATTCCCACCAGGTCTCCCGGGCAGGTGGTGGAGAAGGGTGGCCTTCCAGGGCCCGGGCCCCTTTGGACTGAGGACATGGTTGGCCCGGGAAGCCCAGCGTTCAGGCAGCCGCCCAAGTATGTGGACGGCAGTGTGGACAGCATTCTCGCCACGTTCCCAGAGCACGCACCAAGGAAAACATGGAATGTTTCTTGGATGACACAGTCTCCATCCAAAGTCATGCATTCCTGTGGGAGGGCAGTGAGGAGGGGTCGTGGCTGTCTGCAGACGTGGGTCCCCAGGTTGTGCCCAGAGCCAAGGGAATCTGTGTTGGATGCATCACCTGGTGGCTGTGCCATTGGCTCGTGGCTGCAGTGCCTGGGCAGCGTGTCAGCAGACGCTGGCCTTGTGCGGACGGCCGACGCCCTGGTTCTCTTTCCTCCCCGGGGCGCTCAACTAGGACATCTCCCGACTAGCCTGCCCTGGCCCATGTGTATCTCCAGCCCCGAGCAGGCAGCAGGTGCAGCCCTCGACCTTGTACACATTGACTTTCCCTTGTTCATGTGTCCTGCCTGGGCACCAACTGGTAGGTTGGTACTTAGAGGGGGGCGTGTCCTCAACCTGGTCTGGACACAGGGTCACTTAAGGCAGTTTACCAGCTTAGGCTCTACCACCATTTGAGTTTGGCTTGAATAATACGTCCTCTCCCCACCTCTAGCCTCAGTTTCTCCCTCTCCTAGCAGTCCTGGCCATTGCCTTCACAGCAGTCACTGTGGTCAGGATGGAGGGCAATGGGCCAGGGCTGGGCTGGGGGGGGCGGCGACAGAGTGAACATGTGAGGGCGTGGTGTGGAGGCCCCATCCTTTTGGTGTCTCAGTGATGGCCTTTTTGTAAAAAGAGGGAGCTTCTGGCTTTGAACTTGGAGATTCTGAGTCCTGGACAGTCCGAGGTGGAAGTTGGGGACCCAGAGAGGGCACACCTGAGGCTTCCGGCCTAGACGAGCCCAGTCAAAGGGGGTACAGTCTGGGAAGAGTGCTGAATTCTCTGACCAAGAAGGCTGGGCTAACACTGGGGGGCAGTGGGAGCTGAGGGCTCCCTTCCCTCTACCTTCGAGAGGCCGCGATGACTCTGGAAGAGCGGACCTGGGAGATGGGTTTTGAAGGTTGAATAGGAGTTTGCCAGCAGATCAGAGCAGAGAGGGATTTGGGAGCCAAGGCATCATGTGTGCAAAGGCCCCAGCGTGTCAAGAAGTGTGGGCACATCCAGGGACGTGCGGGAGGTCAGGAAGGCTGAGTGTGAGAAGGGCCATGAGGAGCCACGAGGGACGGACCTGGCCTGGGGGCGGTGATGAAGGGGAGCCTGAAGTCAGGGAAAATTCTGCAGCAGGTCTGCCTTGAGAGTGGATGCAGAGTTGGGCAGGGTTCAGTGATGAAGCAGAATCTGAGCGGGAGGGATGGGGATGGTCTGAGCAGTGGCACAGAGGCGGCAGCATGGGGAAGAATGAGGGGTCCAGGACGGCTGGTGAGGGAATCGAGGCCTGGCCCTGGAAGGCCCTGGAAGGTCCTGAGGCCTCCTTCTGTCCAAGACGGCTGCCTCGTCCTGCTCTGGTCTAGGTGTCTCTGGCTGGTACGGAGAAACCGCAGTGCTCACCCCACTATGGTTTACATCTCTTGCATACCTCTGGGATCTTATCTCCAAGGGTCTGTCGTGCGTGCCCACCTTGCCAAGTGGTCCCGTCGCTACTTGCCTCATAAATCAGGCCTGTCTCTCTCCACCACCTCCCCGCTCCTGCCACACCCTCCTGGTGCTGCCTGGCCTCACCCCGAGTTCCACCCAGCTGGGGAGGCAGAGAGGGGCCCGGAAGCAAGCCCAGGCCCTGCCCGGGAGCTCCGGAGCTGCAGGGAGGATGTCCTGGCTGACCTGGTTTTCAGGAAGTATTCCCAAAGATCTCCAAGGATGGCTCCTTGGGGGGGGGAGTCAAGCCTGCCCCTTCCTGCTGTGGCCTGACCTAGGGTGGGGTCAGGAGCGGGCAGATCCTAGTTGCCATTCTCAGGAGGCTGGACACCAGCCCTCTTTGAAACTCACAGGCCTGTGTCTATACTCCATGTGAATTACAGCCACCACTGCTCTTCCAGGCCTCGCGTCCCTTGTCTGGAAAACGGGTGCATTCACTCATTCATTCAACAAACACGTACTCTGTGTTTGTCCCTGTGCCAGGCCCCAGCATGGAGATAAATCGAACAGAGCCTCCTTTCTTAGAAAGAGGCAGAAGATGGTTGGGATCTCCCACCCTGCCTAGGCTGCGCCCCATCCACACCGGCTCAGTTCAGCTCACCCTGCAGGACCGCCTCCGACAGGACCACGGCTCAGGAGGCTCTTCCGGGCCAGAAGGCGGCTCTTTGCCTCCAGCACCCATCTTGCTTTCCCACTGGGCGTTTCTGGAAAGGGCCAGGGAAGGCTTGGGGCCCAACCCTCTGGTCTCATTCCTGGCTGCCCACATCAAAGGCATCCGCCTGGGAGCTCGGCAGATGCCCCTGAGGCCTCCCCGGACTCTGGGAGGACCTGAGCTCGAGGCATTTATTCTCTGGAAAAATCTCCTTCTAGGCTCTTCTTCCCCAGCAGTGGGCTCCTGAGAACTCAGGTGGGGTGGGGGGAGAATGAGGGTGGTGTGGGCTGTTGCCTCCAACGAGCCCACCAAAAGCCACCCGTTGTCAACCACTGGGCTCAGCCTCGCTGAATCTCAGACACGAAAGCAGGCGAGCTGGAGGATTCTACCTCTGTCAAGTTCAGAAACGGCCAAAGTAGTCTCTGGTGGGAGACGTCAGAGAGGGCTTCTCCTTGCCGGGGCAGGGGCCCGGAGGGGGGGGGAGGAAAGAGCTGTGACTGGAAGGGGGTATCAGGCGGCTTTGGGGGGGGCTTGACCGAGTTCTGTAGGTTGACGGGGGCTCTCAACTCAAGTGTGAATTTTCACACACTGAACGCATTGGTTCAAAAAGGAGTTGCGGTATTTTACGATATGTGTATGTATATGTACGTGTGTGCATGTGTGTGTGTGCAAATCTCTCCCTCTCTCTCTCTCTCTCTCTCTCTGTCAATAACAGCAGCCACTTAGCTCTATATTTGGGACAATCTGGCTAATGCTCTCTCTCCATGCGATTGGGTTCAATGCTGGGGAGGTGGGTGGGTGGAGGGAGGTAGGGACTATAGGTCCTGCCCTCTCACCCTGGACTGGCACCCTGGGGATGGGGAAGGGCCCCTGGGGCCCCGTCCAGCTGCAGGGACCAGCGGCGCTGGCCAGAGTGGACAACTGTAACCCCCTCCCGTCCCTGCTAGCTGGCAAAAGGGGGCTGCCCGGGCTGTAAACCCCTCAGGGCAGACCTGTGCACCCCGGAATAGCTCATTGTTGACCAACCGACTGCCCACCATGCAGACTGCTGCCCACCGCTGGTCAGGATGCCCAGAGGCAGGCTGGAGCACGGTTGTCCCAGGGGCCAGGGAACCTTCTGGAAAAGAGCCGTTGGTTCAGCTGGCATAGACTCGGGGACAAAACAAAGGGGACAGATGGTTGGATATTTGCACACACACAGTCACGGACACATGTGGGTGTCCACATGCCTAGCTTGGCACCAGACATCCAGACACACACGTACCCTGCTGTTGAGGGGCACTCGTCCCACCCCGGACTCGGAGAGCCTTGGGGTCAGCGCTGGGGCCTGTGTTGGGTGGCCCTCTGTTGGATGACCAAAGGGGTGAGGCACAGCTACCTGGAGCACCCCAGGGCCGCACCCTGGTGGAGTATAGACACACTGGGAAGGGTAGACACGTCCTTGCCAGGTCTCTCAATGGCTTCTCGGTCTGGCTATGTCTTGGCTGGAAGGTCTGGTTCTAAACAACCATTGGAAAAACCAGAGAGGATTCTGGGAGGAGCACTGAGGTAGGGGGGCACAGATGGAGTCCTACACTGGAGATCTGAGTCTAGGCCCCTCTGTTCCACGAGGATGCCACACGTGTCCCCGTCCCCTCGCCCCTGCCACCTCCTGATGGCATTAGCCTTTCACCTCCCCCAGCCCTGGCAGCTGGCCGGGGTCCTTCAAGGGTCTGCTTTTCCTGTGCAGCATTTGCCAGCGACCCCTGACCTCTCCCTGACCCCTCCCTGACCCCTCTGCTGCCTCCTGCCTCCCACCCTCATTGCATCCCAGCCCTGACCTCATGTCTGCAGGGCTGCGGGCAAGGGTGAGATAAGGCGGGCATTGCACCGCTCCCTCCTGGGGACCGACGGGAAGGGCGGGCCGGGCTGCCAGCCTCAAGTGCGCCCATGACTCACCAGGTGGGCAGGGCCGAGGCTGGCATCCGGGAGGAAATGCCACTTCCTCTGGATAAGGCTGCAGGCCCTCCGGTTTTGCCTTATGGTGTGTGCACTCGGGGTTTTTTTCAAGTTCTCCCCCTCCTATGTTACAAAGATATTCTCCAACGGTTTATTCTCCTCTTGCTTTTCCTATCTAGGTCTGTCTTTTATCGCTTTGGAGTCACCTTCTTAGGAGAGACTAAGTCTGCTTCGGTGGTAATTTTTCTCCATAGAGTGAGCCCATGTCCTCAACCCGACTAACCATTCCATCCTTAACCCATGGACCTGGGGCTGAGTTCAGTTCCCTTTGAACCGGCTGATCTGTTCTGTCACCCATCTGGCTGTTTTTGTACCTGGATCATACTGTTTTCCCGACCGGGGCTTCATAGTCTGTGTTAATAGCAGGCAGGGCCAGTCCTCCCCTCTTGGTTCTTTTCTTCTCAAAGTCAGCTAGCCACTTACAAATCTTTATTCTTCCAAGTGGGGGAGGGACGGGGGGGTGGGGGGACAGAGGATCCGAAGCAGACTCCGTGCTGACAGCCGAGAGTCCGATACGCGACTCGAACCCATGAACCGTACAATTATGACCTGAGCCAAAGTCGAACGCTCAACCCCGACTGAGCCACCCAGGCGTCCCCTCCATATATTTTAGAGTAAGTTTATCAAGTTCCTCAAAAATATCCAGCTGGAATTCAGGATCTCGGTTCAGAGGAGGACTCCACCGGCAACACGGCAGACGGGAGGAGGATGATATTTGTGCGTCTTAAGCAACAAGGGACTGAGGTTCTGGAATACACATGGGATGGCTGTGAAGTGAGGACGGATAGACTGCAGCCCCTATAGCAAAATGGGCAAAGGGTATGAACTGGCCATTTGCAGGAGAGGAAATGTAAACAACCAGAGAACAGAAAGGACCACTCAAACTCACTTATAATCCGAGAAATGCAAATCAGAATAATAAGAAGATACTGCTTACCACCCATCAAGCTGCCAGGCAGTAGAGAGGTAAGTACTGGCCAGTGTTGGCAGGATGTAAGCAGGAGTGGCCCCAGTGAGGGACCATCCAGCAGCGCTCTGTTCAGTCAAATCCATGTAGAGGCAGGGAGAGGGCTTCCCCAGGTGCCCATCAGTGGAGTGTGTGTGCAAAAGGTGGCCACGCCCACACCAGGGCACCATGTGACAGTCACGTGTGAAGCCACAAGCCCAGTGGAGATGAGACTAGGTCGTTAGATCTTAAAAACAGAGCACGAGGGGCGCCTGAGGGGCGCCTGGGTGGCTCAGTTGGTCCAAGAGTCTGACTTCAGCTCAGGTCATGATCTCGAGGTTCGTGAGTTCGAGCCCCGAGTCGGGCTCATTGCTGTCAGTGCAGAGCCTGGAGCCTGCTTCGGATTCTCTGTCTCCCTCTCTCTCTCTGCCCTCTTCCCTGCTTGCACACACTCTCTCTCTCTCTCTCTCAAACAAATAATAAAATAAAACATTAAAAAAAAAAAGCAGCGCGAGTGGAAAAAATAAGAAAGAAGTACAGCCCACAGCCCAACTCCACTCATGTAAATAACACCCCCTCAACAGCCAGACACATTTTAAAAAATGAGGTGAAATTCACATAGCGTAACATTGACCCTGTTTTGAAGCATACAGTCCGGTGGCATTTGGTACAGTCACGATGTGGTGCAGCCACCAGCCTAGTTCCAAGACATGCCATTCCCCAAGAGGAACCTCCGTGCCAGTTAAGCATCCAAGAATACACAGGAATAAAAAAGACATGCTTGGGAAAGTTTGCCTGTGGGGGCATGAACAGGATTGAAAGGAACAATATAAATGAAGCTTCCTCGGCACGGGGAATATAGTCGATAATACGGTAACAGTATGATAATATGGCACCCGGACTTGGAGAACGCATGTGCATATGTATTGTTGTGCACCTGAACTCATACAATATTATTTAAAAAATTTTTTTTAATGTTTATTTATTTTTGAGACAGAGAGAGACAGAGCATGAATGGGGGAGGGTCACCGACAGGGAGACACAGAATCCGAAGCAGGCTCCAGGCTCTGAGCTGTCCGAGTACAGAGCCCAACGTGGGGCTTGAACTCATGGACTGTGAGATCATGACCTGAGCCGAAGTCAGATGCTTAACCGACTGAGCCACCCAGGCGACCCAAACTCATACAATATTGTATGTCAATTAGTCTTCAATAATAAAAAAAATTAAATCAGTGAATCCTCTCTACTTGAGGGCCAAAAAGAGATTTAAAAATAACATATAGGGGCACCTGGGGGGCTCAGTCAGTTAAGCATCTGACTCGTGATTTTGGCTCAGGTCCTGATCTCACGGTTCATGGGTTGGAGCCCCATGTTGGGCTCTGTGCTGACAGTGCAGAGCCTGCTTCAGATTCTCTCTCTCTCTCTCTCTCTCTCTGCCCCTCCTTGGCTCACATGCACTCTCTCTCTCTCAAAATAAATAAATAACCATTAAAAAAAAACCCATATAAACTGGAGGTTCAGGTTCCCTCTACTCCAGGCATCCAGGGATCAGAGACCCTGGAAAGACCCCGGTGCCCCAGAGGAGTGTCCCCTATCCCCTCTCGGCTCCTGGCACACGGCAGGAGACCAGGGCAAAAGTGATAATTTGGCCTTGGAAGGAGGTGGTCGGGAGGAAGCAGCCAGTGTCGGGCGGGGGTGGAAGGGGTGGGAACCTGAGGGCCGTGTCAGACACCCCCCTTCTGCTGGCCCTTGGTCTCCAGGGCAGAGCAGGGCTTCATTTTCTGAGCAAGAAACCCAGACATGAGGTTTGCCAGAGGCCTTTTTGTTTTTTTGGATTTGAGCATTTATTTATATGAAAAGTCTTACCAAGGTATAAACATTCTGGGCCTTTGCACATGCTGTGGACTTAGCTGGAATGTTCCCTCCAAGCCCCCCTCCCACTGGGTGTCCGCCTGGTGAACTCCGGCCACCCCTGGGGGGCACCTCCTTCAGGCAGCTTTCTCTGCCCAATGTCTTTCCCTGCACCCCAGGGTGCTCACTCCCACCCTGGGGGGACCCACAGCCCCTCACGTGATGGTCGCCATCCGTTTCCATGTCAGTGCTCCGCCCCCCCCCCCCCCCCCCCCCCCCGCCACCGCCGCTTGCCGGGGATTCTCCAGGGCAGGAGGCTGCCTTGTTGTATTTTCCCAGGTGGTGCAACCCCATGGGGTTCAGAAACGTCAGGTGCACAGATAACCTGTGGGTGTTTAGCTGCACCTGCCTGGGCTCTGGACCATGGTGGGGGCTATCTTCCCAGCGCCCAGTCGTTGGAGTCTGAATTGAGGTGGTCTCCAGGCCCCTCCTCAGCTCCCTAGGAGGCTGGGGCAAACTTATTCTCTCCTGCCAGAGACTCAGGGCCTGCGACAGGGAGCTCTGGTCCCCAGGGTGCTGGGCATTCAGTGTGTGTGGGTAGTCAAGACCCCCGACTCCGGAAGGGAGAGGGGAGAGGGGGCAAATGAGGCTGTCACATTGGGGGGCTTTCTGAAGGGCCCAGGGCTCCTATTTCCATCTCAGCTGCCCTCGGTTGGCTCGAAGGATGGGGACACACGCGTAGCCTGCTCACCACCCACCCCGAGACCTTCCATGGGCCCCCGCCCCAGCAGCTTCACATGCCTTGTCTCCAAACGGGTTCAGTCTTCCCAGACAAGGGGCCTTGTCTGGGCCAGTCTGGGGGACTTTTTTTAAGCCCCCAGTTTGGGAACGTGAGGGAGAGATGGGATTTTTTTTTTTTTTTTTTTTAATGCATGTACTTTGGTTTTCTGTGCAACCAGCTCCCAAAGTCACTGCTCCCCTCCTCGCTTGGCAGGGCTGCCCCCCTCGTGCTGTTGACCTTGGCTGCGGGTTTGCGGGGGCTGGAGCTCTCACACCATAAATTCCTGTCTTCTAGGAATCCAGCCTGGGAAAGAAAGGAAACACGGAGGAGAATATTTGATTAACATTTTTCCAATGTGACCACATCACAGAGACGTGTGGCCGGAATTCTCACCCTGGACTGGGCAGGGCAGGACTCGGCTCGTGCCCAGCCGTGGGGAGGGTAGGCTGGGCTGGGGGCCCTTCTGGCCCGAAGGAAGAGTGGGGTCTGAGCTGGACTTGTCCCTCGGGATGGAGGTTTTTGGATGGGAGCCGGGACAGGTCAGACCCCGGGACAGATCTCCCCTGGGAGAGCTCACCTTTGACCTCAGTGGTTCTAGGGCTGCACCCTGAACTCGGGACGGGCCCCAGAGATGCAAGGCTCTGACCTTGTTTTAACCATCAGCTCTCCACTCTGGACAGAGCCCTCCCTGAGCCCAAACTGAATCTTGACCCTAATTCCAGACTCAGACCTGGCCCAGTGACCTCTGACTCCAACCCCAGGCCCAGCCGGGGCTTTCCTCTGTCACTGAACACTCACACAGAAGCCCTTCATGCCTCCCTCTCCGTCCCCAAACCCTGAGCCTTTGTCCTCAGCCTGGAACTAGTTCAGTGGGACTGTCCTCAACCTCACATCTCCAGGCCTCTGGCCAGCCGGCCCCTCTCCTCCCCTGTCTCTCCAGGACAGACCCCTTCTACCAAGGGGTGCCCACCTGCGCCTGGGCCCCTCCCCCCACCTGCTCGACCACCAGCTATCATTGGCACTTAAGCACTGCACCATCAAAGGAAGAAGAGAACCTTCCCGGAGCCCCACTCCCACCTCTGGCTGCCCCGTCTCTTACCTCCCTGCCCCGGCCAGTCTCCAGAAAGCTGTCTGCATACTTGTCTCCACTCCTCACCTCCTTCTCACTCCCCAGCACACTTCGTCGGCCTCCCGCTCCCACCCAGGTCAGTGGGGACCCCATGGAGCCCAGCCCCACCGGCACTGCACTGGTGTCACCTCAGCCTCATTCAACACCGGACCACCCGCCCCTCCCTCCCCCAATACCGTCCCCTTCCGGGCTCCTGGGACCCCACTCGACCCTCCTTGGTCCAGATGGGCGGTGCTGTCTCTGCCTGGATGTCCATCTCTGGCACCTCAATCTCAGCAGTCTGAACCCAGAGACCTCCTCTTCCCCCCAAACTGCTCCCCCCCCAGTGCTCTGGGTCAGTGATGCAACTGTCCCTGTTGAACAAACCTGAGTCACTTCTACACACGTGCCTCTTCCTCCCCGTCCCAGGTCCAGCCGCCGGCATGCCAGGAAATCTCATGCTTGTCCATGTCTAGATTTCCACTAGGACAGCACTGTCCTGTTACCCACACCCACCGCTCCCTACCCTCGTCACCCCTCCCCCCTTACCCCTCTGCTCCCCGCCTTCCCCTCGAAGCTGCTATCCGATTTCCACCCTATCTCTTGGGATAGCTTTCCCACCCTACCCTCATCCCCTCCTGCCCCTTCTAATCCAGTCTGACCTGTTAAAAACACCAACCGTAGAGTGTCACTTGCCCTGCACTAACTGCCCACCACCTGTAGGACAACATAAGAAACCCTTGCCGTGCCCACAAGGCCTTGTGTTCTATGGCTTCAGACCCCCACAGCGATCTCGCCTCGAGTTCTCTTGTTCCGACTCTGGGTCGGCCACCCCGGACACACCCGGGTGTATCATGTGCCCCTCTCCCTGGAGTCCTCTTTGCTTCGTTCCCTCCGGCTGGTGGCAGCGTGACTGGCTAATGTCTGCTCAACCGTCGGCTTAGTGCAGACATCACCTCTAGCGGGAAGCCTTCCTTCCTTCCGAGGGCTGGTCTGGGCCCCCTGCTCTGGGCTGCCATGGGGACCCGCGGAGCGCAGATCACATGAGTGATAATTTCCTGGCTCACTGACCTGAAGTTTGGAAGTCCCCCAGGAGCAGAGACCGAGTCTGGGCGCCCACCACTGTTTTCCCTGTTCCAGGAACACGGCAGTCCCTCCAAACCATTTTTAGAATGAATGAGACAGGGGGCGCCCGGGTGACTCAGTCAGTTCAGCATCCGACTCTTGATTTCGGCTCAGGTCATAATCTCACAGATCGTGACATCAAGCCCTGCGTCAGGCTCTGAAGCCTGCTTAAGATTCTCTCTCTCCCTCTCTGCCACTTCCCGCCCCCCAAATGCAATGAATGAACTAAAGAGAGCTCTAGGTGGGTGGGTCCCTGGCTTCTTTCCCTCCGTGTCCCCAGGGACAAGAAGAGGGCAGGTACAGAGGAGGGGATTTGCGGGCTGCTGAACTAATGCATTCATGAAAAGCCAAGGTAGCAGTGGGGCCAAAGTGAAGGAAGGCTGTTTTCCCAGAAGTGGGGACTGATGGACCCAGAGTGGTGGGCGGGGAGGGACAGAGTCCCGGTAACTGAGCATTTCCCCTTTCCAGGGACCAGGAGGACATTAAGGCTCAAGGGAGGTAACAGGAAAAGGATGCAGGCCTGGGTGTCTGGGGAGAGAAAGAATAGGTTGGGGGGCCGGGGGGGACACCCCTCAATCAGGTTTGCAGCCCTGTGGCATGGAGAGGACCCTCATTTGATAAAGGGGCTCTGAGGCCCAGGGAGGGTCTGCAGCTTGCGACAGCGGCCAGCGGCAGAGCTGGACCCTGGAACCAGGACCTGGACTTCGATACACGTTCTCAGTTCCCAGAAGATTACACCCCCTTGGCTTTGGTCTTCACTTCCCGTGCTCACATCATCACCCCTGGTTGCCCACCTGGCTCTCCTCAGCTGAGAGCCCACCTGGCTCTTGGGAGCTTCCTCTACCGCTCACTCACAATCCCTGTCTTTGAGTCTCTGGACCTGGTTCCACACTGGTCTCCCATTCCCCAAACCCACTAACCTCTCCACCCACCCATCCTTCCTCTCCCTGCTGCCCACCTCAGTCCTGTACCTGAACCAATCCCACACCCCGCCCTCCCCGACCCCCGGGATCATTTACACATTGATGTAGCGTGTACTGAAATGGTGGGGGGTGAGCCAGGTATTAAGGACAAGCATTTTTTTCTTAGAACACCACCAATGGACCCTGTATTTCATCTGGAAAAATACATGGGGGACATTTTTTGTAAGAAATTCAAAACAAGAGGAGAAGGAAAGGGAATAGGATCCTGTGCATAAGAACAGTATTTGCTGTGCACCCACGTGTCAGACACTGTACTGAGTACCTCACATGTATGCTGACTACAACCCCATGTGAGGTTGTCACGGGGGGAGTCTCCACTGCCATCCCCACCTCATATTTCTATGAGAAGGGACTTTATCAAGAGGATGTTCCTGGCCTCTCTCTCCTCCCTTGTTCCTCTTTCATCAGGATACTTGTATTTCAACTGTGGTCTGTAGTAACTTGATGGGAGAAGGCTCTTCCAGCAGGTGGAGGGAAGACCCAGGGGGTCCAGCACTACCTATGACACAGGTTCAAGTCTACCTAAGTCAGGGATGAAGGATCAGAGTGCCCACTGAGGCTTTGCTTTTTGGCTTGATTTTCTAATCATATTTTCATATCTTTTTCTTGCCTTATTGCAAAGGCTGGACTCTCTAGTACAACGTTGAATCAAGCTGTGGCAGTGGACAGCAGTCCTCAGTAATAAGGTTAATGTTTTATCTCTGTGACTTATTCCTGTAGCTATCTCTCAGTTTGTTCTGAATGTGTGAGGAAGATGTTATTTATAGAATTCCTAATACTCCATTTTACAGCTGAAGAATTCTGAGGTAGCTTGCCCAAGGTCACACATTTACTCAGTGGCAACGTTCCTATATATAAATCCCAGTGAGTTCGACTTCAAAGACCATAATCTTAGCTATTATGCTATAAAGCCTTCCATAAAACATGTTCTAAAAGAACAATAATTTAATAGCGTGCTACTAGAGTAGATCAGAAACACGCACCATTGGAACAAAACACAAAGCAGCAATTATATACAAGAGCCTACTATATATAAAAACGCAAGACTTGGTAAAGCAAGTATTATAATGAATTGGAGGGACAACAATTTGGGGTGTGAGGAAATTAGCTAACACTTTATATTTATAAATTTATATTTAAATTATCTCCAGGCAGATGACAGAGTTAACACTTATATAAGTAAGTAATAAAATTCTACAGTAGCTAGTAGGAAACATTGCAGTCTTTCTTACCTTCTGGAAAAGCATTTATACATTTTTGTTAACTTCCTTAGCTTTTCTTAAACTTCCCAAGTGGTTTATAAGTTTCCAAGCAATAGAAGAAATCACAAGGAAAAAGATGAATCTTTTTGGCTCTGGGATGGGTGGTGTGTGGGTGGCGGGGGAAGGGGTAGTGCCCCAGGAGTGACCACAGGGGACAGGGCCACAGTGACCAGAAATCATCTTTGAAGATCAAGAAATACACACCAACACACCACTGCCAAGTCACCGGTGTCTGGAATCCCTGGGCAGCCTGTGAATGCCCACACGGGTCACACTGTCAGGGCACACTCACACCCTTGGTTGTATGCTAGAACTCTGGTTTGCAATCTCACACCCTTGAACTTCCATAGACATGTCTTCTCTTGGCTTCGCCACCCCCATCGACCTCCCGCCAACGTGCACCATTGGGGACTTGCTTTGAGATGTCTGTGCACATGTAGGTCCTTGCACACCCAATGGGAAGGTGCAGCCTGTGGCTGGGCACAGGTCAGGGCTCCACCCGTCTGCACGGTCCGGGCCTCTCTGGGTGGCCACCTCTCTCCATGGTGTGGTAGCTGTGGACCCTGTTAGACTCCACCAGGCCAGGAGGCCTGAGCCCAACCCACTGGCCCAGTGGGAGCCCACTCGGTCCGCTGCTCTACTCCCTGCCCCCACATGGGACCCCTCTCCAGCCCAAGAGGGATGGCACATCTCTGTCTGCTCTGAGGCCTATCTGCAGGCCCTGAAGATGAGTGGCATGTTCTTGGCCAGGGTGCAGGGTCCCATCATTCCTTTCACCTGCAGGGTCAGCTCTGTTCTCCAAGGGCACATACCCAGGCTGAGGCACCACCACCTTCTCGGGGGGGCTCCGAGGGAGCAGGGCGGACCTCCGCTTTGTGCCTCCCAGGTCTGCTCCTGCCCACCAAGCCCCACATCTGCCCTTTACCCTCCTCTAGTTGGTCCAGCCCCAACACCCAATATCTGTCTAGGCTTGCCTCCCAGCCCTGGAACTCCCCCCACTCCCCCCCGCCCTCAGGATTTGAGCTCTACCCACAGTTGTGTCTGGAGCTTGGCTGAGCCTGCGTCCAGTCTCCAGGCCCTTGTGAGCCCCTTCTCTGGCAGGCCAGACCCCCATGCCCTGCCTCTGTGCTTGGGGACTCCAGCCAGAGCTGAGCACAGTGCCTGGCACATACCGGGCCCTCAACCAATATTTGCCAAGGGAGTCAATTCCTCGATCATCCCCTCAAATAGTCCAGTGAGCTTCTCGACCCATTCCCTTAGTCTGGACCCTACAGGTGGGCTGCTTTGGACCAGGGGATGAGAACTTGCTTGACTCCATTCTGTCCGTGCCCCCTCCTCCCTGCCCCCCCCAACGTATGTATGCAGGGATGGTGCGTCCTTCCCAATTCAATGTGCCTTCTCCTGGACACGAAGACCAGGGCCTTCGTGCCACAAAGTACCCTGAATGGTGCCCTTTCTGTTGACCTAAGGTCTTCTGCAGGCCTGGCTCACCCTGGACCATAGCCACTCTGTCCCATTTGCCAGTCCGGCTCTTCCATCCGGACCCTCCTGCGTCAGGCGACCTTATGCATTTCCCTCTCGGGGCTGGATGGAGGGTTTCCAGGCAGCTCCAAGGACATGCTGAACCGCTTC
This sequence comes from Panthera leo, assembly GCF_018350215.1. Classification (NCBI taxonomy): domain Eukaryota; kingdom Metazoa; phylum Chordata; class Mammalia; order Carnivora; family Felidae; genus Panthera; species Panthera leo. The sequence continues at coordinate 10,213,919 of NC_056694.1, read as the reverse complement.
CCTTCTCAGCCAGCCCTTGCTTCCCCCTGCCTGTCGTCCTGCAGCCTTGTGGTTCGAAATGAAAAAGGTGATGGGGGGAGGGTTAATCTCTTTGTAGGTCAATGTTGCGCAAGATTTACAAGAAGCGTTAGGGCAGGTGGGACCCACATCTCCCCGCACGCCTTAGAGAGTCTCCCCACCTTACTGCACGATGACCCCGACAGAAAGCTCGTCCTCCCATCTCTGATCTCGAAGAGCTTGGGTTTGCCCTCAGCCCCAACATGTGACGCCCTGTCCGGCGCACCCACAACAAGACAGGGAACTCTGGGAACAGCCGGTGTAGGGGAGAATGCTTCTAGTCGCCTGCACCTCTGTCCCCGAGCTGGATGGCTAGTGTACCCCTCTGGCCGGGGACAAGGCTGCAAGTGGGGCTCAGGCTTTTTCTGGGCTTCAAATGCGCTGACTTTTCCAGGGACTTGCCCCCAAACTTGGATTTCGTGGGTCCTCGCTGTGGCCCCCCACGGGACAAGTAGCCCGCTCTTGGGCACCCAGCCTGATTGCTGCCCGACCTGAAGTCTTCGGGGAGGGAAAAGCATGTTTTAAAAACACACAAAAACCCCATCCTGTCTGAACTGAACATTTTTTCCTGCTTGTCCAACACCATCATTTACATTCTTGGGCTGGTCAGCAGCCAAGATATTTATAGCATTGCCCTGGCACTCCATCTTGCCTAATTGGCGTGGCCGACGGGGCCCCCATCCGTCATGGTAAGTGGGCCTTTCACCGGTCTCTGGCGGGCGCTCAGCTGCCCGGGACATTCCCAGGCCTGGGGGAGGCTGCCTCCCCATGCCCCCCACCAGTGGGCCCGGCCATGCCAGGGGAGCCCCCAGAGCGAGCGTGTGACTCAGGCCAGCGGCCCCATCCAGTCCGAGTGACTTGACGGCCTCTCCCCAGACATTCCCAGGCCTCCCTGCTGCCTTCGAGTTCCCAATCACCCCTCACTCCACCCTTCTGATGCACAGAGGTGGCTCTGTCATTCTGCTGTCTGGTGACTTCTCGGGCTCCTTGCTCTGCAGGATTGGAGCCTCAGCTCCATCAGCCTGGGGAGGACCATCACCATCCATCCCATGACCCGTCCAACCTCCTGGCTCGCTCTCCGCCCCAGCCACATGCCATTTCCCACAAGGGAAGGTGTGCTCCAGACCTTTCTATGGGCCCTCCCCTGTGCCTGGCATGCTTCCCCCCCCCTCAGCTTGCTTAACCTCTGTTCCTCCTCTGGTGTCTGCCTTCGATGCCCCCTCTTCTGTGAAGCCTCACCACCTGCACCCCACACTTCCCACCCTCTGGGGAAGCCCAGGGCTCTCTCACCACACCATCCAGCACATTCATCATCAGACTGTCCTTGCTTGACCTTGAACTCTCCGGGGGGCCAAAAGGCGGGCCTCCTTTGTGCCCCCAGGTGGTTAGCGAACAATCCTCAGCACTGCTGAGAAATCCATTACTGTGTCCCTTGGGTCCTAAGGATTGAATGGTTTTTGTTCCCCAAGTACCGTATTTCACCAATTACCAGACGATGACGCTGTTACCACAATCTCACATCTTTGAAATTTGGGATGGCGCGTGCTGATTTAGTTCTTGGAGTCTTTATCTGACTGAATGGGCCGTAAAACAGCGGTACACCTTGCAACCGCTGACTTCTCGGACTCGACGGCCTATAGCAAAGGCATCGAGGACGGTTCGTGACCGAGACGGCAGGGCGGCTAGAAGGTCAGACCTCAGAGCTGCCCGCCCTGGGCTCTGAACCTGGTTCTGCCGTATTCTGGTTGCGAGATCCTGGGGTGACTGACCCTGGCTTCTGAGCCTTGGTTTCCACGTCTGAAACTTGGGGAGTGTTGATGTTGCCTCCCTCGGTGGGTGGTGAGGTGACTGCATTCAACACGAGAGAGCGCAGGAAATGCTCAAGAAATAATGGCCACTGCAATTACCCCGCCTGGTAATGCGTCCAACAGAGATTTGAATGCCATCCCGGGATGGGGATGATGGCTGGCAAGGCAGACACGGCTCTCACGGGCCTTGGTTAGTTGGAGAGACAAAAAGGTAAACACGCAGTTATAAATCAAGGAAAATTCCTACAGAGTGGCTCTGAGGGAACGGACTCGGGGCGACCCGGTTTGGAGTGCTGAAGGATGCAAGGTACGTACCAGCCGGGATGGGAGGGACCGGGGGCGGGGACCTGCTCGGTGCAAAACTGCAGGGAAGGGCTTCTAGACAGAGCGAGCAGCGAGTGTCAATGCACAGATGCAAAGAGAGCGAGACAGCGCGGGGACAGTAGATGGAGGTGAGGTCACGAGGTCATGCCAGGTCACGGGGGACCTCGTAGCCATCGAGGGGTGTCAGTTTGGCTCCAAACGCAGTAGGAAGCCTCTGGGAGGAGGCAAGAGAACGGTGGGGTCTGCTGTATGTTGGAAGCTGGGGCAGTGGGCCGGAGGGGGTGGAGAGCAGCTTAGCGGTGCTGTCCAGGGAGAGCGGGTGGTGCCTTGGGCACAGCGGTGGCAGCGGGAACCGAGGGAGGCGGGTTCGGGATTTATTTTGGAGGTAGAATTGACAGGTCTTGGCAATGGATCGATGTGGGTGGCGAGAACCAGGAGGATCCAAGGGTGCCTCCCAGTTTTCTGGCCCCAGCAACTGGGCGGACGATGGTGCCGCTTCCTGAGACGGGGAAGATACGAGGAGGAGCAGGTTGGGGAGGAAATCGAGAGTTTACTTTCGGACGCGTTAGGCTTGAGCTGCTATTTGCCTTTGCCTGGCTCACGGCTAACAGAGCTCCATGGGCCTCAGAGCTGCAGGGAGGCCAGAGAGCAGGGTGTCTCCAGCCCACGTGTGGCCCCAGGAGGTGTCTCAAAGCGCTGAAATTGCTCAAGCATCACTTATCCCGCCTTGTCAATGCCAGAGACCACCAAGCCTTCCCGGTCCCTGGTAGCAAAAAGCCCTCCATCCTGCGGCCCAGAAGGACCGAGGCCTGGTCTACGGGCCCAGCTGGCGGTGGGGGGGGAGGCGCCCACATCTCTTTTGGGACTCCCCAGCTACTACGCGAACTCTGGGCCGGCCCCTTCTCCATCCCCCAGTTCAGCCCCCACCTGCACATCCTGGAGCCTCTGTAGAATTCTCGAGAACCACGCAGATTCCAGTCCAAATTCCGCCTCTCCCAGCCACATCTACCAGCTATGAGCTAGGTGACGGAGGGCGAGCGTTCCACATCTGTGCAGTGAGGGTGATGACATCAGTGCCCCCCTTGGGGGTGCTGTGAGCAGGCGTTGAGCCAACGCTTGTAAGAGCTTCAAACCAAGGCTGCTCGAAAGCAAGCCCACAGGCTGCTCTTTTAATTATTTATTATGGCGAGGCACCTCGCTCAAGCCGGCTGTAAAGCCCCGAGTGTGACATCCCCAGGCTGGGACCCCAAGTCTTCCCTTCTTTCCCGGCCTCCCCTCTGGGGGACCCCCGACAACGCTTGGGTGGTGGGTGGCAATGCCAGTTAACGGGAAGGGAGGGGGCACTGAGTCACCCCCTATTGGCACACGGTGGCCTCTGGGGCCTGCAGGCAGGGTTGGCCTTGTCTGGTGACTAGAGCAGGAGCTGGAAGGGGGCCAGGGAAGGGGGGACAATGGGCCCTTGTCTTTGCCGAGCTTTCTCCTTCCAAGATGCTCCAGCCCCCAGACAAATATGACCTCACTCCTCCTTAAGGATCCAGGACGGAGGACAGACACCGGCCCCAAGTTGGACCCACCCATCCCGTTTCACAGACTGGAACACCAACTCACTGCGGGGGAAGAAGACAAGGGGGCACTGAGGCTCTGGCCCCGGTACCTGGCCTGAATCCATGCCCTATCGGGTGGCCACCCCCAGGGCGGGGACCCCAGAAGGGCGAGGCAGCCACAGCCCAGATGCTGGTGGGCACGCTCATGGGTCAGACAGGCTGTGATCAGGTCCCGCTGCCGCCACTCCCAGCTGTGTGCCCTGGGCAATTCAATCAGCTTCTCTGGGCTTCAGTTTCCACATCTGATAGGGGCCTGGCCGCCTCTTCCCGGCAGGGTCCGGTGTCCTTGAACATCCCTGACGAAGGACAAGGGCTCAGACCAGGCTGCTTAGAGCCGTGGTGCCCGCCCTCTACCGAAGGGGTGATCTTCCAGGGCAGACAGGTTTGCTTGGTGATGGGGATTAGGGCCCACTTAACCCAAGACCCCAGGGGATGCTCATGCCCCAGCCTCTACCCTCCGCCCTCCACCCTCCGCCCTCAGCCGGGGGTCCTGCAACAGGAGGGCCAGGTGGGGGCCCGGCATTTCCCACTGACCCGTTCTGAAAGGACATTTTCAGACACTGGTCCTGCTAGCCTCACACACCCCTGCCCATGGCAGCCCTGACTTCTGACTACCTCCACCCTGCCCAGAGGGTCTTCTTCTAGCCCCACCTCTTCCCAGAAATGGCCCCTGTGCCCCACCTCCTCTCTAAAGTGCCCTATTGGTGGGCCGGGGCCCTATTGGTGCCGGGGTGGCTCAGTTGGTTAAGTGTCTGACTTCGACTCAGGTCGTGATCTCACCGCTCGTAGGTTCGAGCCCTGTGTCAGGCTCTGTGCTAATGGCTCAGGGCCTGGAGCCTGCTTCGGATTCTGTGTCTCCCTCTCTTTCTGCCCCTCCCCTGCTCACACTCTGTCTCTCAAAAATGAATAAATGTTAAAAAAAAAAATGTGCTCATGGTAATCCATGCAGATGTGTGAGCCTCGGGTGAGAGCAGGGACCTCGGGGCTAGAACATGGTGGTCACAGGATGGGTGCTCATTTCATGACAATACGCATTCATTCTCAAAGGTCATTTAGAATAACCTCCCACTGCAATGAAGCAAGGAGGGCCCAGAGCGGTCAGCTCTCCACGAGCTCACACGGCCTGGGCCAGAACGTCTGGGCCCCATGTTAGTTCTCAGAGACGGACCCCCTTCCTGCAGGGTTCAGCCCAGGGACCCAGGTAAGGGAGACAGGCAAGTGAGGCTGGGGCTCTCCTGGAGGCCACCCAGGCTCTGGCCTTTCCCTTGGCCCCAATTTCCACTGTGCTGCATTCCCAGTGAGATAAACAAGGGATCAGTGGGAGCAAAATGAATGAAGTAACGGGGAAGATATGAGCAGCCGCGCCCAGCCCCCGGCCCGCCCTGCCCGCTGCCCGACAAGGAGGTTTTGGAAGAGGCCAGGCACCCCCAGCCTCGGCCGGTGCCAGGCACCAAGGGAGCTCCACCCGGGCCAAGTCTCGGCTGATCCCCAGGCTCAGGACACAAGCCCCTCTCAGAGCTCCTGGACCCTCCGTGGGCCCTGTCCCCGGGCCCCACCCTCCTCCCTGGCCTCCTCAGCCCCCAGCCCTCACCGAGCTGGAGTTAGTTCAATTCTGGAGGCTTGGTGATCTGGGGAACGCCTCACTCCTGTGCGCAAACTGACCGAGCCCCCGAGCCATCTGGAACAGCATGGGGCTCGCCACCCTGGCTCAGTTGCGGCTAAGGTTTGGCCCGGGGCGGCCCATCCATGTCTGTGGGAACCCGCTGTGCCTCTGCCCATGAGTGGTGGGAAAGCTGTTTATTCCTCAGACTTCCCCACGCCCAGTGCCAGCCGCTTGTCCCGCGGCCATCCTGTCCTCTCTCACTGGAACTCTGGGGGGCAGCTCCAGGACCAGATGGGAGGCTGGCACTGCTGGTCTCCAACCAGGCTGGACGCGGGCTCAGGCACCTTCCGCTGCTGAGATGTAGACAAAGAGCCAGTGTCAGCTGGACGGGGCCCCGCCCACTGGCTCCGGGGCCTGGCTTCCACTGCAGGGAACCGGGGCCTGTCTGTGATCAGGGACCCCCAGAGCAGAGTGCCCAGTTGCACCCTGAGCAGGGAGCCTGACACAGACGGGGCCCGCCCACCGGCCTCACCCTGGGCCTTCAGGGGCCCACTTTTCCAGCCGACTTCCCGCCACCCCCACCCCACGCACCTTCCGCTCTGACCATCGAGAGCCACGTCTGATTTCCTGACACACCTTCCCTCCTCCATGTGAGGGTCCCTCGATCTGGAATTCTTGTTCACCAGCCTCCTTCTGCACTCGACATCCTGGGCCTCACTGCCTGCTCCAATGTCACTCCGAAGAGACTTTCCTGCTCCCCGCCTTGTCTGTACTCGCCCTTCATTCTGACAGCTACTAGGAGCACGTGTCACCCTGGACTAACTTGCGTCCCCTCCTCACCGGCGCTGTCTGAAGTCCCAGATGGGGTCAGCCCAAGACAGCTGGGAGAGAAGGGCCGACCGGCCTTGTGATTGTGCACACATCTTAGGGGTCCCAAAGCATGTATTAGCGTGTAGCTGGCTCTACCATTGTTCAAAGAAGATTGAGCCCCAGGCAGGGAAGTGACTCGCCCAGACTCGCTCGGCTTCGCTGGCCCCAGGGCCACACTGGTCTGACCCCTGTGATCATTCCCTGCCCCGCCGGGGGGGTGGGGTGAAGGGGGAGCTCAGGGACCGGGACCACAGCCTTGGATGGTGGTTCAGACACAGGCTTACCGGGTCCCAGGTCCCAGAAGGGGCTCAGGGGAACACACGGCAAAGAGAAAAAGAAGAGTTCTGAGACAGAGGACTTACCCAGAGCCGAGGCCCAGAGCCAGGGGCCTGGACACCGCGAGCAGCCAGCAGGAGACCATGCGACACAGACACCCAGGACACAGAGCAGCCCGCCCTCGTGGCACGCCGGGAACACGGGTGGTGAGACCCGCCAGCTCACTTGAACTGGGGCCCAGAGCCCCACCCCCACCCCCCAGCCAGCACTGTGTCTGCCCCCAAGGGCCTCAGGGCTCCCCCATGAGTCGCCAAGTAGGGCTGCCTCTCAGACCTGATGCTAAACACACCCGATTTCAGCAGACAGACGTGGGAGGCACCCCCGAAGAGGCCAGTGCCGTCTGAGCAGAGCAGCGATGAGGTGACCCCTGACTCCCTGCCAGGAAGCCACTTAGCGGCAGCTGCGGGCGCACCGGAGACACCCAATCTGTCAGCATGGGCCACGTGACTGGCCGGCGTCCAGCCATGGCCTCGAGGGGAGCCACCAGAGGAGGGCCAGATGTGGCTGAGGGCCCCGGCTCAGAGGCGGGAGGGGGCTAAAGTCACCATCCTGAAGGAGACACCTGGCTTGGTGACGAGCTCTGAGTTCTCGAAGCCAGCTTTGACGACAATCCACCTGCTGCCTTCTCTGTCCTCCCTGTGAGGAGCACCTCGGAGGCTTGCCCGGAGCACTAAGGTCAAGGTCCTAAGGGCTGTGCCTTGGCCACTTACGAACTGTGCAGTGGCTGTGGGCAGGTCCCCTCACTGCTGACCTTCATCTTCCTCTTCCATAAAATGGACAAAAAATCTCCATCTTGAAGGATGATGCTGAGCAATGCATATGAGGTGCTCAGGGAGGGGGGCAAGAGGAGAGAGAAGTTGGGGTATTTACCCCCAGGCTCTCTTCATGCCTGGTCATAGCTTTGCCAGTGGTTGTACCTCTAGGGTCTTGGCTTCCGGGGTGGGGGGTCCACACTCCAGGAACACCCTCCTTTCCGGGGCCCCTCCAGGCCTGAACCGGGCAGATCACAGCTCCCCACATTTGCTGTGTTGGGCCTCAGCCTCCCTTCTTGGTTCCCTTGCCCCCACCCCTTTCTGCACACACTCCCTTCCTTATAGCCACTCTGTTAACCTCTTTGGAGGTGTCCCCACCCCCTGCCAAGACCCCCCTGATACAGAACCCAACACAGGCCCTGTTGTCCCGGAGCTGCTTAACAAATGATATTCACTCCCACCAGCTTCTTCACCCTGGTCTCAGAGCTGGGAACTAGGTCCTTTAGCCCTGAGACCTGAGACGCCTCCCCCACCCCCTACCAAGTTGGCTGACTTCTCCCAGTGGCCCAGGCTTCGCCTTTCTCTTCATCCACTGCACAGCCTGGTCCACAGGTCCAAGCTTCTGACTCAGTTTCCCTATCAGGACAAAACTCCCACTTCCTTGGCTCAGGACTACTCACGCTGGCACCTCCTTCCTCATGGAAGCCAGCTGTGTCTACCAATGGCTGGCCTGGACCACCCCACTCCCGCTGGCCATGTGCATTGTGTATGGGCCAGATGGGGCATCCCCTATAGCCAACTTCCCTTCCCTCCTTACTGTGCCCAAGCCTTGCCTGATCTCTCTCTCTGGACAGTGCTATGGGCCTTCTGTAGCCTTGCCTCAGCATGCCCAAAAGGTCCCTTAGGCTCACATCTGATCTAACAGGCTAAAGAAATGGAGTGGGCCACAGAGGCCTTGAATGCCGAGTCCAGCAGCTCAAGTTGTAGCCTGAAGCCAGTGGGCTATCGAAGGGTGCCAGCAGGGGCTGGTGAGACTGCAGGTGAATAGCAGAGGGATAGAGGTGGGACAGGAGTCTGGGGAAGCAGTGAGGAGTTTGCTAGTACTAACCATGAGAGAGGAGAGGGGCTAGTGGAGAGGAAACCCAGGCTGCAGGAGAGAAAGCCACCATGCTGTCAGAGGGGGACTGAGCCTCTGCTGTCTGCCTTGTGAGCCAGGATTTGTTCTGCCTATGCTGCTGGCTTTGAGAAAGATGGCCCAGGGAAGTGTGTTGTGACCTCAGGTGCCAGGGGCCAATGGGGCAGGAATGGAAAGAAAGGGAGTGGACAGGAGGGATATGAGCAAAATGGGGATTGTGTGGCTTCAGGCAACACAACAATGGCTCAGTTGTGTCTTGTGGGAAACTGAGGACACCCAGGCCTAGGAGAGCAGCAGTGACATATGCACAGTGACTCCTTGTCAACCTTGAGCCCTTCTCCTTCCCTGTTGTAAGAAGGCTTCCTTCAGCAGCGTCTGAAAGTATAAAATCTCTCCACATCCTGCCAACACTAGGAATTATCGGTTTTTTGCATTTTAGCCATTCTGGGTGTGTATGTGTGTGTGTGTGGGGCGTCTTATTGTGGTTTTTCATTTTCATTTCCTTGCTGGGTAACGATGTTGAGCACCTTCCCATGTGTTTATGAATCATTGGAATAGCTTTGTGAAATGCCTGTTCAAGTTTTTTTGCCCATTTAAAAAATAGGGTCTTTTTTTTTTCCTTTCTGATTTATGAGAATTCTTTATATATTTTGGATGTAAGTTCTTTATCATATATATACATTGCAAATATTGTCTTCTGGTCTATGGCTTGCCTTTTCACTTTCCTTCTTTTCTATTTTCTTTTATTAAGTTATAACTTGAAGGCAATTAAATGCACAGGTCTTAGGTACAGTTCAATCTTTGTTTTGAAAAATGCATGTGTTACAAACTTGCAACTAATAGACAGGCCCTGGAAGTTTAATGCATAGTATACCAAATATAGACAATGATATTATATTATAATCATCAGATTTGCTAACAGTCTATATTTAATTATTCCAACCACAAAAGAAATGATCATTATTGATATGACATAGGTGCTACCTATCAATACGATGGCAATCATATTATAATACATAAATGTGTCAAATCAACATGTTATATCTTTTTTTAAAAGTTTATTTATTTATTTTGAAAGAGAGAGTGAGCGTGTGAGCAGAGGAGGGGCAGAAAGAGAGGGAGAGAGAGAATCACAAGCAAGTCCTGTGCTGTCAGCGGAGAGCCCGATGAGAGGCTCGATCCCATGAATGAGGAGATCATGACCTGAGCCAAAATCAAGTCAGATGCTTAACTGACTGAGCCACCCAGGTGCCCCAACATGTTGTATATCTTAAATTCACACAATGTTATATGTCAAATATATTTTGATAAAAAAAGAAACCATCTAAAAAAAAAAAAGGAAAAATGCATACACTAATGTAACCCCTACCCCATCAGGACACAGAACATTTCCATCATTCCAGAAAGTTCCCTCATGCCTTTCCCAGTCAGCCAGCAACCCTGATCTATTTTGCATCATCATAGATTGATTTTGCCTTAATGATGATTTTTGATAAACAGAAGCTTACAAATTTTAAGAAGTCCAATATATATTTTTTTCTTTTATGGTCAGTACTTTTATGTCATGTTTATTAACAAATATTTGCCTGCTCCAGAATCATAAATTCCCTTATAATTTCTTTATGGTTTCTGCCTTCATATTTAGGTCTATGATCCATCTGGAACTAATTTGTGTGTGTGTGTGGTGTGAGGTAGGAATCAAGGTTCTTCCTGCCCCCGCCCCCGCCCCCATACATATATCCAGGTGTTCCAGTAGCATTTATTAAAGAGATCTTTCTTTTATCATTCAACTGACCCCGTGCTACCAGCGCAGAGCCCGACGCGGGGCTCAATCCCACAAACCATAAGATCATGACCAGAGCTGAAGTAAGATGCTTAACCGACTGAGCCATCCAAGTGCCCCAACATGTTGTATATCTTAAATTTATTAATCTAAATTTACATAAATTGTATTTGTCCCTTTGTCCTAAGTCTAGTGACCATACAGGCAAGGTCTGTTTCTAGACTCTATTTGGTTCCATTTGATTCCTTTTTATCAGCAATTAAACATGGTCAGGTCTCCCCGCTGCCTAATCCCCTCTGACCCTCCCTTAACTCCATTCTCTCCTTCCAACTCTCTACTTCAAAACAAAGCTATTTTAACAGTTCACCATTTCCACCCCTCATCTCCCACTTTCTTCCGCAATCCCTTCCCAAGGTTGGCTCTGTCACACCCATAAAACAGCTCCCTCCTCGTTCACCAAGGACCTTTTGTTGATTAATCCAATTCATCTTGCCTTTTGCCCCACGTGGCCACAGCCTTTGACAGCGGTTTCCACCTTCCAGTCCATGGATCCCTTTTCCCTGTTTTGTGACTTGCACTCTTGATTTTCTTCCTATCTCTTCAGCTACTCCCATCTCTTGCTACTCTCCCTTTTCCATCCCTAAAGTCAGGGCTCCTTGAGGCTCGGTCCTGGGTCCTCTTCTGTCTCACTTCCCACATCCTCATCTGGGGCACTCATCTCCTCCCACGACTTAAATCACCCTCCACGGTGAGGGTTATCCACTCTGGCTGCACATTAGAATCCCCCTGAACTATGGGGAAATTCCAGTGCCAGGTAGAATCCTCAGAGATTTTATTGGTCTAGAGGTGGGACCCGGGATTTGGTATCTTTCAAATCTTTCCAGTCTGAGATCCGCTAGTGATGCCCAAATCCTTCACTCCAGCCTGTCTGTCTCCACATAACGCCACACTGCAAACTCAGCTCAAGTCTGAGCTCACCTTCCTCTCCTTTCCAAACTCACACCCCAGCAGCATTTACTTGAGTTAGAAACACAGGGGTTATTTTTCATTCCTCAACTTCCCTCACTTCAGACATCCTCATGGCTAGCCAAGTATTTCTAAATTCCTCCCCAAACAATTCACCTTTTTCCACCCCTGTGCCTACTACAAGCTGAATGTTAGGGGCATGAGGGTGAGCAGAGCAGACTTCCTGCCTTTATAGGGCTTACAGTTCAGTAAAAGATGAGTGGGAATGGGAGTGAGTGAGTGAGTGAATCAACAATCATGTATTTAATCTCCCTGACATGGTCCTGAACATCGCCCTTGCCTCCCTGGTCACTTGGTGTAATTTGTACGTTTATTTTTTACAGCTTTATTAAGGTTCGATGGACATATATTAACAGCATGTACATTAACAGGCACGGTTTGTTATGTGTTGACTTATATACACCCATGGATGTGGGTGTATGATCTGATGGGATCAGCATCACATTTAAGATAACGAACGCATTCATCACGCCCAACAGTTTCCTCCTGTCCCGTAGTAATCTCCCACTGCTAACCTCCCACCAAGTCCCCAGACAACTCGCTATAGATTTGCTTGAATTTTCTAGAATTTTCTATACTTTTTTTTTTTTTTGGTCTGGCTTCTTTCATTCAGAATGATTATTTTGAGATGTATCCATATTGTAGCAGGTATTAGTAGTTCATTCCTTTCATTCCATCAAAGGAATATGATTATACCTCTATTTGTTTTTCCATTTACCCATTAATGGACATTTGGATCATTTTCAGTTTGGGACTCTTACAATTAAAGCTGCTATGAATATTCATATATCGTGTGTGTGTGTGTGTGTGTGTGTGTGTGTGTGTGTATAGATGCTTTCATTTCTCTTGGGAAGTACCTGGGAGTAGAATGGCTGGGTCCTGTGGTGGGAGTATGTTTAGCTTGTTAAGGAACTACCGCACTATTTCCCAAAGTTGTTTCATGTTTATACTCCCACCAGCCATGAATGAGAGTTCCAATTTTTAAACTGGGTTGTTTGTCTTCATACTGAGTTGTAAAATCTCTTCATATATTCCAGATACAAGCCCTCTGTTGGCTATATTTTACAAGAATTCCAGTCTGTGCCTTTCCTTCATCATTTTCTCAACAGTGTCTTCGAGGAGCTAAAGTTTTGTATTTTAACAACGTCTAGTTTATTGGTTTTTTCTTTTATTATTTGTGCTTTTTAATATTGTATTTCAGAAATCTTTGCCAAACTCAAGTGGTAACTAGGACTTTTTCCCCCTAGGTTTTCTTCCAGAGTTCCATAGTTTAGCAATGACAGGTCTGTGATCCATTTTGAATTTATTTTTGTGTATGGTGTGAGGTAGGGGACTTCTACCGGTCTTACTCCTCCTCTAATCCACACTGTAGGGTGGTTTGGCCAACGTTCAAATCTTACCATGTCACTCCCCTGCTTAAATGGTCTCCCACAAGGCAAACCAACCAGCTGCAGCTGTGTAGGTGCCTCGGCTCACAGCTGGCCTTAGCTGACCTCTCCAGTCTTTATCTCCTTGTTCCGTGACCACCAAAAGCCACTTCTCAGACATCGTATGTTCCTCCCTCACCCCTGGGTTTGGCACATGCTGTTCCTTCTGCCTGGATGCACACTCCCCCCACAACCCCATCTTCCCTATCACCATAAACCTCTTGTGGGTCCTTCCCAGATTAACTTAGACATTGCCTCCTCCCCCAGGAGCCTTGGACAGGCTTCAAATGATGCCTCTGAGCCCCCAAATTGTGCTGATACACTGCTGGTCGCTGGAATCATAATTATCTAGTTACCTGCTTGTTTGTCCCTCATCCAGCTCCTTCGGGGCAAGGACAGGTTTCCCTCATTCAAGACATGAGTCAAAGTATTTAACAACCTCTCCAGGAGGACACACCGGCTGAAAATCAACCCGGCCTTGGGGCGTTTGGGTGGCACAGTCGGCTAAGCATTCAACTCTTGACTTCAGCTCAGGTCATGATCTCAGGGTTCGTGGGATCGAGCCCCGTGTCGGGCTCCATGCTCTCGGTGCAGAGCCTCCTTGGGATTCTCTCTCTCTCCTTCTCTCTCTATCTTCCCCCACCCCCCTGCTTGTGCTCTCTCTCTCTCTCTCTAAATAAAATAAACTAAAAAAGAAATTGAAAATCAGTCTGGTCTTTATCTGTGTCCTCAGTGGCACGAAGGAGGCCTGGCCTGTTGTGGCGTGAACGCCCCGGGCATTATGCCTGCACACTGTCCCCTCCACCTGGGCATTTTGCTCCTAGGCACACTGACCTCATGTGTGCTCCCTTGGGGGCGGGGAGGAGGCCTTTGGGAAAAGGAGGAGCTGGGGCTGGAGAGGGCTGCAGAAGCGGAGGTTTGGGCATCGCAAGTTGTAGAGGTTGAGGAAGAACGGGCCCAGGACCTCAGTTCGGGGTGGGTTTCGGGGCCTGAGTCGGGGCACAGGGGGGAAACCCTGGGGAGGATCTGTGATTCGGGAGCTCCGGGCCCCAGGCAACTTCAAGGCTTTTGCACGGTCCTGCCAGCTCCGGCCAGGCAAGGGGGTGAACCTGAGGTCACCCCAAGCCTCTCGCTTGCTCTCTCAAACAGCCGCCTACCACAGGGGACCCGGGAGGCCAAGTCAATAACGCGAAACCATAAAATGTCGAAGGCGTTGAAAGTTTGGACAGAGGAGCAGACGCAGCAAATGGGGCCTTTTCCCAGGCAGCTCGTGTGGAACAAGCAAAACAGATTTATGAGCGTCTGGTGGACACGGAGTTGTGGGGGTTGGGGTGGGCGCTGGCCCGAGACGCGGAAGTTTCTAGCGCACAGGGCAGATGATAAATGAGAATTAATTGCACAGGTCCCATGACCATGATTTAATATGCGCGAAACTCTGCCTCTTCCTTTTGTGTGTTTTGTTACAGAGTCATTTGGAGGAACATAAATGCATTTATCGGCGCTTTTGTGGGCTCTCCCAAGGCCTCCCAGTCCCCACTCAGTCCTCTGTTCTCCGAAAGGCAGACAATCAGAGAGGGATGTTGGCCTCTGTGTGTGTATGGGGAGGGGGGGCTGCAAGCCCGTCCTTGGCTGGGACTGTGGGCTCCCATGTAGCTGCATGGCCTGCCTTGGGGTCATGGAGCACATCTCATTCTTGCTCTAGACTCTGGACCGTCTGTGAGGCTTCGAACGTGCACGCGTACGCGTGTGTGCACCCTTGAGCTTTTTCTGAGTGCCAGACTTTGCCATAGGGAGGACTGAGGAGCTTGGCTGTTCGGAACCATTCCTCCCTCCAGCCTGTCTCTCGGGGATCAGCTGCTTTGTGGGGGTATGGTTTTCCTGACACCCTCGGCAGCTTCTTACCTTCCAGCATGGTCCAGGAAAGATGATGCATCTCTTTCTCAGATGCCCTTGGCTGGTGTGGAACAGGTGGAGGCTTCTCGGGTTCCAAGGCAGCCTTGAGACGTGGGAGGAACAGAGATTGTCTGGGCCTGGTCACCTCAGCCTCTTCGGGTCCTGACGGAAGCCCCTGTCCACCCAGGTTAGTGGAGATGGGTTGACCAGAGTCAGAGAGCCTGGGAGGTGGCTGCCTCTTCGGGAGCTGCACGTCCTTGGGCTGACGCTTCTCCCTCCCCAGGGCATCCCTGAGCCACCCTGCCTCAGTCACAACCACCCCACCCACCAGCACCTCGGCCAGCCCCAGAGGGCCCCGGGCTGGTCCCCAGTCTCCAGAGCCCCGGGCCCAGTGCCGGGGGAAGCCGCAGGGGCCCCAGGGGCTCAGAGGCCGCAGCTCTGGGAGCAGGAATCCTAGGCAGGTGGCCGGGGACCTGGTGTCTTCGAGGAGCTTATAAACCCTCCGGGCCTGCCGTCTGGAGCCTCAGGCAGTAGTCGTCTGATTGCCACTGTTTGCTTCTGGAACTCCAGTCCTGACGGAAGGGAGTGTGTTTGGGAAGTGTTAGGCTGGGCTGTCAGCGCATCATAAAGGACGAGCAAGATCAACAAAGCCCCCGCCACCTTGCACACCACCCGGCTCTGCCACCGGGCGGTGTCCTCTCCTCCACCCCCCCTCCCCGGCCTGGGGATCTACAGCCTGTTGGGGGCCTGATGGGGAAACCTCAGCCCAGGGCCGCTCAGCTGCATGAGTACTCCAGCTCCCAAATTTCCCGAGGTGGGGGCACCAACTTTGGTCATCAAATAATCTAGGGTGAAGGTGTGACCTCAGGTAACCTGTCATACTGTCATACCAGGGTGTCTGAGAACTGCCCCAGTATTTTGCTTCTGGGTGGAGAGAAGAGAGGCGCCGAGGGGCGCCTGGGTGGCTCAGTGGGTTACGCGTCTGACTCTTGATTTCGGCTTAGGTCATGATCTTGCAGTCCGTGGGTTCGAGCCCCGTGTCGGGCTCTATGCTGATGGGGCACCGGAGCCTGCTTGGGATTCTCTCTCTCCGTCTCTCTCTCTCTCTCTCTCTGCCTCTCCCCCACTCTCATTCTCTCTCTCTCAAAATAAATAAATAAACTTCACAAAAAAAAAAAAAAAAAAAGGAAGAGACAGGCCTGAGTAGCAGCTTTGGGTCCCTTAATTGTCTCTAGGGACATCAAGGTGACTGCCATCACCGTCGTATTTTGCTGTGAAAAACTCTAGGCCTCTGAGGATTTTCCTGTCCAGCCCCACAAGAGGTCTTTCACCAGAAGATTCGTGGAGGGACATCAGAGGACTTGCTAAATTTTACCTGTATGCTTACAGGTGCATTTTTCCGGGCAGAGCCTCAGAGGTCAACAACTGTAGCTCAGGGAGGGGAGGGACAGAGGGACGCACAGAGAGACAGGCCCCGGGTCTGCAGTGAGGGCTGAGCACAGCCCTTCTAGATGCCCAAAGGCGTGCTGTGAGGCTGGTATCGATACAGCCCCCCTTCTATCCAAAGGAAAGTGAGAGGCGAATGAGGCCAAGGTCACACACACCTGTAAAGGAGAGAGCCGGCCTGGAAGCCTGGCCTGGAGGTCTGCGGGCTGTCTCTATCAGAGACAGAGCTGCAGATGGCAGGCTCTGGGTATTGTGTGTGTGTGTGTGTGTGTGTGTTCACACCCTCACGTGCAAGCCTCCCCACCCCCCCCCACGCACATGCACACACACATGCACATCCATGAACGCAAACCCCAACACACACACGCGTGCGCATCTGTGAGCACCCAGGGCATGCCCTGCCCCCCACCCCCCAGCATGTGGCAGAAAGAGAGCAGGTTCCCACCCGGCTCCCACGGGCCGAGCCCTCGCTCACGCCCGTGGGTGATAAGCTCTCCCACCATTGCTCCGGGAGGGTGAGGCTCAATGAAATGATGGATGAGAAGCCCGGGGGCCCGGGGGCCCAGGGCCCGGGCGACGAGCGAGGCCTCAGCAGGATGGCATGCAAACCCCGTCCAGACTGGGGCGTCACCCGGAATAAGATCATGAGGCAAACACGAGCAAGGCTGTAAACACGGGCAGACGATGGGGGAAACGGGCCCTGGGGCTCCATAAAGAGTGTCCAGCCCGCCAGAGCTCAGGGCCCGCTTGGCTCGGGGGCGGCCGAGGGGACGGACGGTGGGCGGGGGGCTGCTCCGGGCTTGGCCGGGACAGCCGTCTCGGGCCGCGGCTGGCCGGTCCAGCTCCGATTTGGCTGGGAAGCCTGGCCTCCGCACAATAAACAACAGATAAATCGCAATGTGTCTGGAACTGGTGGAGAGCCGGGAGAGGTGCACGGGGGTCACCAGAGGGCCTCTCTCCCTCCCTGGCGGCCTCCCCCTGGGAGGAGGGCCCGGCGCTCCAGGGGGACTCAGCCCTGGAGCCCCTAGAAACCGCTGGGGGTCAGGGGTGCTGGGACCAGAGACGGGATGAGTTGAGTATGTGGAGCCAGAGAGGGCCTTTGAGGTGAATTTCCACCTGGAAAATTCCAAAGGAGTGTGAGGGTTCAGTGTTGGGTTGAAGGGCTGGAGGGCGGGGGCAGGGAGCGCCCCCCCCCCCACTCCCCTCCCCCAGCCTGCAAAGCCTCAGCTGCTCTGGGCACCCCCAGCCAGGGACATGGCCCCGAAGCATGGGACCCTCCCCTTTTCTAGAAGAGGAAGCAGAGACAGAGCAGTGAGGGCTTTGTCTTCCCGGCCTCTACCCTGCCTCCTCTCTGTGCAACCCCCCGGAACCCCTCCTTGGAGTCTCCCCCTCACCCCCAGGCAACCTCATGCACCCGCTCCACCTGCTAAAAACCCCCTCCGGGGGCTGCATTCTGGAAATGTCCACCTGCACGGCCCCCAGGCTCCCTGTAGGCTCGGGCCCCAAAGGGCCCACTGCACTGCTCTCCTGCTGTGGACCTCACCCTTACTGCCCCAGCCAGAAGCCGGGGTGCTGGGCCTGACCCGCTCACCCTTCTCCACTACCAGGCCCATCAATTCCTCCTCCCCAGGTGGCCCTTCCTGTTCCCTCCTGTCTGCCCCCCACCCCTGGGCAGCTCGGCCTTCCTTTCCCTGTGGCTGACGTGGCGGCCAGGAGGTTCTGCGAGAACGACTTTGTTCCCCTCATTGGCTCCGTGCAGTCTTCAGGACAAAAGCCCATTCTTAGGGTGCCAGAGGGCCCACCTGGCCTGTCACTCGTCACCCATTACCTTCTGTCCTCTACCACTGGACACCCACGCAGGCGACCTTTTGCAGGGCCTTGAATTTCACCATGTTCCACCCGCCACCAGGTGCTCCTGGAATGTTCTGGCAACTCACCCCCTTCCCTAGTCTGAGCAGGAGTTATGGCCCTGCCCCAGGAAGCTGATATGAAGGAAGAGACTTGGACATGCCCTGAGAAGTAAGTTAGTCTAAGGGGGGAGACACAGTCATACTCTGCAAAGGGTTTGAGGGGGGAAGGCACAGCCTTGGCTCAAAAGTCTAGTCTGAGGGGGGCACGGGGCCTCCTCTGAGAAGCCCTGATCAGAGCAGGGAGCTGTCACCCTGCCCTGAGAGCTGTGACCTGCGGGAGGATGTGGCCCTTCTCTGACAAGTCTGCATTCAACTGGGAAGGTCACTGGGTGTGGGCCTGCCCCCAGGACACCTTCAGTTCTGGGGAGGGCCTGTCAGCACAGGGTACAAGCCTGCATCCGCCTTCAGGAAGCCCGGGCCCAGGCGACGCCAGAGAGATGCCAGACACAGGGCCAGGCCCGATGACAGCGTTGGCCCTGCCAGCGGCTGTAGGGCCAAAGCTGGGCACATCCAATACTGGCCCCGACGGCCTGCCGAGGAGCGCAGAGGGCAGGGGCACCGGGTGGCCTGTGGGTAGGAAGGGAGGCGGGCACCCCTGTTCCCCTAACCCAGGCAGCCCCTTGTCCCAGGGCAGAGACATCTAGGACCACTCTGCTGCCCTCACAGGCCCACCCGGCCACATCAGGGCGACTTCTGTGAGCAGAGGGGACCCAACTCCTTAGTTCTTGGAGTATAGGTCCCCAGTGGCCCACCTTGAACCAGAAGCTCCCTAGAGAACGTAGGGGTGGAGAGTCACTATCTGCCAAGAGCCCACCTTGTGCTTTACCAGCACCGCCTCATTGCTCACAGCACCCCCGGGGGGAAATGCCCTTGTAGGCTCAGATAGGGTGAGTGGTTTACCCCAAATGCACAGCCAGGGGGTGGGAGAGCTTAAATTCAAATCCAAGCCCTCCCACGTACCAGGCTGCCTCAAAACCTCCTTGGAGGGGGTCGGGTCTCCCCTATCAGACACCGATAACTTGTGCCTCTCCTGGGTCCCATCAACTGGTCCCAGACCCCGTGGCTGCACACAGCTGTCCTGCTTGAATACGTAGTCCAGTCTTCAAAGAACACCCCAACAGTACCAAATGCAGGAATGCATTCCTTGTGTCTCCTCTCCGGGCCAGATCCCACACAGGCCACTGGGACCACAGAGAGAAGGAAACAGGGTTGATTCCTGATTAAAAAAAAAAAAAAAAATAATGTTTATTTTTGAGAAAGAGAGAGAGAGAGCGCGAGTGCGTGCGCGAGCAAGTGGGGGAGGGGCCGAGAGCGAGGGAGGCACAGAATCCGAAGGAGGCTCCAGGCTCTGAGCTGTCAACACAGAGCCTGATGTGGGGCTCGAACCCATCAACCGTGAGATCATGAGCTGAGCCGAAGTCAGACGCTTAACCGACTGAGCCACCCAGGCACCCCTGATTCCTGATTTTCGTGAGGACAGCCTAGAACCCAAATCAGTGCCCCTGAGCATAATAGTCAACAAGCCATATGGGGTCACCGGGAGGGAGGGGCAGCGAGGGGGGAGCAGTCCACCCCTCAGGCCAGAGAGGGGAGTCAGCAGCATGCTTCATGGGGTGGGGGGGCATTCAGCCAAATCTTTGGGGAAAGATTTTCCAGGCCTAGGGCTGAGGAGATATTGCCAGACAGCCCAGACTTTCCAGGGGCCACACGTGTTTCACACAGGGAGACTGGGACCCAGGGAGCATGGAAGCCAGGGGCCTTGACGGCTGACTAAGGAGCTGGAACTTTCTCTGCAGTCAACAGGGAGCCAGGGAAGATGTAAGGTTCAGGGCGACACCCCCAGCTTGTCACTACTGTAAGCCCACAGTGATGGTCGATGAGGCTGGACAGGCAGGGTGGGCCTGGGGACAGAGGATGGTGAAGCGTTCCAGTAAGGGACGGGGAGGTTCGTGCTGGCACAACGGCCATGTGGCCGCCATTACAAGGCTGCCAGGACATTGGTGGGGAGGGAGGGGCTGGCAGGTTCGCTCGCTGAGAGAAGACACCCAGAGGAAGAGGGAGCGTGCTGGAGGGGAAGGTGGTTGGGTGCGTAGGCCTCAACTTTCCCCCTCGTACCTGGGCCCCAGCTCCCCCCTCTCACCTCAGATAGCTTTCCTCCAGGTGGGTGGTGGGCAGTGAGGGAATCCTTCACCCAGGCAGCCTGGAGCTAAACTCAGATGACAGGCTTGGCCAGAGGCGGGCTCGGAGGCCTGATGCCTCCCGTTCAGTGAGGCTGTGTGCCCACAGGCAGAACCCAGGCACCTACTCAGACCCCGCGGCTGCCATGGCGGGCTGCAGGGCCTGGGCCTGCTTTGGATGGGCACTGAGGCCTACTGGTGTGAGAATCTGTGCCAGGGCCATGGGGAAAGAGGGTGGTGGCCCCAGGAGCTTGGGCGTTCCAGCCGCCCACGGAGCAACAGGCAGCAGGCCCTGGCAGGGAACAGGCTGGACTGTGGGTGGCAGGGAGCCCTGGCCCGCAGGCAGCTGGCTTTCTACTCCTCCCCGGACCACCATCCAGCTCATCACTTTTCCCCACGGGCCCAGTCAAGTGGATGGAGACGGGGGGCTTTCGTGTGTGTCGCATGAGGGGGCATCAGACAGGCTTGGCATCTAGCCCCAGCCCTGTTCTGGCTCAGTACCTTGGGCAACGGACTGAACTTCTCTGAGCCCGTCTCTCCACTCCGACATGAAGAGATGAACTTGGCATCGTGCCTGGTCTCTGGTGGGGACTCACTGAAGAAGGGAAGCTGTAGATGAAGACAAAGCAGGCAGAGACCCCTGAGCGTGACTGCGGCACAGGAGGAAGGGTCTAGATCTCCTGCCAGAGATCTTAACGTTGTCGTCACTGGCTTGATTATTGCCTCCTAGAGGCCTCCTCTGGACAGGGGTCCCGGGCCTCTGGGACCAGCACAAAGAGCACAGGAAGGGGGGAAAGTCCAGACTCCCCTTCACCACCCCTTGACCACCAGTCTTCATGACATTAGAAGGTTTTGCTGAGGGTCAGAAAGACATCACCAGCCCGAGGTGGCAGGAAAGAGGGGAGCCCAGTTCTGGCTGTGGTTCCACCCTTACCTGGCCTTTCTCTGGCTTTAGTTGTCCTTTGTACCCAGTGGCCGGGCATCCAGCTTCTTTGACCCCACACAGGCCACTCCCCTTCGGTCTCCAACACTGCTTGCTCAGATTCCCATAATTGGGACGCCATCTTCCTCTTCTCTGGTGTTCCGAGCCCTCCTGGGGCCCCAGCACTTGCCCAGTCCCGGGATCCTTGCCCCAAAGCAGCCCAAGTACTTTTTACTGAGTCCCACGGCTGGGTTTGGGCCTGTACACTCCCTCTCAGCCCAGCCTGATGGCCAGGGGCCCAATCTTCTCCCCTCTTTGGCTCAGGCCATGCGCTTCAGGGCAGGAAGTGGGCCTCGATGTCCCCATGTACCCCTCGCAGCCTGGGCACGTGACCTCAAGCAGTTCTCCCCCCTGATTCTACCCCCACCAGCTCTGCGTCCCCCTCTGTAACGGCGGGTGACACTGCCCCCGTGTGCCTCGTGCACAGGTGAGAATTCGAAGTAAGTGCTGTCCGTGGATGTTCTCAGTGAATCCTCATTGCGGTCCTGGGAGGTAGAGTCTGTCGTTTATTCCCTGTTCATAGATGAGGCGGTGGAGGTTTGGCAGAAGCAGTGAGTGGCTTCCCCAAGGGCTCAGAGCCGGTGAGAGAGAGAGCCGGAAATGCACCCGGGACAGCAGACAGGGCGCCCCGCTGGGCCGCGCTGCCTTAAATGAGCAGAGGCTGTGCACACACCGTGCACCCTGTCGAGCTCTCCGCGGGGAAAGGGAGGGTCGCTCTTGTCATTTGACCTGTGGGAGAGGGAATCAGTGACTTACGGAAGCCACGCTGAGCCCATGGCACAGCCAGAGCGCTGACCCCCACTTCAGGCTCTTCCCCTACCTCGGGACCTCCCATTTCCTTGAGTCATATGTGAGGACAAATCTCCTTGGAGCCAGAGCGCGTGCATCAGGTGGCTCTGACCATGATCTGCCCACAGAGTCTTAGGTATTGGCTGCATGGGCACCGAGCCAGTCGGCCCCGACCTCTCCACCACCAGGCCACCATCACCGTGCAAGGCAAGAGTCCCAGTTTACAAACGCATGAGCCCAGAGGCAGCCGGGACACGCGGTTCTGGCCACACCCCGCATCTCGGATCACCTCTTCAACCAGAGACATGCCTGTTTGTTAAGAAATGTCTAGGGGCGCCTGGGTGGCTCGGTCGCTTAAGCGTCCGACTTCGGCTCAGGTCACGATCTCGCGGTCCGTGAGTTCGAGCCCCGCGTCGGGCTCTGTGCTGACAGCTCAGAGCCTGGAGCCTGTTTCAGATTCTGTGTCTCCCTCTCTCTGCCCCTCCCCCGTTCATGCTCTGTCTCTCTCTGTCTCAAAAATAAATAAACGTTAAAAAAAAAAAAAAAAAGAAAGAAACGTCTAATGTGGGGCACCCGGGTGGCTCAGTCAGTTGAGCATCCGCCTCTTGATTTCGGCCCAGGTCACTATCTCATGTTTGTGGGATCAAGCCCCGGGTCAGGCTCTGCGCCGACCGTGGAGTCTGCTTAAGATTCTCTCTCTCCCTCTGTCTCTCTCTCTCTGCCCCTTCCCTGCTTGCACTGTCCCCACCCCCCACCCCCCAAAAAAGAAATGTCTAATGACGTCAGGGGTCCGACCTGAGAGCTGGGTGGGGGATGATGAACTTGGTAGAGGTGAGGGTGGAGGTACGTTTGGAGGTGAAGGTAGAGGTGAGGGAGGAGGAAAAGATAGCATGGAGGAGATATCAGTGGTGACGGTGACACTGCTGTGGCGAGTGATGTTGGAGGCAACAGGAACAGAATTAACAGCTGGAGGAGAATTGCTGAGAGCAGCTCTTGCTTGACCCAGGCCCCGACCCTGAACATGGCTGCTCGTGCAGCCACAGATTTCACTTCAGTCTCAGGAGCCCCTCTCACCAGTGTCACTGATGAACATTTGGCTCCAGGTAGGATAAGGGGCAGTAAGGGGACCCAGTTGCCTCCGAGGCATTCGCTAATGTGAACGAAACATCAGGCGTGAGTCAGGCAGCTGATGAGGTGGGGGTTTCCAATCCAGGAAGAGGCCCAGTGCCTGGGGGGGGGGGGGGGGGGGGCGGGGGGCAGACCGTCGGGAGGTAACCTGGGGACAGCCCCTTCCGGTCCAGAAAGGAAGCGAGGCCCAGGCCGCAGTCACGCATGATAGCAAAGGCATTACTGAGTGCATGTGGAACGGCCCTGGGCTCCCGGGCTATCAAGGGAAGGAGGCCAAGCCCAGCAGAGGGTCTGCTGAGGGTGACACTGGTGACAAGAAGGCTCCAGGTGTGGTCCGAGCGTGCGCTCTGGGGCGGCCCCTGGGCACTCCAGCATCTTTGGCGAGCGCCCGCAAATCCCTCCTCTGTGGTCATCATCAACACGCGGGTACTGCAGGCCCGCCATGACCGGGGCTCAAGCTTTTCCATTACCCACGGGCGTCCTGCCCCACCCCGCCGCCGGCCGCAGTCCCCCGGCGCACCCACTGCTGGCCTCTGCCAGGACCCCCGGCGAGGGCCTGGCCTGGAAGAGCCTTGCCGGGGTGCCGGCCAGCCTCCCCAGTGTGCTGCCCGGGCAGTGGGCCTTGCCAGGTGTCAGACTCAATTTCCCGACCCTTCTTGTCCAGAGAACCAAACATCTCGTCCCTCCACCCAAGGCAGGTCCTCCCAGGCCGCTTCCTTGGCAGCACGAAGACCCCTGGGGGAAGAGGGGCCAGTCAGACTCACCAGCCAGGCGGGGGGTGGCGGGGGGAGCAGAATGCAGGAAGGTCATTCACCCCATTTGTCACCTATCTCTCAGCAGGCTGCCGGCCAAAAGGGAGGCAAGGTTGCCGGACGGAGGGGCCCGAGGGGGGGGGGGGGGAAGGGGCAGCTGCGGGCAGGGTGGATGGAGGTAATGGAGGTAATGGGGTGGGGGGACGCGGGGCCGGGGGGTCTGGAGACATGGGTTCAAGCCCCTGACTCACCCTGTCCCGTGGGCAAGACGGGCCCAGCGTTCCGCTGGTAAATAAGGTCAGTGAGTAACAGGACTTTTGAGGTCCCTCCCACCTTCCATTAGTCAGCAAACTTCCCTCCCACAGCCAATCCCACGTCCCTTGCACAGCTTTGCATTGGTTGTTGTTGTTGTTGTTGTTTTTAAACAACAGCTCTGTTGTGATAGAATTCACATACGGTATACTTCGCCCACTTAAAGCGTAAAACTCAATGGTTTTCAGCATACGCGTGGAGTTGTACGGCCATCTCCACAGTTAATTTCAGAACATTTAATGGCCCCTTTAGCCACCACCAACACCCAACGCCCGATCCTTCCAAGACCCCCATCCCCCACCAGTCCTAAGAAGCTACTAATCTACTTTCTGTCTCTATAAACTTGCCTCTTCTGGACATTTCATGGAATTATTGCTCCTTTAGAGAAGGAGGGCACTGGGCAGACTGGCTGCCTGTTGCCCCCAAACCAGCTCCTGTCTCAGGCCCCCTACTGCCCCAGGCCCTGGGCTCTGCACTGCCAGGTCTTTAGGCCGCAGACTCGTTCTGTTCCCTCCATCTAGCGCGAGTCCCATCTCTCTCTCCTTCTTGGTGACCCCTTTCCTTTTCTTCCCCCAACACGCAACAGCCAAACCCCTCTCCCGGGACCACTGTGACACTGTCCACTTCTCACTTCCTTCCCACGGTGGGAATGGTCCTAAAGTAAAAACCCAGTCCAATCACCCTGACCCAGCACAAAATCTTTCTACAAGTCTCCATTACCCTCAGGATACAGCCCGGACTTCTGCCCCCCGCCCCAGTGTGTTCTGATCTGGATCCCCCTGATCAAAGGTGTGTGTTTGGGAGATGATTCCAAGAGATAGGAGGGAGGAGAGGGAAAGCACGAGAGCCCTAAGAATGCTCTGGAGATCTGCTATAGGCAGCAGGGGCTCAATTCTGCCAGAATCTCCGGGGATTGCACAGAATGCTACCCAGATTGGTCTGTTCCAGGGACAGGAGACGGGCATTTTTCTGGTGGCTCTCATCCCTCACGGGCCAGGAGAGCTCTAACCCCCCATCCCCACATTTCAGGTTGTACTTGCTGTCGGGCCAAGAGGGCCCCCAGCTTGGAAGGCTCAGACAGAGAAAGATGCTGCAGTCAGTTCTCTTAGAGCACTCCACCCAGATCCCCTTTGCCAGGCTCTGCACCCACACTATGTGGGCTGTGGACCTTGGCCCTTCTCCAGAGAACAGCCCTCAGCTGATGGGAATCATTAGCCAGGAAGCTGAGCAGCCTACAGTCTAAGATAAACTAAAATGGGGGCTCCCTTGGGGCGCCTGGGTGGCTCAGTCGGTTGAGCGTCCGACTTCGGCTCAGGTCATGATCTCACAGTTCGTGAGTTCGAGCCCCGCGTCGGGCTCTGTGCTGACAGCCCAGAGCCTGGAGCCTGCTTCTGCTTCTGTGTCTCCCTCTCTCTCTGCCCCTAACCCACTCACATTCTGTCTCTGTCTCTCTCAAAAATAAAATAAACATTAAAAAAAATAAATAAATAAATAAAATAAAAAAAATAAAAAAAAATAAACTAAAATGGGGGCTCCCTTGCCTCAGGTAGGGGGTCAACACTGGGATGCAGTTTATGCTCCAGACCTTCCCTGTGGATCGGGCCGAGAACCAACTGTCTCTGAAGCCACATTCTGCTTCCCCGTCTCAGGAAATCGTGGCACCTAATCCTTAACTCGGGCTCTGCTTCTGGGGAACCCAACAGAGCCAGGCACGTGTGTGCGAGGCAGGGCTGCTGACATCAGTCAGAGCTGCCCACCAAAGCAGCGGGGGAAATCCTAGGCGGGCAGATCTGGGGAAATCCCAGATCTGGAGCTTCTGCCCACAGAGGCCCGACACCTCTCTGTGTCTCCCCTCCTATCTCATTCCTCCCAAACTGCAGCCAAATGCAGTAGCACAGGAGGAAATGTGTCCCTGGGAAAATGTGGGGCCCACCCCATGTCGTGACTGTCTTACTTTGGTCTGGACCACAAACCTCACAAGGCCACGAGGACAAGAACTTGGCTGCACGTGGGCCTCGGAATAGAGTTAGAAGGGCAGACTTGGGGACCAACAGCCTCGGGCAGAGTCTGGCTGGGGGTGGCCCTGTAACTGGAAGGTCAGATTTGAAAAGGAGAGCAGAGGGTCCCAAGGGCAGGCATCAGCCTTGAGGGGGGCCCATGAGGGAGTAGCAGTGTTCTCACATGACATTCAAACTCCCGTGTGGATGGGTGGATAGTCCAGGGAGCTGAGGGCCAAATACAGAGGCCGAGGAGGGGTGACTGGCTGGGGGTGGGTGGCGGAGACAGGGACTCAGGTCTGTCGCAGAAGGCTCAAGTCCCACGATCAGGGACGGCCCTGTGAGAATAAGGCCCGCACTCAGAGAGCAAACATGCGGTTAGATCCAGAGCCAGGCTGACTTGAGGTAAAGCCCCAGATGGATGGTCTAGAACTATTTAAGTCCCCCAGTCCCAGGGCAGGTCCAAATGGGCCTAAAGCCTGAGGTGGAGCTGAGCCCACCGGTGAGAGAACAAGAAAGAGCCTATCAATACCAGGAAAGAGAGCTCCCCCTAGGTCAGGAGCCAGGTGGCCCAACTCTATACACCCAGCAAATTTGAATAAATGCCTGTTGACTAGCTAGTTCTCATGTAGCCAATCAACAGCTCTGAGCACCAGTTATGAACAGCACTCATGTTAGGTGATTTAAGGTCCTGTCCACGCACTTAGCATCTCTTCTGGAATTGCGTGGATACTGGCTTTCTGCAGACACATTCAGGCTTCTGCCATAGCCTAGCACCCCCAGAACTAAAAGTACCTTGGGACCCAGGATCATGCCCACTGACCCTCTCAGGGAGGCCTGATGAAAGGGGGCTCCTCAGAGTAGAACCACATTTCCCCTCGGGTTACAGCTGAATGAATAAATGAAAGTATAAAACTCGCCTGGTAAAGGTAAATATATAGTCAAATTCAGAATACTCTAATAATTTAACGGTGGTATATATATTACTTTTAACTCTAGTATAAAGGTTAAAATACAAAGGGCTTTAAAATAACTATACCTGGGGTGCCTGGGTGTCTCAACGGCTAAGCATCGACTCTTGATTTCGGCTCAGGTCATGATCTCACAAATTTGTGAGATAGAGCCCCACATCAGGCTCCAGGCTCAGCATGGAGTCTGCTTAGCATTCTCTCTCTTTCCCTCTCTGCCTTGCTTTTACTCTCAAAATAAATAAATAAATAAACTTAAAGAAAACACAGCTATACCTACAAGAATTTGTTCATGGGACCAATTCTATTTCCAATGGCATCAAAAAGAATAAAATACTCAGGAATAAAGGTAGCTGAGGAGGTGAAAGATCAGTAGAGCAAAAACCATAGAACACTGATGAAAGAAATTGAAAAAGACACAAATAAATGGAAAGATATCCCATGTTCATGGACTAGAAAACAACATTGTTGAAATGTCCATTCTATCCAAAGCAATTGAGATTCAGTGCAATCTCTATCAAAATTCTAGTGACATTGGTTTTTTTTTTTTTTGCAGAAATAGAAAACACAATATTGGAATTCACATGGAATCATAAAAAAACACTGAATAGCTAGTGTAATCTTGAGCAAGAAGCTGGAGGCATCACACCTTTTGATTTCAAATTCTATTACAAAGTTATGGTAATCAAAATAATATGATACCAGCAAAAAACCCAGACATATCAGTCAGTGAAACAGAGTAGAGAGCCCAGAAATATGCCCTTGCATGTGTAGTCTACTAATCTTAGACAAAGTCTCCAAGGATACACACTGGGGAAAGGCTAGTCCCTTCAATAAATGGTGTTGGGAAAATTGGATATTTACGTGCAAAAGAAGGAAGTTGGACTCTTAAACCCCACACAAAAACTAAACATAAGATCTGAAACTGTCGGGATGCCTGGGTGGCTCAGTCAGTTAAGCATCCAATTCTTGGTTTCAGCTCAGGTTATGATCTCACAGTTTGTGAGCTTGAGCCCCACATCAGGCTCTGAGCTGGCAATGTGGAGCCTGCTTGGGATTCTCTGTCCCCTCTCTCTCTGTCCTTCCCCTGCTCATTCTGTCTCTCTCTCTCTGTCTTTCAAAAATAAAAAGTAAAAAAACACTTTAAAAAAAGATCTAAAACTGTAAAACTCTAAGAAGAAAACATAGGGGAAAGTCTTCTTGACATTGGTCTTGGCACCAAAAGCACAGGCACCAAAAGCAAAATAAATGAAGCTACATCACATTGAAGTTTCTGCACTGCAAAGGAATCAACCAACAAAATGAAAAGGCAACATATGGAATGGGAGAAAATATTTGAGAACCATATATCCAATAAGGGGTTAATATCCAAAATATACAAGGACCTCATGCAACTTAATAGAATAAAACAAAATGAAATAAAAATGAAAAACAAGTATCCTAACTTCAAAACGGGCAAAGGACCTGAATAGAGCTCTTTCTTCTCCAAAGAAGACATACAGATGGCCAACAGGTAAAAAAAAAAAAAAATGGCTAAGAGGTATATGCATCATATGCATCATAATCAATCATCAGGGAAATGCAAATCAAAACCACAATGTGATATGACCTTATGTCTGTTAGAATGGATATTATCAAAAATTTTTAAAATAACAATTGTTGGAGAGCCTATAAAAGAACCTATGGGAACCTATGGGGTGCCTGGGTGGCTCAGTCGGTTAAGCGTCCAACTTCGGCTCAGGTCATGATCTCGCGGTCCGTGAGTTCGAGCCCCGTGTCGGGCTCTGGGCTGACAGCTCAGAGCCTGGAGCCTGTTTCAGATTCTGTGTCTCCCTCTCTCTGACCCTCCCCCATTCATGCTGTGTCTCTCTCTGTCTCAAAAATAAATAAACGTTAAAAAAAAAAGAAAGAAAATATGGCAGATATATAATGGAATATTATCCAGCCTTTAAAAAGGAAGGAAATTCTGCTCCTTGTGACAACGTGGATAAGCTTGGGAGACATTATACTAAGTGAAATAAGCCAGACACAGAAAGAAAAATACAGTATAATCATTTATATGTGGAACCTAAAAAAAGTCAAACTGATATTAACAACAGAATGGTGGTTACCAGGGTCTCAGGGTTTGCTGAATTGAAGAGATGTTGAGAAAAGAGTGCAAATCTTCAGTTTTAAAACAAATGAGTTCTGGGGACATAATTTACAGTATGATAGCTATAGTTAATAATAACACATTGTATACTTGAAATTTGCTATGAGAGTAGATCTCAATTATTCTCATGTCAAAAAAAGTGTAACTATGGGAGAGGATGGCTATGTTAATGATCTTGATTATGCTCAATATTTCACAATGTATACATATATCAAAACATCATGTTGTGTATTTTAGATATATACAATTTTTATTTGTCAGTCATATCTCAGTAGAGCTAGGGGAAAAAAGAAGAAGTAACATCAGTTTTTCAAGAACTCATCCAAAAATAGGAGGCAACATTTCTCAACTCATTCTTTGAGGCCCTGATAACCAAAACCAGACAAAGACAATACAAGAAAAGAAAACTACAGACTAATAATCCTTATGAATACAGACACAAAAATTCTCAACAAAGTACTAGAAAAATGAATCCACTAACATACAAAAAGTATTATACTGTATGACCAAGTGGGATTTATCCCAGGAATGCAAAGTTGATCCAACATACAAAAATCAACTAAGTTGATATACCATATTAACAGAATAAAGGGCAAAACCACATAATCATCTAAATAGATTCAGAAAATGTGTTGACCAAATCCAACACCCTTTTTATAGTATGCACATTCAACAAACTAGGAATAGAAAGGAGCTTTCTCAATTTGATAAAGAGCATCTATGAGACATTCACTGTTTACATCATACATAATGGTGAAAGCCTGAAAATTTCCCCCTAAAATCAGGAATAAGAGAAGGATGTCTACCCTCACCACTTCTATTCAATGTTGTATTGGACATTCCACTTAGGGCAATTAGGCAAGAGAAAGAAATAAAAGCATTAAAGTTGAAAGTATCAAGCAGAATTATCTCTGAGTGCAGATGACTGCATCTTGTACATAGAATATCCTATGGCACAGGCAGACACACACACACACACACACACACACACACGCCCCTTTTGGAACTAATAAATTAACCAAGCTTGTAAAATATAAGAGAACTACTAACAAATCACTGGAAATGAATACTTCGAAAATGAAACTAAGAAAACAATTCTTCTCATCATATGCAAAAATTAGCTCAAGTTATCATAGATCTAAATGTAAGTGCTAAATCTATAAAATTCTTGGAAGAAAATATAGGTGCAAATCTTTATGACCTTGGAGTAGTGAAGGTTTATTAAATACAAGGTGAAAAACACAAGCAAAAATAGAAAAAAACAAATAAATTGGATTTCATCAAAATTTAAAACTTTTGTATATCAAAACACCATCAAGAAAGTGAAAAAGACAACCCACAGATTGGGAGAAAATATTTGCAAACAGTTTATCTAATAGAGGACTGGTTTCCAGAATATATAAACAACTCTTACAACACACTACTAAGAGATAAATAACCTATTTTTTAATGTGAAAAGGATTTTAATAGACATGTCTTCAGAGAAGATATACTTACAAATGGCCAATAAGCACATGAAAAGAAGTTCAACATCATTAGTCACTAAGAAAATGAAAATCAAAACCACACTATGATGTATCAAAACCACTGTGATGGCTATAATAAAAAAGAAAGACAATAAAAAGTGTTGACAAGAATATGGAGAAATTGGAACCTTCATACATTGCTGGCAGAAATATAAAATGGTGCAGCCACTCTGAAAAATAGTTTGGCAGTATCCTGCAAAGTTAAACATAGAGTTACCAAAGGAACAATTCTACTTCTATGTATATACCCAAGAGAATTGAAAACATATGCTCACGCAAATACTCAAACACAAATGTTCAGAGCAATGTTATTCACGATAGCCAACCTCATGCCCATCTACTGATGATTGGGTTAATAACATAGTATATCCATACAATGGAATAATATTCAGCTGTGAAAATGAATGAAGCTCTGATACGTGCTATAACATGGACTTTGAAACTCGGACTATGCACTTTGAAAACATCATGCTAAGTGAAAGAAGCCAGCCACAAAAGGTCACATATTCTATGATTCTGTTTATATGAAATATCCAGGATAAGCAAATCCATAGGGACAGAAAGTGGTTGCCAGGGACTGGGAGGAGGAGAAAATGAGGAATGTCTGTTAATTGGTATGGGGTTTTGAGGGGGGGAATGAAAACGTTATGGTATTAGATAATGGTGATGCTTGTGTGACACAATGACTATATTAAAAAACGATTGTGGGGCGCCTGGGTGGCTCAGTCGGTTAAGCCGCCAACTTCGGCTCAGGTCATGATCTCGCGGTCCGTGAGTTCGAGCCCCGCGTCGGGCTCTGTGCTGACAGCTCAGAACCTGGAGCCTCTTTCAGATTCTGTGTCTCCCTCTCTCTGACCCTCCCCTGTTCATGCTCTGTCTCACTCTGTCTCAAAAATAAATAAACGTCAAAAAAAAATTTTTTTAATAAAAAAATTAAAAAAAAAAAGATTGAATTATACACTTGAAAAAGGTGAATTTTGTGGTATACGAATTATACTTCAATAAAAAAAGAAAATATAAGAAATCTGTGTCTATATCTACTAAAATTTGTATTTTATAGTCAAAGTTTCCAACAAGGAACAATTCCAGGCCCAAATGACTGGAACTGGTAAATTCCAACGGCTTCACTGGTAAATTCTAGTAAACAATTAAGGATGAGGTAATAGTTAGAGACTTTTAGAAAATATAAAAAGAAATACTTCCCAACTAATTTAATGAGGCCAGTGTTAACTCTGATGTGAAACCAGACAAAGATATTGCAAGGGCAAAAAATCCTCACAAAAATAGATGAGGGATTAGCAAACCTTGGCCTCTGAGCCAAAAGACAGCCTGCAATCTATGTTTATTAAAACATAGCCACACCCATTAATTTACATATTGCCCATTGCTGCTTTCAAGCCATGGTGACAGAGTTGAGTAGTTGTGGCACAGATTATATGGTCTGCAAAGCCTCAAATATTTACTACCTGACTCTTTTAGAAAAAGTTTACTGGTCCCTGCTATAGGCCAATAGCTGTCATCAACAAAGATGTAAAAATCCTTTAGAAAGATTAGCAAATCAACCAAGAAATATCCAAAACAGATAAAACATTAAAATCAAGTGGAATTTATCCCAGAAATACAATGTTCATTTAAAAAAAAATCTGGGGTGCTTGGGTGAGCTCAATTGGTTAAGAGTCTGACTCTTGATTTCAGCTCAGGTCATGATCTTACAGTTCGTGGGATCGAGCCTCAAGTCAAGCTCTGTGCAGACAGTGGGGAGCCTGCTTAGGATTCTCTCTCTCCTTCTCTCTCTGCCCCTCCCCTGCTTGTGCTTTCTCTCTCTGTCTCTCTCAAAATAAATAAACATTAAAAAAATATATAAAAATATTTAACAATCAATGTAATACAACATATTAATGGAATAAAGGTTAAAAATGACACAGTCCTCTCAATAGTTGCAGAAAAAGCATTTGATAAAATCCAACATCCATTTATGATTAAAATACTTTGCAGCAAACTAAAAATAGAAGGGAAATTTTCCCATCCAGCATATAAGAAGTTTGGAAGTCACCACTCTGTCTTAACAAGTCGAAGCCTGAATAAACTGAAAAATCAACAACTCTTCTTAGATAAATCAGAGAAGTGAGGTCATGGGGAAAGCTGCTGCCCCCAAAATTGCAGTGACAGATGAATAACAGAGAATTTACAACTTACTGGAGCAGAAACCCATGAGCAGAAACCAGCAGGAACCAGTGCTGGGATAGGGAATTTCTGGAAGCTCAGTGTAGACGAGTCTGAGAGAGAACAACTCCAGGGGGATCTAGTCACAGGGCAAACCCCTGCCCCCCCACTGTTGTGACTTTTACCTCCTGGAGCTCTACCAGTTTTTCACAGTGAATATCGGAGAAAAATTCTCTCTCGCTTCTGGCAGAGGGAGGGAAAACAAGCCATTATGAAATACAACAGAGCATTCTGTTCTTCTTAGCAAAGTCTGCCCTCACAAGAAACTGTCTAATCAGAGCCTCCCTTGCTGGGGTTTTACCAGAGCCTCGCTGACTTGGGGAAAGAGAAATACCCAATGGCAGCCCCCTCTAGCTCCCCTGTCCCACCTAAATTGAATTAGATAATGAGGATGGTTGCACAACCTTGCAAATATACTAAAAACTATTGAATGGTATGCTTTAGAAAGGTGAATTTTGTGGTATGTGCATTATACCTCAATTTCAAAAAAAAATAGAAAGCTCAAAAAAGTCTGTATCTACTAAAATTTATATATTATAGTCAAAACTTACTTCATAAAACTTTCACTTAGAATAATATCCAGAATATCAATCCTACAGTGTCTGCTCTCTGATCGTGATAGAATTAAAGTAGAAATCAAGAACAGAAGACAGCTAGAAGATCCCCAAATACCTGGAGATTAAACAACATGCTTCTAAACAACGTACGGGTCAAAGAAGAAACCTCAAGAGAAATTAAAAAATATGTTGAACCAAATAAAATGAAAACGTCATTTATCAAAATTTGTGGGATGCAGCAAAAGCCGTGCTTAGAGGGAAAGTTATAGCACTGAACGTATTTAAAAAGAAGAAAGATCAAAAATCAATCAACTAAGCCTCCACCTTAGGAAACTAGAAAAAGAAGAGCAAATTAAACCCACAGTAAGCAGAAGAAAAGAAATAATAAAAATGAGAGCAGAAATCAATAAAATTGAAAAGGGGAAATTGATAGAGGAAATTAATAAAACAAAAAGCTGGTTCTTTGAAAAGATCAGTTGAACTGATAAGCCTCTAAAGTAGGCTAATTAAGAAGAAGAGACAAAGGGCTCAAATTTAATATCAGAAATGAAACAGGAGACAGTTATATAGGTCTTATGGACATTAAAAGGATAATAAAGGAGTATTTTTTTCGACTCTTTGCCCACAAATTTGATAGCCTAGATGAAATGGATCGATTCCTTGAAAGACACAATCTGCCATAACTCACACGGATAAGAAATAGACAATCTGAGTGGGCCTATACTTATTAAAGAAATTGAATCAATAATTAATAACCTTTCCAAACGCAAAGCAGCAAACCTAAATGCGTTCCCTGGTAAATTCTAACCATGAGCTCCATTTGTTCAAGAGATAGAGAACCATTCCGGTTATCCATCTAATCATTTTTGGTAATTGTGGTTATTGAGGAATCAGTCCTGTGGGCTCCATTGGGATGTCTCCCATCACTACAACAGAACTGCTTGGGGCTGTGGCATGAGCGATTGGAGGAAAGAAAAGGAAAAAAAGAAAAAAAGGATTTCTCTCCTTTCTCTGAGCTTAGGAAGTCCCTTCCCTGCTCCTCGGGCCAGAGCTAGAAGGTTTCGCCTGGACGTCTCGCTGTTTATGCCAATGACCCTTTTTGGTTTCCAGCTGTATGTGCTTGGGCTGCAGGGTGCCATAGGGCAAAAGAATTAGTAGACTCACCAGTGGTTCAGGGGTACTCCAAATTTTTGCCTTCCTTCCCAACGGTCTTGCTAATATTGACTTTTCCTCGTCCTCGGATAGATCTTCTATGTATTCTGTCCAGGTTTCACAGCTGTATTCAGTAGGAGAGACAGGGTGGAGTACACAAACTCCATTTTACCCAGAACCGAAACCTAAAGATTTCTGGACACACACGAAAGCGGAAAGAATTAATCGCCAGCAGATCGTCTCTTCAACAAATATTAAAGGAAGTCCTCCAGACAGAAGAAAAATGATACCAGATGGAAATATGGATGTACATAAAGGAATGGAGAGCGTCAGAAATGGTAAGGATGTGGGGAAACGTAAGAGCCTTTTTTTTTTTTCTTATTTTTAAAAACCTTTTCACAAGATCATTGACTCACTCGAGCAAAAGTAATGACAGTGTATTGTGGAGTTGGTCACATGCACAAGCACAATATATGACAGCGTGAGCACAGAGACCTAGAAGGGGAAAACCAGAAATATAATAATAGGGCAAAGTTTTTACGCTGTATTTTAAGTGGGAGTATGCTGCTTGATGCTACACTAATAAGTTAAAGATGTGTACTCTAAGCCATAAAGCAATCACTAAATCATAAAAAACTAAGAGTTATACCAAATAAACCAATGAATGAGATAACAGAGAATCATGAAAAATATTCAATTAATTCAAAAGAAGGCCAAAAAAGAGGGAAAAGGCAGCAAAAAACAGATGGGTCAAACAGAAATCGAATACCAGGCTGGCGGATTTAAATCCCACCACGTCAATAATAACATAAAACGTAAGTGGTTTATGGCGGGGAGGGCAAACTATGCCTGTAGCGTGTTTTTACGTGGCCCTCAAGCTAGGAAAGATTTGTATATGTATAAAGAGTTTCAAAAACAGAAGAGGAGAAGGGTAGGTAGCAAAGACCATATGTAGCCCACAAAGCCTAAAATATTTATTACCTGGTCCTTTACAGAAAACGTTCTTCAGCTGATGGTCTAAATGCCCCCAATTCAAAGTTAAAAGGCAGAGGGGCGCCTGGGTGGTTCAGTCGGTTAGGCGTCTGACTTCGGCTCAGGTCATGATCTCGCCGTCCAGTGGGTCCGAGCCCCACGTCAGGCTCCGTGCTGACAGCTCCCAGCCTGGAGCCTGCTTCGGATTCTGTGTCTCCCTCTCTCTCTGTCCCTTGCCCCTTGCCCAGTTGCGCTCTGTCTCTCTCTCTCAAAAATGAATAAATGTTAAAAAAAAAAAACAAACAACATTAAAAGTTAAAAGGCAGAGATTGTCAGATTGGATAAGAAAGGCAAGACCCAACGACGTTGCCTAAATGAACCAAAGAAATTTAAAAATGAAAAAAAATATAGGAGTGGCTGGGTGGTTCAGTCGGTTAAGCATCCGGCTCTTGATTTCGGTTCAGGTCATGATCTCATGGTTCGTGGGATTGAACCACACTTAGGGCTCCTTGCTAGGTGTGGAGGCTTCCTGGGATTCTGTTTCTCCCTCTCTCTGCCCCTCCCCTGCTTGTGCTCTCTCTCGGTCTCTCTCTCTCTCTCTCTCTCAAAATAAATAAATAAATACAAAAAAAATTAATGAAAAAATATATATGATAATAGAAAAATATATATATATATGAATATAATATATAATATAATAAAATCTGTCTCTGCACTCAGTTCCTGGCACACAGCCCCTAAAACCCGTGTAATTTCCTAAGTGATAAGAGCGTGAGGAGCATCTTATGTTTTAATATTTGGTCTCTGACCCCAGTTCTTGACACAGAGTTCCTAAATCCCTTGGAATTTCCTGGGTGATAGCATTGTCTTTTGTACTAACGAGCTGGCTATTGGTGAGCTCCTGGATGGGGGCTGGTCATCCCATTTCCAGTCCCTCCCCCTTCTCTGTAGAATGGGGTGTGGGGTTTAAAGTTCCAAACTTCTAATCATCTGTGAGCCACTCTAGCAAATAAGTCAAAACTGAAGAGGGGGGTGGTGGGAACCTCAGATTTATAGCCAATAGGTCAGAAGCACAGGGTGACAACCTGACTTGCAATATATTTTACATATATTATAAATATATCTATATTTATATATTTATATGTTTTATATATTTTATATATTTATTTATATATATTTATATATCTATAAATATATAGATATTTATATATCTATATATAAATATATATAATTATATTTTTTATATATTTATATATTTTATATATTTATATATCTATATATCTATAAATATATAGATAACATATAATATATTATATATAATATAATATATTTTTATATATTTGTAATATACAGATGTCTACATATGTAGATATATCTATTTTATTTATATATATTATATGTATTAATTTATATCTAACACTAATCAAAGTAAAGCCAGAGTGCCTGTTATATAAATAACAGACAAAGTAGATTTTGAGACAAAGAATATTACCAGAGACAAGGAAGGTGATAACGATAACCTTTCATAATAATGAAGTGGTCAATTCATTAAGAGGCCGTCACGATCCTAAATGATATGTTCCTAAAAACAGAGGTTCAAAATACATGAAGCAAAAACTCCATGCAGAGACAGACGTGTCAAGAACCATAGTGAGAAATTTTCAACACTATCCCTTCAACAATCGATAGGACAGCACATGGATAATCACTGAGGGTGTAGAAAATTCGAAAAACACTGTTCACCAACCTAGCTGACATTTATAGCACCCTCCACTCAACAATAGCAGAAAATCTTTTTTTTTTTTTTTTGGTGCAAACGGAACAGTCACCAAAGTAGAACATATTCTGCACCAAAACACACGGCTCGATAAATCGACCAGGAGTCGATTCTCAGAATATGTTCTCTGACAATAATGGAACCAAATTGGAAATCAATAAGAAAAAAAAGATAAGTGGGAAATCCTCCCAAATAGTCGGAACCTAAATAGGACATTTCTAAATCACCTATAAGTCAAAGGAGGAATCACATGGGAAACTAGAATGTATTTTAAACGCATGAAAATGAAAAGATAGCAGATCACAATTTGTAGGATGCAGCTAAAGTGGTATTTAGAGGGATTTTGTTTTTAATTCCAGTATAATTAACATACAGTGTTGTATTAGTTTCAGGCATGCTATATAGTGATTCACCAATTCTATACATTATGCAATGCTCATTACAATGAGTGTACTTTTCTCCATTTTTATTTATTTTCAATTTTTTAAGTTTCTATTTTTGAGAAAGAGAGAGAGAGAGTGTGAGCATGAGTGGGGGAGAGGCAGAGAGAGAGACACATACACACAGAGTGAATCTGAAGCAGACTCCAGGCTCTGAGCTGTCAGCCCAGAGCCTGACACGGGGCTTGAACCCATGAACCGTGAGATCATGGCCTGAGTTGAAGTCAGATGCTCAACCAACTGAGCCACCCAGGCGCCCCTCATTTTTAGTCTTTGAAAGAGAGAGCACACGACTGGGGGAGAGGGGCAGAGAGAGAAAGAGAATCTTACGTAGGCTCCACGCCCAGCACAGAACCCATTGCAGGGCTCAATCCCAAAGCCGTGAGATCACGACCCAAGCTGAAATCAAGAGTTGAAAGTTCAATTGACTGAGCCACCCAGGTGCCCCAAGAGCAAAATTTTTAATTAAGAAATATTATCAAACATATGCAGACTCTTTCAGAAAACTGAAAGAGAGTACTTTCCAATTCATTTTTTGAAGCCAGCATTACCTTGATACCAAAAACAAAGATCTTGCAAAAAAAGAAGAAGAAAAAGAAGCAGGAGCAGCACCTGGGTGGCTCAGTCAGTTAAGCCTCTGACTTGGGCTCAGGTCATGATCTCGCGGTTCCCCGAGTTTGAGCCCCGCCTTGGGCTCTGTGCTGACAGCTCAGAGCCTGGAGCCTGTTTCAGATTCTGTGTCTCCCTCTCTTTCTGCCCCTCCCCCACTTACACTCTGCCTCTCTCTCTCTCTCTCTTTCAAAAATAAGTAAACAAACATTTTTTTAAAAGGAAAAACTGCTCTTTAAAAAACTCAGTTTAGGATGCTGTTGTTGTAATTAACAGGCCAATTATTTTAAAACACTCCATTTATTTAAATTTAACCATAGGGGAGAATATTTTTGGAAAATAAATGGAAGGATAGAAACGCTCAGTAGAGAAATAGAAGATATTTGAAAAGAACCAAGTAGATATTTTAGAACTGAAAAGCACAATACTTAAAATTTAAAGTTCGCCAGATACACTCAATAGCAGAATGTACGTAACATTAGAAAGAGCCAATAAACTTGAAAATAAGCTTTAAAAATTACCCAACATGAACAACAGAGATGGAATAGATTAGAAAAAAATGAGCAGAGTATTAGTAGAGGACAAAGGGTGTGTTATAGAAAAATATATGAGGAAATAAAGATTTAAAACTTCTGAAACTTGGGGGGGAAATACACTTACAGATTCAAGAACCACAGCATATCCCAATTAGCATAAGCTCAAGGAAATCCATACCCAGATACATCATAATAAAAATACTGAATACTAAAGAAAATAGTAGACCAATTTAAGAAAATACCTTAAAAGTAGACATAGAAAAATGACACATTACACACAAGGTAATAATTACTAGAATGACTAGGGATTTATCATCTGAAATTATGAGGGCTAGAAGGAGTTCAACACAACACCTTTTAAGTGCTGAAAGAAAAAATTTGTCAACCCAGAATTCTATATCTAGGGAAAATATCCTCCAGGGATAAATGTAAAAGGCATTACAGGAATAAGAGAATTTGTTGGCATAGAACTACAGTAAAAGAAATGCTCAAGGAAATTCTTCAAACAAGAAAGAAATAATACCAGAGGGGATCTTAGACCCTCAGAAATAAAGGAAGAACAACAGAAATGATAAATAATTGGGTAAATGTAATAAAATATTTTTCCTTTTGGATTCTTTAGAATATGCATAATTAGGGGCTTTATTTTTAGAACTCTTTCGGATTTTAATGGTGTTTTCAATGTATGTGAATGTAATACATATGAACATCAACAGGTTAAAGAGATCTATACTGTGGTAAAGGTCCTACATTTCACTACAAGTGGTAAAATATTAATTCTAAGTAGAATGTGAAAAAATTTTAGTATATATATATATATATAGAGAGAGAGAGAGAGAGAGATACTATATAGAGAGACTATATATATGTATATATATATACATTATATATATATACATATATATATATACATATATATATACATATATACATATACATATATATATATATATATATATATATATACGTATATATATGTATATATATAGTCATTGCTGGAGTAACCACTAAAAAAACTATATAGAGATATAGTAAAATGATCGAATGCTATATTAAGATGTAATACTAAACAATATCCAAATAACTTAAAAGAAGCAGTAAAAGGGAAAAAAAGAGGAATAAAAAACATAGGGAACAATCAGAAAATAATTAAGAAAATGCTATTTCTAAATCCAAACACATCAATAATTATAATAAATGTAAAGGGTCTAATCACACCAATTAGAAGACAAAGATTGTCAAAACAGATTTTTTTTTTTAAGATATGACTATACAGTCTAGTAAGGTAGGATGAAAGTAATAGAAGGGAAAAAATATTCCGTGTGAACATTAATCAAAGGAAACCTCAAGTGGCTGTATTATCAGAAAACACACACCTTGGAGCAAAGAAATTTAACAGGGATAAAGAGGGAAATTACATGATGATAAAAAAACAAGACAACCTGATTTAAAATGTGAAACATCTAACCACAGAACTTCAAATATCTGAAGCAAAAACTGACAGAATTGAAGGTGAAATAGGCAAATCCACAATTATAGTTGGAAACTTCAATGCTTCTCTTTCAGTAATGGATAGAACAAGTAGAAAATCAGAAAACATTGAAGAACTGAACAACACCATGAACCAAGTAAAATTGATAAAACACTCTATCCACAACAGTATAATATACATTCTTTTCAAGTGCACATAGGGTATTTATATTTATATTTATATTATTTATATATTTTTTGTATTTGTATTTATATCCTCAATAAAAAAATAAGCCTTGGGGCGCCTGGGTGGCTCAGTCGGTTGAGCGTCCAACTTTGGCTCAGGTCATGATCTCACGGTCGGTGAGTTCGAGCCCCGCGTCGGGCTCTGTGCTGACAGCTCAGAGCCTGGAGCCTGCTTCTGCTTCTGTGTCTCCCTCTCTCTCTGCCCCTA
Organism: Panthera leo; assembly: GCF_018350215.1. Lineage (NCBI taxonomy): Eukaryota > Metazoa > Chordata > Mammalia > Carnivora > Felidae > Panthera > Panthera leo. Next base: position 10,172,972 of record NC_056694.1, on the reverse strand, counting down.
ACCCACTCACATTCTGTCTCTGTCTCTCTCAAAAATAAATAAAAACATTAAAAAAAATTTTTTTAAATAGCCTTAATAAATATTTTAAAGTTAGAATTATATAAACTATGTTCTCAGATGATAATGGAATTTAACTAGAGGTGAGAAGTCAGTAATAGAAATAAAACTGGAAAATATTTAAATATCTGAAAATTAGCACCCCACTTCTAAATAATCCAAGGTAAAAGAGGAAATCTCAAGGGAAGTTAGAAAATATTTAAATTTGAATGAAAATGAAAACACAACTTATCAAAAACTATGGATGCAGCCAACGTACTCTTCAGAGGAAATTTATAGCATTAAATGATTGTATTAGAATATAAGAAAGGTCTCAAATCAATAACCTAAGCTTTCACTTTAATAATCTATTTCTAAAAAGAGTAAACTCAAAGCAAGCAGAAATAAGGAAAGAGCAAAGATAAGAGCAGAAAACAATGAAATTGAAGGCAAAACCAATAAAGAAATCATTTAAACCAAAAGCTGGGTTTTAGAAAGGATGTATAAAATTCCTAAGCTTCTAACCAAATAAGAGAAAGAAGAAAGAAAGAATGAAAGAGAGAAAGAAAGAAAGAAAGAAAGAAAGAAGAAAGAAAGAAAGAAAGAAAGGAAGGAAGGAAGAAAGAAAAGAAAAGATAACTGAATTAGACAAATTTCTCAAAAACCGCAAACTACCAAAACTCACCCAAGGTAAAACAGATAACCTGAATAGTCCCATACTATTAAAGAAATCGAATTTGTAGTTAAAAACTTTCCAAAGAAGAAATCTCCAGATCCAAATAATTTCTCTGGAGAATTTTACCAAAGATTTAAAGAAGAAAAACACCAATATTATGCAATCCCTTCAAGAAAATAGAAGCGTGAACACTCCCAAATTGGTTGTATGAGGCCACCAGTACTTTTATACCCAAACTAGACTATGATAGTGCAAAAAGATAAGTCTACACAGACCCATGGTCCTTAGGAACATAGACATAAAACCCTCAGAAAGAATAGCAAATTGAATACATCAATATATAGTAAAATAATACACCACAAAAAAGTGAGTTTTATCCCAGCAGTACAAGGCTGGTTCAATATTTGCAAATTAATTAATGCAATCCATTTTATTAAGTCTAAAGAAGAAAAAGCATATGATCATATTAATGTATGCAGGAGAAGCATTTGACAAGATTCAACCTCCATTCTGGGTGCAACCTCTCATCAAAGTAGAAACAGACAGAAAATTCCTCAGCCTGATAAAGGTATCTACAAATTACCCAGAGCTAAAATACTGGTAAAGAACTGCATGCTTTCCCTAAGTTCAGAAACAAGATAAGAATGTTCACTGTCATCACTTCTATTTAACATTTTATTGGAAGACCAAGCTAGGACAATAAAACAAGAAAAGAAATAAAGAGCACACCGATTAGAAAGGAAGAACTAAACACTTTCCCTATTCATTAAACACATATAATCGTCTCCATAGGAAATCCCAAGAAATCCACGAAAAACCTCCAAAAACTATGAATAAATTTATAAAGATAGAAACATACAATTTTATATATATCTACACACTATCAGCAAACAATTGGGAACTGAAAATTTAAAGACAGTACCATTTGGAATAGCATCAAAACAAGAAATACCTGGGTATAAAACTAAAAAAACAAAAAAAAACAAAAAAAAACACGTGCAGGATCTTTATGCTAGAAATTACAAACACTTTTAAAACAAATCTAGAAAGACCTAAATAAATGGAGAGGCATACCATGTTCACGGATTAGAAGACTTTTATAAGGAGGATGACAACACTTTCCAAATCAACATCTTAAATAGAGTTTTGTACATATATACAAGCTGATTCTAAAATTTATATGTAAAGACAAAGGAACTAGACTAGTTACAACAAATTTGAAAAAGAAAAATACAGTTGGAGGACCCACCCTTACTAAATTAAACAAATGGTTATCATATGATCCGAAAATCTCATTCTTGGGTAGGTATCCAAGAGAAATGAAATCATATGCTCACACATAGCCCCATATACAAATGTATATAGCAGCTTTATTATAATATATAATTATGTATGTAATAATATATATATTATATATTACATTACACTATATTATATATATATAATTATATATTATAATAGTTTGAAACTGAGAAAAATCCAGATGTCTACTAAAAAGTGCATGAATTTTAAAAAGTAGTATATCCAGGTGCACCTGGGTGACTCAGTCGGTTGAGTGTCCGACTTCAGCTCAGGTCATGATCTCACAGTTCGTGGGTTCGTGCCCCACGTCGGGCTCTGTGCTGACAGCTCAGAGCCTGGAGTCTGCTTCAGATTCTGTGTCTCCTTCTCTCTCTGCCCCTCCCCTGCTCATGCTGTGTCTCTCTCTGTCTCTCAAAAATAAATAAATGTAAAAAAAAAAAAAATTAAAAAAAAGTGGTATATCCATACAATGGAATACTACCCACCAATAAAAAGGAACAAATTACTGATTTATGCAACCACATGAATAACTCAAAAAACTATGCTACTGGAGGACTGATGTCAGCGAACACGGCAGAGGAAGAAACTCCAAAATCCCATCATTCAACAAAAGTACCAAGAAAAGAAAATGCAAAAACCGTCAGAATAATTTTTTTTTTTTTTTTTGCGACCGTGGAAATTAAAGGTTTGCCGCACCCTGGGAGCGCGTATTCAAGAAAAACAACTGAATCTCAGCAAAACAGCAAGCTTTGTGGCATTTAAACTTACCCCAGTCCAATCTCCCACTCTCCAGGGCCGTGGGAGTCTTCACAATGATAGCCCCTATTGCTAGTCGTGGAGGCGGAACAGACCTCATTCACAAAAAAAGAAAATGTAATTTTTTAACTTCCAATCCGGTAGTAAGATCAGCTCAGAAGGCTAGCTGATACTTGCTTTTTTTTTTTTTTTTTTTTGCCTGACGGCAAATGTTTTAGTCCATTCTGCCGGAGGCACTGGATAGCAGTGGGGCAAGCCATAATATAACCAAAAAAGCTTGGTAGGAAAGGCTGGGAATGTGTGCTCCATAAGGGATGTAAAAGCTGTGCCATATTTCTAAGAATCCAGAAGGTAATGCCTGTGCCCGGGAATGTATGCTTGCTAAGAAAAGACCTGACAAGGCCCTAAGCTCTCACCTCTGGCTGACCTTCGGATTCGGCACAAGCAGGAAGTGAAAAGTATTGCAGAGCTAAAAATTGCCAGGCTGAGGGATGAAGGAGTGTGCAACATGCATATGGAGACCTTCAACAAAGATTGGGAGACTTTTTGTTGTTCCCGGAAGGCCTAACAATACTTCTATCCAATCCTTAGATGACTGCGAAGCTGACATAACAGGTTTCAGTAGCCACAGATGAGGAAGAATACAGAACTGGTTCAGAAAAGCCACTCTACAAAGGCAACAGTCACAAACCCTGGGGGGAGGGGGAGAATGATTACCAGAGTTATACATTATAGTATTCAAAATGTCCTGTTTTCAACAAAGAAAAAAGTATGGCCCACACCCGGAGAGAAAAAGCAATTGATAGAGATCGTCATGAATGGAGCCCAGACAATGGATTTTCTAGACAGGCTACAGCAGCTATTTTAGGTATGTTGAAAGAGCTAAAAGAAACCGTGTCTAAAACACAGGGAATATCAGTGGAGAATATCAATAAAGTTTCTTAAATCCTAAACGTGAACCACATAGAAATTCTGGAGTTGAAAAGTACAGTAACTAAATGATAACTTCACTAGAGGGGCTCCACAGATTCAAGCAGGTAAAGAAAGAATCGGAACTTGAAGACAGCTCAATCGCGATTATCCAGATAGAGGAGGAGTTTAAAAAAAAAAAAAAAAAAAGAGGTAGGGGGAGGAAAACTGAACACATCCTCAGAGACCTGTAGGATACCAAACGCATAGCAACATAAGCCTAATGGGAATCTCAGAAGGAGAGGGAAGAGGGAGAAGGGGAGAAAGAATATTTCAAGAAATAATGACCAAAAATTTCCCAAAGTTGATTAAAACATGACTGTACATATCCAAGAAGTTTAAAAATCTTCAACTAGGAAAAATGCAGAGATCCCTACCTACATGCATCATAATCCAACTGTCAAAAGACAAGGAAAGAGTCTTGAAAGCAGCAAGAGATAGTGATTTATCACATACACGGGATCCTCAATAAGGTTAACAGCTGAGCTCTCATCAGAAGCCATGGAGGCCAGGGGCAGTGGGTGACATATTCAAGGTGCTGGAAGGAAAAACCGTGCCTGGCTGGCACAGTTGGTAGACCATGAGACTCTTGAGCTTGGGGTTGTAAGTTCAAGCCCCACCTTGGGCATAGAATTTACTTAAAAAAATAAATAAAAATAAGGGCGCCTGGGTGGCTCAGTCGGTTAAGCGTCCGGCTTCGGCTCAGGCCATGATCTCGCGGTTTGTGAGTTCAAGCCCCGCGTCGGGCTCTGTGCTGACAGCCAGGAGCCCGGAACCTGCTTCGGATTCTGGGTCTCCGTCTCTCTCTCTGCCCCTCTCCCACTTGTGTTCTGTCTCTCTCTATCAAAATATAAAGAAATAAAATGTAAAAAAAATTTTTTTAATAAATAAATATAAATAAAATCTTTAAAAAAACCCTACAAACAAAAAAGGAGAAATTAAGATATCCTCAGGTAAACAAAAACTGAGAGTTTGCGGCTAGCAGATCTGTCTTACACAAATGCTAAAGGGAGTCCGTCAGGTGGAAATGGAATAACACTAGGCCGTAACTAAAATCCACATGAAGTATAAAGACCACCAGGAAATGTAGCCGCATAGTTCGATATAAAAGACAGTATAAATATATTCTTTCATTTGTAACTCTTTTTTTTTTCTATTTGATTTAAAAGACAATTGTACAAAGCAGTAATTACAAATCTGTGTTGATGGGCACACCATGGATAAAGATGGAGTTTGAACACGAACAGTATGGTTGGAGGTAACAAAGCCTTATATAGGAGCAAACCTTGTGTATACCATTAAAATTAAGTTAGTATTCATCCAAACTAGATTGTTATAAATTAAACTGTTGGGGGGCGCCTGACTGGCTCAGTCAGTGGACGATGCAACTCTTGATCTTAACAGTCATGGGTTCAAGCCCCATGTTAGGTGTGGAACCTACTTAAAAATAAATAAATAAATAAATAAATAATAAACATATGAAAATTTAAATGTTAATTATAATCTCCAGGGCAATTTCAAACAACTAAAAATCTATATAATAAAGGAACAACAAAGAATTAAAATGGTGCACAAGAAAACACTTTAAAACACAGAAGAAAGAAATAATGGAGGGACTGGGGGACAAAAAGATACGCAACCTATTAGAAGACAAATAGCAAAATGGCAGAAGTCTGTCTTTATATGTAAACACATAAATTAAACTGATTAATGGATAGATTGGGGCGCCTGGGTGGCTGAGTCAGTTAAGTGTCCGACTTTGGTTCAGGTCATGATCTCAGGGTTTGTGGGTTCGAGCCCCAAGTCGGGCTCTGTGCTCATAGCTCAGAGCCTGGAGCCTGCTTCAGACCCTGTGTCTCCCTGTCTCTCTGCCCCTCCCCTGCTCGTGCTCTGTCTCTGTCTCTCTCTGTCTCTCAAAAATAAATAAGCATTTTTTAAAAAGACTCTAAGAAAAAAATTTTTACAGAAGACAAAGAAAGACATTTCTTAATGACAAAGGGCCAATCCATCAAGGAGATACAACTGTAAGGATATATGACCTAACAACAGAGCCTCAAAGAACAAAAAACAAAAGCTTAAGGAATTGAAGGGAAAAATAAACAATTCAATAAGAGTATTTAGACATTTCAATATCCAACTTAAAATTTTTTATGTTTATTTTATTTTTGAGAGAGACAGAGACAGAGAAAGAGACAGAGACAGAGTGTGAGGGGGGGAGGGGCAGAGAGAGGGAGACACAGAATCCAAAGCAGGCTCCAGGCTCCGAGCTGTCAGCACAGAGCCCGACGCAGGGCTCGAACTCACGAACTGTGAGATCGTGACCTGAGTCGAAGTCAGATGCTCAACTGAGCCACCCAGGTGCCCCAATATCCAACTTTTAATAATGAAGAGAATAACTACACAGAAGATCAACAGGAAATGAAATATATACCAGCTAGACCTAACAAACATCTTTAGAACATTCTACCTAACAACAGCAGGCTATGCATTCTTCTCAAGTGAATATGGAACATTTTCCAGCAATGAGGCCATAAAAGAAGTCCCAATAAATTTTAGATGATTGAAATGATAAAAAGTATGTTTTCTGTCCACAATAGAAAGAAATTAAAAACAAACAATTGAAGCAAATTTGGAAAATTTATAAATATATGGAAATTAAACAATACACCTGTTGGTTAACAGGTGGATCAAAGAAGAAATCACAAGGGGAAATTGAAAAGTATTTCAAGATTAGGGGCTCCTGGCTGGGTTAGTCAGTAAAGCATGTGACTCTTGATCTCAGAGTTTTGAGTTTCAGTCCCACGATGGGAAACAGATTATGCAACAAAAATATTTCAAGATGAATGAAAACAAAAATACAACACACCTAAATTTATGGGATGGAGCAAAAGCAGTCTAGGGGGAAATTTGTAGCTATAAATGCCTAAGTGGAAAAAAAGAAGAGAGATCTCATATTAATAACCTAATGCTCCATGGTAAGAAACAGAAAAACAGCAAACTAAACCCAAAGCAAGTAGAAGGAAGGAAATAATGAAAACCAGCATGGAAATAAATGACAGAAAATAGAAAATCAGTAGAGAAAATCAACAAAAGAAAAATTTGGTTTCTTGAAAAGATCAACAGAACTGACAAATTGTTGTCAGCCAGACTGATGAAGAAAAAGAAAAGAGAGGAAACTCAAATTAATAAACTCAACAACTAAACAAGGGGACATTAATACAGACCTTAAAGAAATAACGAAGATTATAAGGGAATGCTATGAACAATAATATGCCAACAAACCAGAAAGCCTAGACGAAATGGAAAAATTCTTAGAATTGCACAAACTCTCCAAAATGACGACTGAAAAAGAAAAAGCAAATCTGAAAACGTCTGTAACAGAATTTTAGTAATCAAACAGATTTCAACAAAGAAGAGTCTGGGTAAGAAGACTGCACTGTTGAATTCTACCCATGGTTTAAAAAAGTATTAACACCAATCTTTCTCAAACTCTTCCTCAAAAAGAGGAGGATAAAACACTTCCTAAGCCATTCTATGAGGCCAGTATTACCCAGTTACCAAAACCAGACAAAAAATATCACAAGGAAGGAAAATTACAGACCAACGTTCCTTATGAAAACAGATGGAAAATCTTCAATAAAATATTGGAAAATTGAATCTAGCAGCATACAAAAATGATTATACACAGTGACCAAGTGGAATTTTTCCCAGGAATGCAAACTTGTTTCAATATACAAAAATCAATCAATGAAATGTAACATATTAACAAAATAGAGGAGGCAAAGACATGATAATCTTAATAAATGCGGAAGAAGCACTTAACAAAATCCAACAGCCTTTCCCGATTAAAACACTCAACAAACTAGAAATAGAAGGGAGTTTCCTCAATCGATGAAGGCCATGTACAAAAATTCCAAAACTAACATCATATTTAATTGTGAAAAACTGAAAGTTTTGTTCCCTAAGATCAAGAACAAGACAAGAATATCTGTTCTCACCACTTCTGTTCAACATTGTATTTGAGGTTCTAGCCAAGACAATAAGGCAAGAATTTGCCTGTCCTCCTTGCGCAGGGGTTATGCTAATCTTGACGATAAGGCAAGAAAAAGATAGGCATCCAGATTAGAAAAGAAGAAGCAAAACTCTATTTGCAGATGCCATGACCCTAATACACAGAAACCCCAGCTCATCAAACCTACAGGATACAATGTCAATATTCAACTAGTCATTTTTCTGTACATCGGCAATGAACAGTCTCAAAATGAAACCAAGAATATAATTCCATTTACAAGAGCATCATAAAGAATAAAATACTTAGGAATAAATTTAACAGAAGAAATATGAAACCTATACAGAAACTAGGAAACGCTGCTGAGAGAGATTAGAGAAGATTTAAGTGAATGAGAAAACATCCCATATTCATGGATAAGAAGACTTAATATTGTTAATATGGCAATAATTCCCAAATTGCTCTACATAGTCAATGCAATCCCCTTCAACATCTCAACTGCCTTTTTTCTTTTTTCTTTTTTTTGCAGTTGGACAAGATGATTCTAAACTTCAAACGGAAATGCAATGAACCTCAAATAGCTCACAATCTTAAAAAAAGAACGAAGTGGGGGGACTCAAACTTCTGGTTTCAGAACTTACTACAGAGCTACGGTAATTAACACCTTGTGGCACTGCCATAAGGATAGACACATAGACCAATGGAATAGAGTTGAGAGTCTGGAAATAAACCCATATAATCTATGGTTGGTTGATTTCTGACAAGCATGGTAAGACCATTAGATGGAGAGAGGACAGTGTCTTCACCAAAGAGTGCCGGAACAACCGGATACCCACAGGCAAAGACTCAAGTTGGCCCTTCACATAACACTGTATACCTTTACCTCACACCATAACTCAAAATAGATCAAACACCTGTAAGAGCTAAAACTATGAAACTCCTTGAAGAAAATATAAGGATAAATTTGTATGATCTTGGATTATGTGATGGTTTCTTGGGTAGGATACCAAAATCTCAAGCCCCAAAGGGAAAAAAAAAAAAAAAAAGACAAATTGAACTTGGGCAAAATTTAAAACTTTTGTGCATCGAAGAACAATACTAGTGGAGTGAAAAAAACAACCCATTGAAACGGGATGGAATTGCCAGGTCATAGGGTGTCTGTTTTAGCTTTTTGAGGAACTGCTAAACATTTCCATGGGGACTGCATTCTACATTCCCACCAGCAATGTATGAAGGCTCCAATTTCTCCATATCCTAAACAACACTTGTTATCGTCCCTCTTTCTGAGTATAGTCATCTTAGTGGGTAAAAATTAGTATTCATTATGGTTTTAATTCACATTTCCCTAGTGATTAATGATATAGGGCATCTTTTCGTGTGTTTATTGGCCATTTGTATATCTTCTTTGGAGAAATGTCTATTCAAACCACTTGCCCATTTGAAATTTGGGTAATTTCTTGTTGGCTTATTGGTTTCTGAGAGCTAAAACTATAAGACTCTTAGGGAATAAACATAGGGGTAAATCTTTATGACCCTGGATTTACCAATGTTTTTCCTAGATGTGACACCAAAGGCACAAGCAAAAAGAAAAAGAGAGAGAGAGAGAGGGAGGAAGATAAATGGAATTTCATCAAAATTTAAAACTTCTGTACATCAAAGGATATTATTAAGGACGTTGAAAAACAATCCACAGAAGGGAAAAAAATATTTTTAAATCACACCTTTGGTAAGGATCTAGTATCCAGGATATATAAAGAACTCTTACAATGCAATAACAAAAAAGACTTGAACAGACATTTCTCCGAATAAAATACATAAATGGCAAAAAATCACATGAAAAGATGCTTAGCATCATTAGTCATTAGGGAAATATAAATCAAAACTCCATTGAGACACTATTCCACACCCACAAGGATGGCTATAGTCCAAACATGAAAAATAAGTTTTGGTGAGGTTGTGAAGAAATGAGAACTCTCTATATATTGCTAGTGGGAATGTTAAATGGTATAGCCACAGTGGAAAACAGTGTGGCAATTTTCAGTTAGTTAAACATAGAATTACCCTATGACCTAGCAATTCCATTCTTAGGTATACATCCAAGAGAACTGAAACGTGTTCACAAGAAAACGTGTACATAAATGTTCATAGTGGAGTTATTCATAATAGTCAAAAGATGGAAATGACACAAATGCCCATTAACTGATGAGTAGGCACACAAATTGTGATATATTCATACAATGGAATATTCTTCAACCATAAAAAGGAATGGAATTTCGATACTTTCTACAATGTGGATGAACCTTGAAAAACATTATGTTAATGAAAGAAGCCAGGCACGAAAGACCACTTATGACTCCATTCACATGAAACAGTGAAATCTATGGAGACAGAAATTAGATGAATGGCTGCAGGAGGTTGGAAAATGGGAGAATGATGAGTGATAGTTTAATGGGTATTGGGTTTCCTTTGGGGGTGATGAAAATGGAATTAGTAGTGATGGTTGCACAATATTTTGAATGTACTAAATGCCACTGGATTTTACATTTGAAAAGTTAAAGGGGCATCTGGGTGGTTCAGTCAGTTAAATGTCTGACTTTGGCTCAGGTCATGATCTCATTGATTCATGAGTTCAAGCCCTGCATCAGACTGCTGACTGCACAGAGCCCGCTTCAGATTCTCTGTCTCCCTCTCTCTCTGTCCTTCCCTGGCTTACACTCTTTCTCTCTCAAAAATAAAAAGCACTAAAAAAGAAAAGAAAGTAGTGAGATGGTAAATTTTATGTTTGTGTTTTTTACTACAATAAAAAGTCACCAATAAGAAAATAGGCCACAGACTCAGTAGAAAATATTTGCAAAATATATATCTGACAAAGGACTTATACCCAGTATATATAAAGAACGCCTACAAATCAATAATAAAAAATAAACAACTCGGGGCACCTGGGTGGCTCAGTTGGTTAAGCGTTCAACTTCAGCTCAGGTCATGATCTCACAGCTCATGGGTTTGAGCCCTGCATCCAGCTCTGTGCTGACAGCTCAGAGCCTGGAGCCTGCTTCAGATTCTGTGTCTCCCTCTCTCTCTCTGACCCTCCCCCACTCATGCTTTGTCTCTCTCTCTCTCTCTCTCTCACTCAAAAATAAATAAACATTAAATAAAGTAACAACAATAATAATAATAATAATAAAATAAACCCAATTAAAAAACAGGCAAAAACTCTAAAATTAAATACTTCTCAAAGGTAGTTTTATAAATGATAGTATACTCAACATAGTTCGTCTGCAGGAAATGCAAATTAAAATGGCAGTGAGATACCACTGCATACCTATTTGGCTGAAAAAGGATGTATACTGTATGATCCTACTCTACAGGCTAAAATTTAAAAGACTGACAATACCAAATGCTGGTGAGAATGTGGAACAACAATCTCCTTCACTGTTGGCAGAAATGTAAAAAGACAAATGCTGTAAGAAAAGTTTGGATGACTTCTTGTTTGGTTAGACATACACTTCCCTTACCACCCAGCCATTTCACTTTTAGTTAGTTACCCTAGAGAATATTCTGAAATGATGGAAGTGTTCTCTACCTCGACTGGTGTTACGGACTGAATATTTGTGTCCCTCCAAAATTCATATGTTGAAGCCCTAACCCCTCAATGTGATGGCGTTTGGAGGTGAGGCTTTGGGGAAGTAATTAGGGTTAGATGAAGTCATGATGGTGGGGCTTCCATTATGGGATTAGCCACCTTGTAAGAAGATAAGAGACCAGAACTTTAGCGCTCTCTCTCTCTCTCTCTCCCTTTCTCTTCCTGTCATGTGAGGACACTACAAGAAGACAGCCATCTACAAACCAGGAAGAGAGTCCTCACCAAGAACTGAATCTGCTGTCACCTTGATCTTGGATTTCTCAGGAGAACCATGGGAAAGAAATGTCTATGGTATTTTGTTATATTTGCCTGAGATACCCAAGGCAATTGGGCTATGGGAAACATAAGTGTATGTATTTGTGAAAACTCAGCAAAGTAGACACTTCAGAATCGTGTGTTTTCTATATTAGCTTTTATCTTAGGGCAATGTAAATAAATATTGAGTTCCAGTTGGCGGGTTTGCCCTATTACGGTGATACGGGTCATCAGCTCTGAAACTATTTTCTTATATTCTGGGCTTGAGCAAATGAGTGGAAAGTGGGAGCCAGGCTTCTCATTGCTGGAGAAGAGGAACAGAGGCATACTAGAAGTATACTAGGTGGCTGAATAGATGTATCAGTACGAACTCCGTTTTTAATGTGTGTCTGTGTGTGTATGTCTGCATTGGGGGAGATTAGATGATAAAGCAAATGGGCAAAACATACAGTAGTGACAAATCTAGGTTAAAAAGAAAATCACTGGGCGTTCCGTATAACATTCTTGCAACATTTCTGTAAGTTCAAAGTTATTCCTAGATTAAAAGTCTCAAAAAACAATAAAGCAAATTGGCAACGGCAGCCTGCGGGGACGCAGAGGATAGAGATGCTTTGGAGAGTCACCCCAGCCAAGGATGCTCAGGGAGATAAATCCACTTTACACAATCAGGCTTGCGATGGTCCACACACACGCTATATTATCCCTTCCAGAATCAAGGAGAAATGCCACGTGGATTTTCCCATTTGGAAGAGGCAGCGGCGGCCTGGCAGAGAGAAAAGAGGCCGGGCCGGGAGCCAGGATACCTGGGCCCGAGTTCCAGCTCGCGCAGCCTTGGAGGATGGCTCCTGTCCTTGGACCTCACTGTCCTGTCCACACTGCGAGGTGGCCAAAATCTCCAGCCGCTCTGTTTTCACCACTCGGGATGGTCCCAAAGCCAGAATGGTGCTCGCCAGCAGCTCAAAGACCCACTTCGGCTCCCCTGGGGGTTTCCACTTTCCAAGAATTAGACTCTCCGCTTGTGTCTCTTGGAACGCCAGCCTCTCAGCACTTTCCCTGCCTTGTCCCAGGGCCAGCCTCGATCTCGTGATGTGATTTTCCAGGCCGAGGCATCTCCTTGCCCTTGGAGCCTCCCTGCTGTAGTCTGAGGACAGCCCCTGCCTCCAGCCCGCAAAAGTGCAGCGGCTGCAACAGGGGCCCCACTCTTGCTGGACTTTCTGCCCTCCTGGGTAGTGGCCACAGAAAGACATGTGACCTCAGGGCCCAGCGCCACCAATAATCACTGGGCTATGACCTGGGTAGATGGGACTCACCTGCTCATCCTGTCTGCCCACACCCGACTGTCTCACAGAGACTTCCTCTGCAGGCTCCAGCCTCCCCAGGGCAGAGAGAATATTCCTTCACTAATTTCACACATTTTTATTGAGTGTTATGAGTCAGGGTGAGCACACATATACCCAGAGAGCTTGCTTTCCAAACCAACCGACTGGAATGTATAATTATGCACGAAATAAGTGCTCGGTTGGAGAGGAAAAAGGAAATACATTTCTTGGGTCAAAAGAGGAGAACAGAGTTTGGGTCACAAAGAATAGGAAATGCAAAAGACCTGAGGCCATATCAAGTTCAAAGAATGGAAAAAGGGTCAGGATGGGCAGTCAGCAGGCCAGACGTTCAGGTCAGTCACGCAGTGATATGAGTACATTTGCATTCGCAAAGGCGCCCTGACTACGGAGGAAAGTGGGCACACCAGTGGGGAGCTATTGCAGACAAGCAGGTTCAGACAGACCAGTCCTCTCCGTTGTCCCACCGGAAGGTGGGGTCTGGAGGCGCCTGGGTGGCTTAGCTGGTTGAGCGGCCAACTTCGGCTCGGGTCATGATCTCACGGTTCGTGAGTTCGAGCCCCGCGTCAGGCTCTGTGCTGACTGCACGGAGCCTGCTTCGGATTCTCTGTCTCCTTCGCTCTCTGCCCCTTCCCCACTCGTGCTCTCTCTCTCTCTGTCTCTCTCTCTCAAAAATAAATAGAAATTAAAAAGAAAAAGGAAGAAGAAGATGGGGTCTGAAGTTGGTCCCACACCCAGAGCCTAGGGGCCATGTGAACCATAGCTGCCTTTACGCCTCTAACCGAGAAAACCCACTCCACTTTATTAAGATATGACTCACATGCCATACAACTCACATATTCCAAATGTACAATTCGGTGGTCTTTAATATACTCGCAGCTTTGTGTAATCATTAGCACAGTTCATTCTAGAACATTCTCACCACCTCACAAAGAAACCCTGGCGCACCTGGGTGGCTCAGTCAGCGAAGTGGCCGACTCTTGACATCAGCTCAAGTTATGATCTCATGTTCATGGGATCGAGCCCTGTGTCGGGCTCTGTGCTGACAGCGTAGAGCCTGCTTGGGATTCTCTCTCTCTCCCCTTCTCTCTGCCCCTTCCCTGCTTATGCTCTCTCTCTCTCTCTCTCAAAATAAATAAACATTAAAAAAAAAAAAAAAAAAAAGAAATCCTGTGTCCTAGCTATCGCTCCCGGCCCCCCTCCCAGTCCCTCCCAGCCCTAAGCAACCACTAGTCTACTTTCTGGTCCTGTAAGAATGGCCCACTCTTTGCCCCCCTCCCCTGAATCTGGGGGCTGACTCCCACCCCAGGGCTCCAGGCACTGACGGAGCCCATCATGCCCACCAGCAGAGCTGGAACTTCAGGGTCAACGTCGAGCCAGCCTGCCCTCGGACGCCAGCTGTGTCCTTCCTGCCTGACTGCTGGAACAGCCCCGCAGCCGATTACCAGCTCTGCCCAGCCTCTCGTTTTCAGCTGGATACGGCGCGTGTCTGTTCCTCTCCGTGCCACGAGCTAGCTCTCAGGAGCCACCTCCCCAAACCCAAGACCGGACCCCTTGGGCCTCAATGTAGAGCCTGCTCCTGCCCCTTCTCCTGTCCCAGGCCAGATCCCAGACAGCTCCAGCCTCCCGGCCAAAGCCTGTTCCTCATCTCTCCCTCTCTCAAGGGCAGGACTTAGATGGCGCTCCATTTTTCCATTATCCCCACCCAAGATCCACCCTGACCTTCCCAGAGGTCTTTAGGGGGTCCTCTCCATTTCAGAAACAGAAGCCTCCCCCCAGCCCAGGTTGGAAAGGACGTCATCGTCATCAGCTGGCACCTCCACCTTCAGTAACTGAACCCCCTTTTATTTCATGGGGAATCCATTTCAACTGGTTTGGAGGGGCTGGCCCTTCCCTGTCCCCCCTCATAGAGGTAGGCATGTGACTAGGGCCTGAGTGAAATACAAAGGGAAAGGGAGACACAGAGACAGACAGAGACCCAGGAAGTGGACGGTGTCCCTTTCCTGGTCCTTTCAGGACCAGATGCACCACAGTGATTGGCTCAGGGACGGGCAGGGAAGCCCAGCAAGAAAAATTAATCTTCTCTGAGATTTGCATTTGGCAGCTGGGAGGAAGGGTGTCTCTTCCTTTCGTACTAGGACTTCTGAGAATGGTGCCCGGGGGCTGCTAGATGCCAGTTTTCCCGACTCCTGGAGACAGCTTGTCAGAGAGAGACACCGATGGACGCTGGGGGCCACGCAGAAAGCTGGAGGGAGAGAAACCCAGTGACATCATTTCCGCCCCGGGATCTGGCCGCACCCTTGGACTTCCCAGCTACCTGGGCCAACAAATTCCTTCTTTTGCTTCAATCAGCTTCAATGACTGTCAGTGCACTGCTGACTTGGGGAGCAGACACAATGCACTTCCTACGCGGCAGAAGTCAGAGACCCCCTCTGCGTCCCTGGCCTTGGTAGGTTCTCTTCCAACAACCGGCTCATGGATCTTTCTGGAGGACTGTCCCTGTGGGCTGTGGAGTGGGCTTTCCTGCACTTGCAGACAGCCAGGGTGCCAGGAATTTCTCACCTCCCGTTGCCGCAGTCCCCAACTGACTGGCACCTGCAGAAACAGTCACACTCAGGAGAGTCCAGCTTGCCTGCCTCGGGCCAGGATGTATAACACCCACTCCAGAGTCCCCTCGGGATCAGGCTCCTGGGGCTCATCCTGAGATCAGGCTTTTCCTTGATAGGTCCTCCTGTCCCCCTGCTAGCCTTCCCTAGGAGCACTTTCTTTCTTTCTTTTTTTTTTTAAGTTTATTTATTCATTTTGAGAGAGAGAGAGAGAGAGAGCGAGACAACAAGCCAGGAAGGGGCAGCGAGAGAGGGAGAGAGAATTCCAAGCAGGCTTCTCGCTGACACAGTGCGGAGCCCGACCCGGGAGTCAAACTCACGAACCGTGAGATCCCCACCTGAGGCAAAATCAAGAGGCAGACGCTTAACCGAGTGAGCCACCCTGGGGCCCCGAGGAGCAATTTCTGAATAGATGATTTGCGCATAAATCGCATCTCAGGGTCTGCTTGTAAGAAACCCAACTCAGACCACTCCCAAGGCTGAAACTCCAGTGTATTCTTCTGACCTCAGCCTGTTTCTCCAGACTCCCATAGACATGTCCAGCTGGCCTGCCCACCTCAGCCTCCATCAACCCCACACTGAGATCATCCTTTTACCCTTTTCTGTTCCAAGCCTACTCTTCCTGTTCCCTACCCACCGTATCTCCTGATCCCCAAATGCGAGGATCATCTCCAACCACCACCGCCACCCTCCGTCTGCAATCCCCAGCCCATCACCCACTCCTAGAGATCTGTCTCTTTATTACGTTGTGACTTCCTCCCTCCCTCCCTAGTTTGTTTACTTCAGGTACCACCCCCCAGATCTTTGCTTCACTACAGCTCAAGTCCAAACACTTGGCCTGCATGACCCATCCACAGCTGTTATCTTCAAGGGCTGGGCTGTATGTCTGAGGTCTGCAGGACCTCACTGATGCCGACTCTGGACCTAGTTTCTGGCTGGACCTGGGGCACACGGAGGGGACACAGACCCAGTCCCACCTGGGTGTATCACTCAGGAAGACGTCCTCCTCCGGTCCAGCCCTCTCTCCCCCCACCCCGTTACACCAGGCAGCCTTTCTCCATCATTTTCACAATTATGAATTTTTATAATTCAATTATTTCAAATTTTCTGGCACTCCATTTCACAATCCAATCGCTGTGCTCTGTTTACCACTGGGTGTTTATATTTTGGCGGTTTCTAGCTGGGCTTTGGGCAATCCAAAGTTTCGATTGTTTTTTCATGTTTCAGTGATCAAATGTGTCCTCTTGTGTCCTCTGGTTGTGTCTCTTTGGACCTCCTTTCAGAGTCTTCATGTCTGGCAACTGGCTTCCTGGGTAACATCTTTCAAGAGACCATCTGGATGTCTTTAGACTGGGACCAAGGCCGGAAATCCCTCCCCAGGGTCGCCACTGCTGCCTCCTCCTGCCAGCGCTCCTGTGGGCCATCTGGGTCACACCAGGCCACCACTCTTGGCCAGCTCCCACCAGGGCACAAGGGCTTCCCTCATATGGGCTCCAGTAGGGCCACTCACTGGGCACCCGCATGGGACCATACCCTCCCAGCCTAACCCTCCTGGCTCAGCAGAAGCAGGTCTTTCCCATGGGGAATCTACATCAAACTAGAAACAGAAAGAAGCAACATGACCAAGTACTTTTTATAGTTTACAGAATGCTTTCACATGCATGTGTCCCATTGGCGCCCCGTAAGAAGTCTGGGAAGTGGGCACGATCGTAACCACATCTGCTTATAAAGGAGGAACTTGGGGCTTGGAGAGAGAATACGGGCCACCTTCCTGACTCAGCTAACCAGCAGGGATGGAGCAGAGACTCAAACCCAGACCTTTGACCTCCAATGTCATGTTTTTCAGAAAAAAACTAACCAGACATGTAAATATAAGCAGGTGTGCGTGGTAAGTTCTGAATGGTACTGAGTGCAATACCAACAAGGCATCCATGAGGGGTACAGTGGTCCAGGGAAGTTTCCTGGGACGAACAGCCCAGAGTTGGACCATGAATGGCAAGGAACTGGATGAACAGAGGTGAGGCTCAGAACCAGAGATGGACAAGCGTGATGGTAATAACTTACATGAATCCCTTTCTATACCCCCTCATGGGGCTGCCTCCCACCTCACACAGGTGATCTCTCTCTCTCTCTCTCTCTCTCTCTCTCTCTCTCTCTCTCTCTCCATCTTACCCGCCAAGAAACAGTGGCTCAGAGATGCAAAGACTTGCCAAGGTCATCCAGACAGTGGAGGGGCAAAGCCAGGCTTCTCAGCCCCACCTGGGTGACAGTCAGGCCACTGGGGAGAAGACAGCGCATAAGTAGGAGCAGTGGGGACCAGGGCCAGGACAGAAGGCTGTGGAGCACAGACTTTATAGACGAGGCCGGCATCAGTACTGCAGAGGGGGAGTGTGGCTTTTGCTCTATGTCCAGCAATGGCTTTCTTGGGCCCCGTCCATAACCTCCCTGGTGAACAAGCAGGATGGACAGACAGCTGGGGAGTGTGGCTTTGGAGAGATCATCAGAGCTGGCTCCCACCCACCCAAGGGAAGTGGCCACTCTGCTCACTGCAGGGAGTGGGGTCCCGAGCCCCTTGGCAATTCTGTTCTCCCTTGCTCTGCCTTTTTTTGGCCTCCACAGATGTTGGGGGAGGGATAAGGATTTTAGATTTGTTTCCAATTGGTTTCAGGAGGCTGGAGCGAGGCCTCTGTTTTTCCAAAGCAGAGCGGAGACGGTCCGCATTAGAACAGGGAGCGTGAAATCCATTCTAAGAGGTTCCGTGTGTGTCGGGGGATGGGGGCTGGTCTTCACCACCATCATCTCACATTTGAGCCCTTTCCTCGGACCAGAGATGAGGAACTACGCTCTTCCAAGCTCCCCTGGTCCCAAAGTGTCAGCAGAGTGGCCCAGGGCAAATCATAGGGGCACCAGCTGCCAATCCCACAGAGCCTGACATCTTTGGAGCCAGTTGGAGCCAGCTTGGGGTCGTCACTCCCACTCCTCCTTCTCCAGGAAGTCTGCCCTGACCACTGCCACATAAAGGAGCACACAACATGGCCTCTGCACAGCCTTGACTCCAGGCAACACCATTGCCAGTTTATGCCTGGTCAAAAAACGACACGGCACCTGCTGCATTTTAGGATTCTCTGTCAGCGTTCTACCGGGTTTTCTTATCATGTGTCATCAGTTCCTTCAATTACTTATCCAACAAAAGGTTATTAGGTGGCTATCAGGGCTAACTCCAGAGGCGTGGGGTGCTAGGAACAAGGAAATGGTTTAGACACAGACTTGCTCTCAAGTTGCTCACCAGCTGGTGAAAAGGCCAGAACAGGTAAACACATGTTTAAAATTAAAAAGGGCAAGTGTTGACACAACAGAAAGAAAGGACCCGAGGGTCGGGGAAGTCTTCCCAGAAGTGGTGTTTGAGCTGGGTCTGAAGGAGGTGCAAGAGTGTAGACAGAGAGAGCCAAAAGTACCACTGTGGGGCTGGAGTAGTCAATGCATGGAGGGAAGGAACGGTGGAGAGGTAGGCGGGGGTAAGGACAGTAATAACAACGCCGATGTTTGTTGAGCATCAACTAGGTGTCAGGCAGTGCCCTGAATGCTTCACTTCTGTTAACATATTTAATGATCACAAATATCTGATGAGGTAGGTAGATGGGTGTTATTATTGGTATTTCAACTTTATACATGAAGAGATAGAGGCTCAGAGAGTTTAAGCAACTTACCTAAGGTCACACAGCTAGCAAGCCATAGAGCTAGATGTTGGCCTCAGGCAATCTGGTTCCAGAGCCCATGCTTTTAGCCCTGGTGAGATGTCATCTCTCTCAGAGGTATTACTGTGTCCTTCCAGAGGGTAGTGGACATGTTATAGCTCAAATAAGTTAGCTTTCCAATCTTGAACACCATCTCCCTCCCCCAAACGTCCCTCCACCCTTGTTCTCTCATTGCTTCCTTATGAATCTCCTTTCCCCAACAAGAGCACAAGCCCCTCCTATTAGGGTCTGCCTCTCAGAGTTCCCCGTTGAGCTCCATGTTCGTGACCCATCTTGAGGTGGCCCCAGGTCCGGCAGTATTTGCTGGAAGGATGGGTTGACTGAGGCCTCACCATGAGTCACCTGAGCTGCCAAACACCTGGAGGCCAGCCAAATGGCAAGGCCGAGTGTGAAATTTTCCAAGCTGCCTCCCCAGCCGGCTCAGTCCTGAATCCGGCCGCCCCAGAAAAGATGATCTCACACAGGGGCTCTCCTGCACCTCATGAGCTGTGAACTGCAACCAGCGCTAGAGCCCCTTCCAAATCCTAACTTGAAAAACCTGTCTGTGAGCCCGGGCCACAGAGCGTGTCCGCCATGCACGATCGGCGCTAAGGAATGGCGCCCAAAGCTGGCTCAGCTGCAGCCCAGGCCTAAAACCAGGACCTTGAGCCTGGCCTCACCGCTGAGGCAGACATGGCCAGAGCCAGCTTTGGGGGCCACGTCTGGAGCTGCAGGCCAAGTCAATTAGCAAAGGCAAGGCTAGAAGTTGGAAGCCTATAAAGGAGTGTTGAAAAGGGATGCTAAGGCTTGAACTGGGGCAGCAGCCATGGTTAGAAAGGAAGGGAGATTCCCCAAGACATTGGAGAGATGCCAATGTACTTGGGTTCTCCAGATTGGTGTCTGGGGGAAAGGCAATGGACAGAGTGCAGGAATTGGGGACCCAGACTTGTGTGGCTATAGGAAAACTGGAGCAATCTTCAGGTGGGCACCGTGGAGGGGAGAGGACAAGCTGAGGGACAATGGAAAGGGCAGTGGGGAAAGTGTGGATTGTGAGGGGTCTGGGGTCACCTAAGCAGAGACGTCCACCAAGCCGTTGGCCAATAGCTCACTCCTAGAAGGGAAGGTAGGGCTGAAGGTCAAGCTTCAGGTTCCATAGTCACTGGATTGCCTATGGATCATGAGGCTTTGGAAAGAGATGAGATGGCCAAGACAGACAGCTAAATCTGATGGAGAAAGGGGCTCAAAAGGGTCTGGGTGCTGGAGAGCCCCAGGTGGGGCTCAGGAAGAGTCAAAGGACCCACAAATGAACTCAATAGGGTGAAGAGAAGCTAGCGGGGCAAAGTCATAGAATTCTTGGGAGTTGTGGGGTTCAAGAAGCAGAAGGCCAAACCAGAGATCAAGCTGGATGGATACAGAGAAAAGGCCACTGGGTATGGAGAACAGGGCATCCCTCAAGAGTTAAATGACCTAGGGAATCTTCTCCCAAACATATGCCAAAGAGAGAAAAATCCATACATCATATCCAACAAAAGACACATGCAAGAATGCTCATAGAGCTCTATTCATAATAGCCCACAGTGGCAACCACCTAAATGCCTATCAATTGATGAATGAATAAATAAATCATGATATAGTCATACAGTGGAATTGTTTCATTAATAAAAAATGAATCAACTTCAGCTACATGCAATAACATGGATGAATCCTAAAAACATTAGACTAGGCAAAAGTAGCCACCCTCAGAGTACCCATGACTTGATCTCATGTATAAAGTTTTCTGTGACAGGTAAAATGAATTTAGAGTGATAGAAGTCATAATTATGTTTACTGAGAGAGCAGGTTAACTCTCTTGAAAGGGGAATGAAGAAAACTTCTGAGGAACTGAAAATATTTTGTGTCTTGATCTGAGTGGTGGCTGCATGAGTGCAGGCGTATGTAAAATTCATCAAACCGTATGCACAAGATTTGTATGTTTTGTTGTTTACCTCAATAAGAATGCAAGGTGAAGGGGCGCCTGGGTGGCTCAGTCGGTTAAGCATCCAACTTCGGCTCAGGTCACGATCTCACGGTCCGTGAGTTCGAGCCACACGGGCTCTGTGCTGACCGCTCAGAGCCTGGAGCCTGCTTCGGATTCTGTGTCTCCCTCTCTCTCTGCCCCTCCCCCGTTCATGCTCTGTCTCTCTCTGTCTCAAAAATAAATAAATGTGTTCAAAAAAAAAAAGAATGCAAAGTGAAGAAAGGAGAGAAACCTGGTGACATCATGGAAAACGGTGGAGTACAACATTGAATCAGTCACTCCACTGAAACAACCATAAGCTGGCAAAGATGGACTTAATCAGCCTTTGCGGGGGGGGGGGGGGGAGGGGGGGCTCTGGAATCTAATCCAAAATTTACAGAAACCAGGAAGATGCTTATTGAAGAAAAAAAGGAAAATTGAATTTTAATAAGAGAACATTGTGGCATTTTCGTCCATGTGAGTGTCATTTCTCATTTCCCAACATGGTGGCTGTGAGGATCACAGCCTTGCTGGTGTCAGGGAATTAACACAGACCTTGGTCTTAAAATACTGCAGTTGTGTGTTTGACCTGTCTGGTGGTTCCCTGAGGGATGCCTCAGAGGTTGACTTTTGTTTCATGCCCCACCCCACCCCCTGCCAGGCTGGAACAGCTTTCCAGGTAGCAGCACCATCTGTGGAAAGATTTAAAGTCATATAACCCCATATCTTCCTGGGGCAAAGGATAGCAGATGGGATAAGTGGCTGGCAGAACCCAAAATCCTGAAAAGAAGGAGACAAAGAAGGAAGGCTATAGGGGAATAAGGACTCAGAAAGGTCACTGAACATATTAGGGTAAACAGAGTGCAGTGTGTATGCCCAGAATGGAATGCATACTCAGAAAAGACCTGAGTCACCTCTGGTGACTCTGTGGGCTCCACACAAGGAGAAGGTGAAAGCTAAGGCAGAATTGTGGCTTAGCACAGAAGGAGTGTCACTGCTCACAGCCAAGCTACAAAGACTAAGGGAATACTACTTTTTTTTTCTTTTTGGATCCAGGCATAAAGGAAATCTCTGTGTGGTCACTGGCTGACCACTGAGATAACAAAACATACTTTGGAGACTGCACACAATAAAGAATACAATCTTTGCAAAACTAATTTGGAAAAGCCGAAACTAAACAAATGGACAACTGAAGCCATCAAAAGCCAACAAAAGCAAACCATGGAGGAAAGAGAGTGTCTGATTTCTAAAGGCACTACATTATAACATTCAAAATGCCTAGTTTTCAACAAAAATTATAAGGCATACAAAGAATCAGGAAAGTATAGCCCATTCAAAGGAAAGAAAAATCAAAACCACCCCTGAGGAAGCTCAGACATTAGACTTACTAGATAAAGACTTTAAATCTACTGGTTTAAATATGCTCAAAGAGCTAAGAAAAACTATGAACAAAGATTCAAGGAAATTAAGAAAACAATAGATTAACAAGATAAGAGCAAAAAAGATATAGAAATTATCTGTATCAAAAAAGATATAGAAATTATTTTTTAAAAGAACCAGAAAGAGGGGCACCTGGGTGGCTCAGTCGGTTAAGCATCTGACTTTGGCTTAGGTCATGATCTCACAGTCCATGAGTTTAAACCCTGCATCAGGCTCTATGCTGAGAGCTTGGAGCTTGGAGCCTGCTTTAGATTCTGTGTTCCCCCTCTTTTTCTGTACTCCCCTACTCGTGCTCTGTCTTTCTCTCTCTCAAAAATAAATAAACATTAAAATTTTTTGAGTAAAAAGAAAGAAAAGGAAATGTGAGCAAATGATACATGATCCCTGAAGGTATGAAGACATAAGTGAGGAAGAATTTTAAAAAAATAAAAATAAAAAGAACCAGAAAGAAATTCTAGAACTGAAAAGTATAATGACCAAAGTGAAAAATCCACTAGAGGGATCCAACAGCAGATTTGCACAAGCAGAAGAAAAAAATAATAAATTTGAATATAGGACCATTGAAATGATCTAGTCTAAGGAACAGAAAGAAAATAGAATGAAGAAAAGTAAACAGGGCCTAAGAAACCTGTGGGACACCATCAAACAGATCAACATATGCATTATGGGAGTTCCAGAAGGATAAGAGAGAGAAAGGGAGGCAGAGAAATATTTGGGAAATAATGGTCAAAAACTTCCCAAATTTGATGAAATACATGAATCAATAAATCCAAGAAGCTCAAAGAACATCTAGTAAGATAAACTAAAAGAAATCCACACTGAGACAAATCATAACTGTCAAAAGACAAAGAATTTTTAAATTCTTGAAAGCAGCAAGAGAGAGAAAGAATCCACAAGAGTAAAAGTTGATTTCTCATCACATACTATGGAGGCCAGAAAGGAGAGGGACGATTAAAGTGCTGAAAGAAAGTTTATACCCAGCAAAACTATCCTTCAAAAAAACTAAGGCAAAATTAAGACATTTTCAGATAAACAAAACCTGAAGAAGTTCATTGTTTGTAAACCTGCCCTATGAGAAGGGTTAAAGGGAGTCCTTCAGGTTGAAATGACATTAGATAGTAATTTGAAATCATATAAAGAAATAAAAAAACTCTAGTATATATAACAACATAGGTAAATATAAAAGTCAGTAGTATTATGGGGTGCCTGGGTGGCTCAGTCAATTAAGCATCCAACTTCGGCCCAGGTCATGATCTCATGGTTCATGAGTTCAAGCCCCACATCAGGCTCTGTGCTGACACCTCAGAGCCTGGAACCTGCTTCAGATTCGGTGTCTCCCTCTCTCTGCCCCTCCCTATTTGTATTCTGTCTTTCTCTCAAAAAAAATAAACATTAAAAAAAAGATTCAATCCTTCTCCCTCTGTCCCTCCCCTCTTCTCTCTCTCTCTCTCGAAAAAAAGTCAATAGTATTACAGTTTTGGATTATAACTCCTCTTTTTATTTCCCATAAGATTTAAAGGCAAAATTATTTTAAAAATTATAAATCTAGGGGTGCCTGGGTGGCTTAGTTGGTTAAGCATCTGACTTCAGCTCAGGTCATGATCTCACAGTTTGTGGGTTTGAGCCCCACATCAGGCTCTGTGCTGACAGCTCAGAGCCTGGAGACTGCTTCAGATTCTGTGTCTCCCTCTCTTTCTTCCCCTCCCCTGTTTGCTCTCTCTCAAAAATAAATAAACATTAAAAAAATTATAAATCTATGTTAATGGGTACACAATGCATAGAGATGTAGTTGACAATGATATAAAGGTGGAGGGACAGAACTGTATAAAAGAGTTTGTGTGTGTTGTTGAAGCTAAGTCGATTTCAACTCAAGTGAAATTATTATAAATTCAGGATATTAATTGTAACCTCCATGGTAATCACTAGGAAAAAATATAAGAGATACACACAATGGGGCAGCTGGATGGCTCAGTCAGTTAAGCATCTGACCTCAGTTCAGGTCATGATCTTATGGTTCATGGGTTTGAGCCTTGCATTGGGTTCAGTCCTGACAGGGTGGAGCCTGCTTGGGATTCTCTCTCTCTCCTTTTCTGCTCCTACCCAATTCCTGTTTTCTCTCTCTCTCTCAAAATAAATGAATAAACTTCACACACACAAAAAAAGATATATACAAAAGGAAATGAGAAAGGAATAAAAACAGTCCACTATAAAAAAATCAAACACAAAAGAAAGCAATAAGGAGGAAATGAGGAACAAAAGACATACAGCAAACAGGAAAATAGCAGAAGAAGCCATATAATAAGGATGATAAGTCATCCTTATCAGTAATAACTTTAAATGTAAATGGACTAAACTCCCCAATCAAAAGGTAGAGATTGGCAAAATGGGATTTTTAAATAATAATTCAACTATATACTGCCTGCAAAAGACTCACTTTAGAGACAAGGACACAAATAGGTGGAAAGTGAAAGGAAGGAAAAGATTTTCCATGCAAACTCTAACCAAAAGAGCTGGGATAGTTATACTAACATGCAACAAAACAAACTTTAAGTCAAAACTATTATACCAGACAAATAAAGACATGATATATCAGTAAAAGAATTAATTCATCAAGAAGCTACAACAATTATAAACATTTATTCACAAAAGAGTCCCAAAATATATGAAGCAAATATTGACAGAATTGACAATGACACAAATGGAGCTAGAGAGTATTATGCTAGATGAAATAAGTCAGTCAGAGAAAGGCAAATACCATATGATTTCACTCATATGTGGAATTTAAGAAACAAAACAAATGAGGAAAGGGGGAAAAAGAGAGACAAACCAAGAAACAGACTCTAAACTATAGAGAGCAAACTGATGGTTACCAGAGGGGAGGCGGCTGGGGGATGAAGGAAATAGGTGATGGGGTCTAAGGGGTGCACTTGTGATGAGCAACAGGTAATATATGGAAGTGTTGAATCACTATATTATACATTTAAAACTAATATTACACTGTGTGTTAACTAGCTGGAATTAAAAACTTTTTTAAAAGGAGAAAAAAGGGAAAAAACCAAATATTGACAGAATTGAAGGGAGAAATAGACAATCTTACGATAAAGTTTGAGACTTTAATACCCCATTTTCAATAATGGACAGAACATCTAGATGGAGGGTCAACAAGGAAAAAGAGAACACGAACAACATTGTAAAACAATTAGACCTAACAGACCTACATAGAGCACATCAGTAAACAACACCAGAATACTCATGCTTCTCAAGGGCACATGGAACATTCTCCAAGATAAACCATATATCGGGCCACAAGACAAGTTTCAATAATCTTAAAAGACTGAAATCATATCTTCTTTGACCACAAAGGAATGAAGCCGGAAATCAGTAACAGATGGAAAACTGGGAAATCCGCAAATATATGGAAATTAAGCAACACAATCTTTTTTTTTTAACGTTTATTTATTTTTGAGACAGAGAGAGACAGAGCATGAATGGGGGAAGGTCAGAGAGAGAGAGGGAGACACAGAATCCAAAGCAGGCTCCAGGATCTAAGCTGTCAGCACAGAGCCTGACGCAGGGCTGGAACTCACAGACCGTGAGATCATGACCTGAGCCAAAGTCAACCGACTGAGCCACCCAGGCGCCCCGAGCAACACAATCTTAAATGGTTCAAAGAAGAAATCAAGGCAAATTAGAAAATACTTAGAGACAAATGAAACGAAAACACAGCATAGCAAAACATAAGGAATGTAGCAAAGGCAGTGCTCAGTAGGAAATTCATAGCAGTAAATGCCTACATTCAAAAAAAGAAAGATCTCAAATGAGTAATTTAACTCTATACCTTAAGGAAAAAGACAAAGAAGAGGTAACTAACCCCGAAGTTAGTAGAAGGAAGGAAATAATAGGGATTAAAGTGGAGGTAAATGAAAAAGAGAATAGAAAAACAATAAAGTCAACAAAACCAAAAGTTGGTTCTTTGAAAAAACAACAGGGGCGCCTGGGTGGCTCAGTCAGTTAAGCATCTGACTCTTGGTTTTGGCTCAGGTCATAATCTTGCGGTTCATGGGTTCAAGTTCCATGCTCGGCTCCTCACTGACTGTGCAGAACCTGCTTGGGATTCTCTCTCTCCCTCTGTCTCTGCCCCAATCCCACTCAGGCTCTCTCTCTCTCTCTCTCTCTCTCTCTCTCTCAAAATAAAAATAAATAGATTAAAAAAAAAAAAGAAAAGACAACAAAATTGACAAATCTTTTGCTAGATTGACTAAGCAAAAGAGTAGGGAAGAGTCAAGTTACCAAAATAAAAAATGAAAGCGGGGACATTACTACTGACTTCATGGAACTAAAAAGGGTTTGAGGAAAATACTATAAAGACCTGTATGTCGACAAGTTAGATAGCCTAGCTGAAATGGATGCATTCTTAGAAACACACAAAGTAATAACTGACCCAAAAAGAAATAAAAAATCTGGATAGACCTACAATAAGTAAGGAGATTGAGTCAGTCATCAAAAACCTCCAACAAAGAAGAGGCCAGGACCAGGTGGCTTCACTGGTGAATTATACCAAACATTCAAGGAAGAATTAACATCAATCCTTCTCAAACTCCTCTGAAAAACTGAAAAGGAGGGAATACTTGCTAAGGCCAGAATTACCCTGAAACCAAAGCCAGAGAAAGACACTACAAGAAAACTAGAGACTAACAGCCCTTATGGATACAGATGCAACAACCCTCAATTAATTATTAGCAAAGTGAATATGGCAGCATATTAACAGAATTATACACTACGACCCAATGTCGTTTCTCCCCAGAATGCAACATGTGAAAAACAAGCCATGCAAAATACGTCAAGAGAATGAAGGAGGACATGACTATTAGTTCAATGGATGTGGAAAGAGTATTTGACAAAATTCCATACTCTTCCATGATTAAAACTAAAAAATTCCATAGAGTAGGAACGGAAGAGGGAGTCCCCAACAAGATAAAGGACACATACGTAAAACCCACAGCTAACATCATACTCGGTGGTGACAGGCTGAAAGCTTTTCCCTTAAGGTCAAAGGCAAGGATTCCCACTTTTGCCACTTCTGTTAGACATAGTACTAGAAGTTCAGGCCACAATGATTAGGCAGGAAAATGAAATAAAAGGCATCCAAATTGGGAAGGAATAAAACAATCTCTAGTCACATAATACATGGTCCTATGTGTAGAAAATTCTAAAGAATTTACACTCTTATGCACATACCTATAAAAAAAAAACAATAAATAAATCCCACAAAGTTACAGAATACAAAATCAACACACAAAAATCAGTTGTCTTTCTATACACTAGCCACAAACAGTGCAAAAAGGACATTTAAAGAACAATTCCATTTACAATAACATCCAAAAGAAAAACCCTTAGGAACAAATTTAACCAAGGAGGTACCATACTTGAATACTAAAAACTACAAAATGTTCCTGAAAGAAATATAAAGGGACCTAAATAGATGGAGAAGTCCAAAAATAGAGCCACACACTGTAGAGTTTATTGATTTTCAACAAGGTGCCAATGCAATTCAATGAGGTTAAGACTTTTCAACTGGTGTTAGAATAACCGAATATCTATATGGAAAAAAAAACAAAACTTGATCCCTTCTACATACATGCACAAAAATTCGAGATGGATCCTAGACCCAGAAGTGAAGAGTGAAATTACAAAGTTTCTAAAAGAAAACAGGAGCATATCTTTCTAACTCAGTGGCAGGTAAATATTTCTCAGTTTTAAAATATTTTTTAAAGGAAAAATACGTTTAAAATAATTTTATTTTTTTAATGTTTATTTTATATTTGAGAGAGAAAGAGAGAGTGTGAGATGCAGAGGGGCAGAGAGAGATGGAGACACAGAATCTGAAGCAGGCTCCAGACTCTGAACTGTCAGCACAGAGCCCTACGTGGGGCTCAAACTCATGAGCTGCGAGATCACAAACTGAGGCGAAGTCAGACACTTACCGACTGAGCCACCCAGGTGCCCCAAAATAATTTTTAAAAAGAAAAAAATTTAGGTGTCGAAGTGACGCCCAAGAGAAATGGAAACCTGTGATTACACAGAGGCTTTTACAACCTATGTTCGTAACAGCTTTATTCATAACAGCCAAACACTGAAAATTTCCCTGATATCTATCAGGGAATGAATGAATGAACAAATGGTACGTCCAATGGAATTATTGGTATACTCAACAACATGGATGAATCTCAAAAGCATGCTCAGTGAAAGAAACTGTGGAGACTATATGATAGTCTGTATCCGAATGATTCTATATGATTCTCTGTATCTGAAACTCTAGAGAAAGAAGAAAGTGGTCCACAGTCACAAAAAGCAGGTAGGCAGGCAAAGCAGAAGAGGCTCAAAAACATGGAGAACAAACTGAGGGTTGTTGGAGGGGTTGTGGGAGGGGGGATGGGCTAAGTGGGGAAGGGGCACTAAGGAATCTACCCCTGAAATCATTGTTGCACTAGATGCTAACGAATTTGGATATAAATTTTAAAAAAGAAAAAAGAAAATTAAAAAATAAAATAAAATAAATAAACATCAAAAATAAATAAATAAACAAATAACCTTCTTAAAAATATTTTTTAAAAAGAGAGTTTTAGGGTTGGTTTTTGGATATTACAGCTTAATTTTAATTATGGTCAATAAACATGCTCAGCTTTAGAAATTCGTTAAAAATTGATTGATGACCCACTGTGTAATAAATTTTAGCAATGATTTCATGAAAGTCTGAAAATAAAAAAAAAATCAAAACGATAAAAAAATAAAACAAAAGCAGGTAGGCGGTTGTCTGGGACCGGTTTGTAAAGGGGCAGGAGGGGACTTTCTGCAGTGCTGGCCATCCTCTATATTTGCGCTGGAGATCACATGGGTCTCTAGAATTTGTCAGAACTTATAGAACTTCGAATGATTGCACTTTATTGTGTGGAAATTAAACCCCAATAAAATGCAGGGCTTGATCCCTCAAACCATGAGATCATGACCTGAGCCGAAACCGAGAGTCAGATGCTTAACCAACCAAGCCACCCAGGCACCCCTGAAATTAATTAATTTATAAAGAGTGTTGGGGGCGCCCGGGTGACTCAGTTGGTGGCTTGTGTTTTGTGAAATCAAGCCCCAAGTCGGGCTTTTCACTGACAGTGCAGAGCCTGCCTGGGATTCTCCGTCCCCCTCTCTCTCTGCTTCACACGTATGCATGCTTTCCCTCTCCCTCTCTCTTTCTCTCTCAAAACAAACACATAAACAAATAAAGATAGAAAAAAAAAAAAAACATAGAGTGTTGGCCAACTGGCTGGGGTACAGATTGGAGTTCAGGACACATGGGAAGACTTTCCTGAGCTTACCAGGACGCAGATCTCCTCAGGTCCTCCACTAAGCCTCCTACAGGAGGCTCTGCTCATTCGCACACTTTTTGTTGGCTTTTCTCCCTTCCCTGTTTCCCTCTCCCTATGTTTCCTGGGATCTCTTCCTGGGATCTTGGACCCAATCGCCCACCCGCAGCCACCCACCAGATGTGAGGGCCTTGAGTGTAAGGACTGGTATTTCCCATACATTCATTCATCCGTTCATTCAACAAACATCTGTTGTCTCCTCTGTGCTAAGTCCTTCCTGGCACTTAGGTTCTATTAAGTAAACAGAAAACAGACCCTTCCTCATCCCCAAAAAGGATATGAGTAAAATAATTAAAAACTGTGATTTGCATCTCCAGTTATAGTCAATTATTCCCCGTGTTGTACAACAGATCCCTTCTATTTTAGTCGCTAATAAAATAGCACAGTGTGGCAAGCGCGGCCTTGAGTGGCAGGTGGGCCTTCCAGGAAAGAGGGAAGGTGGCATGGAGATCCATCATGGTGACAGTGGAGAGTGACAATGCTACGGAGAGGAAGAGACCAATGGAGCATGGAAACAGGTGACTCGTCCCGAGGGCCTCCTGGAGATACTCACAGGGGAGGGGACATTGTGGGGCGTGAGAACTGGGAACGCAGGTGAGCTATCAGCCAATGAGAGGCGTCCGTGGATGCCCCGCCCACCTGATTTTGCCCGGCTATTGGCGGGTTCCTGGCAGGTGGTGGCTTCCCACCTATGGCTCTTGCCTCTGCCTTTCTTTGTGTCGGGGCGCTCTGACACCAAGAGAACTTGCTGGGTGCCACCCAGAAATGTGGGGGGACTTCATTCTCCCAGGCACGGGCTCCCGAGGGATGTCCTACAGTTAAATGAAGGTAAATAAAAGTAGAAATTCATTTCTTCAGTTGCACCAACCATATTTTTGGTACTCGGGAGCCCACATGGCTACCGTACTGTACAACGTAGATTTAGAACTTTCCCATCATCATAGAAGATTCTATGGGAAAGCATTGTCAAAGGATCCCCAGGGGGAGTGAGCCCCAGTGTCTGCTCATTCGCACACATTTCGTTGGCTTTTCTCCCTTCCCTGTTTCCCTCTCCCTGTGTTCCCTGTGTTTCCTGAATAAAAGAGCTGCACCCAAGTCATTGTCTCAAAGTCTACTTTCAGAAGAACCTAAATCAATGACATCAATATGAGGGCAGCTGGGGTGACAGCCACCACCACCTTGGAGCCCCTGAAGGAGCCGAAGGCTGTGTTCCTGAGGCCTGTGCCCCCCCTACCTCTCCAAAGGTGACAATCGGAGGGACATGAAGAGGCCCCCAGGCAGGGAAGTCAACAGCTCTACAGTCAGGCAGCGGGGCAGACATGGGGATCACAGAAGTTTGGGGCAGTGATGGATCAAGGCAAAAGGGGCTCCCAGCCTGGGGTCTTTTTCAGAACCCCAGGCTCTCCTCTGGGAGGCAAATCCAGTGAGCAGCTGTCCTTTGGCTAAAAGGCACATGGCTCTGGGAGCCCTGAGTGGGCTGCTTTATGGCGGGGGGGGGGGGGGGGGGTGCAGGGGGCAGGGGGCGCGGGGGGAGCCGGCACAGTGACAGAGAGTAGGAGGACATTCTGGGACAAGGGGTTCAGACCATCTCACCCTTCGACCCCACATTCCCTCACTCCCTGGAGTCTTCTTGAGCAGGGCTGGACAGGGTGGCAGTTGGAAAGCTCAGAGCCATGAGCATTGTCCCCAGGGCACAGACAAAATTAAATTAACATTTTTTCCATTTCCCCTTTATTGCAAACATATTGAATGCTGTTGTATAAACTCCATTTCTCCGCTGGCTTCTCCACCCCTGGTTTCTTGGCCTGGGCTTCCAGGACAAGGCTGAAGAAGGGTGGGGAGACAGGTCTCATGCCCCCTCCCCAGCTGAACCCTCAAAGGCCCTGCTGCCCCAGAGATGAAACCAAGTGGCAGCCCAGGCAAGGCCCGTGATCCCCTAACAACCCGTCCCTCTGCTCCACTGGCTGCCAGCGCTCCTAGCTCCCAGGCTCACAACCCCCTCTGCCCCTCTCCCATGCGGCTAGAAGTCCCAGGGGAGAATAAGTTCCCCCACCCACCAGCCATCAGCCTGTGGCAAAGATACTCAGAACTCAGACTGTCGGACCCCCGGGCCAGGAGCAGATCAAGGGGCTCAGGTCACATCATCTCAGCAGGGTCCCCAAAGAGAGGACTAAAGCCTTCCTGGGACCACAGATTCATTGGTTCATTCAGGAAGTACATGTTGAGCACTCCCTGAACCCCAGGCCCTTGGAGAGGCCCAGAAGGATCGAGCATAGCCCTGATCTCGGAGTTAGCAGTCGAGTGGGGGACCCAGCAAGGCAGTGTGGGCACAGAGCGTGGCAAGTGTGGGGTGCCGCCAGAGCACAGAGATGACCTGGACGGGACTTCCGGCTTGGGCAGGCAGTTTGTCGAGATGAAAAAGGGAACGTGCATTCCAGGCAGGAGGAACCGCCTGTAAAAGATTAGCAGGAAGAATCAGAACAACGCAGTTGGGGCTGATGAACATTTGGAGGCGGACGGAACGCGAGGTGGGGGTGCTGGGCTGGGTCAGGCTGGGGGGGCCAGTCAAGGACCTGGCCACAGAGGGCCCTGAGGGGCTTGTGGGCAGCGGGAAGCCATGAAGGGTATTGAGCTGGGAAGTAGCAGCATCAGGTTTGTATTTGAAGAGGTCTCCCTGGCTCCCCACGGAGGGCCAGCTGGTGGGGCAGAGACCAGTGCTGCGGATGTTGTAACAGTCTAGGCCAGAAAGGATGAGTTCAGGAGGATGGCAATGGCCGTCGCGGGATAAGGTCGCGGGATCGCATGGATTGGCCTTGGCCGACCAACGGGACCAAGGGTGGGGGGCGAGGGAAACGAAGAGTGTCTGCCCACAAATCAGGTAGGTAGTGGGGTCCTTCACTGAAAGGGGGGAGCCCTGGGGAGGAGCAGGGCTGCAGGAGCCTGGGCAGCTGAGTGGACGGACCGGTGGGTCACCCCAGTGGGCACATCAACCTGGTTCTGCACTTGCTCGTCTGGGGCCCCGGGGACGGCCGGGCTGGCGATCCGATGGGGAGCGTGGGGGCAGTCAGCCACCAGGAAGACGACACCGAGAGAAGGGGGCCTGGGTGGATTACCAGCGTGAGGATGAGCTAAGAGGGAGGTTCTGGGGGAGGCAGGAAGAGGCCAGGATGGGCGGGGGCTTTGAGGCAGGTGGGGCTGGCCGGGCAGGAGGGTGGGGCGGGCAGGGGAGGAAGAGTGATACTTAGCCACAAAAGCTCCAGCATCCCTCCCTCCGTCCGTCCGTGGAGCGCTGGGGGTGGAAGCCAAGCCAGAGAGGGTTCCGGAGGGAGTGGGCAGTGAGGAAGTGGGGCATGGGAAGCGTGGACAAGTCTTTGAAGAAACTTGGCCATGGACAGATGGAGAAAGCTGCGGGCAGCAGGGAGAGTGGGTAGATGGAGTACTTGGAGGGACTTTTCTTATTCCAGGATGATAGCAAATGGAGTGTGGTGTCACACTAAGGCTAGGAAGCGTTTGCAGACCCGGGAGAGCAGGGAGATGGCTGGGGTGAGGTTTCTGTGGCCAGAGGACATCCACCCCTTGGCGGACAGCGTTTGGATAAGAGAGTGAGCAGGTAGAGACGGCAGGAGCGGGCATCCGCCGGGCCCCCTTGGTGCTGGGGACCGAGGGGAGGGGCAGGCCAGCGAGGCAGGGGGATTTTGCAGAGAGGGAGGCAAGAGTCTCCATGGGTGGGTCAGGTGCTCGAGTAAGTGGGAGGAGCGAGAGAGTTTCCTCCACCATCTATGCTCCCATCGATGCTCCTCCTCCCCAAGCGCGAGGGCCCTCACCCTGACTCCACGCGGGACCTCTCTGCCCTCTCAGAGCCTCCCCGTCCCCACCTGCAGAACGGGGTCTTGGCGCTCGTGTGCTGCCCGAGGGGTGCCGTGCGACATTCCGCGAATCTTGCATTTCAGACTGTGGAATGCGGAGAAGTCAATACTCTGATTCCAGGCTCCTAAAATTCTATAACATAATTTCCGTGTTGCCACCAGGGATGAGTCCAGCAGACATCTCTCCCCTCAAAATTGCTCTGTCTGCCCATCCCAGCTGCCAGCTCTCCGTCCCTCCCTTCTCCCCATCAACTCTGGGCACAGCCAGCCTCGAACACGTCCCAAGTGAGCACTTGGCAGGCGGGGGCCGTGATTCATGCCCCTCCAGCAGGCTTCGTGGCTAGCTCGCCCGCCAGAGCATGCAAGACATTCTTGGCCTTGCCGCTCGCTCGGGATTAGCAGGGCGGGGGCGGCTGGGGCTGGGGGAGGCAGACTGTGTTCTCCGTCCTCAGCGAGGCGGGGGGCATCCAGGCACGAGCATGTCTGAAGTGGCCGCCAAGCTGGCCAGGGAGGGAACATCGGCCCATAAACCGAGGCACGTCTGGGACCCAGACAGCAGGGCTGGGGCGGGACATTCAAGGAAGTCTGCCACCTGCTCCGCGTCCAGGGAATGAAGAAGGGGCCAGGAGTCTGGGGCAAGTGAGGCTGCTCATCTCAACACCCTGCCCCTATTTTCCTCCATGAGCCCGCATCCCACCCCCATGTCCCCTGCATCTCCACCACCCAGATCCCCAGACTTGACCGAGAGTGGGAAGCCCATTCCTGTACAGTCAAGGAGCAGATGACCTGAGCTGCCTCCTGTCTCTCGGCACCCACCCCAGGTCCCCCACACGCCTCCCTGCAGGGCCGTGCCTCCACCCTCAGACCATCGTTTCAGAGCAAGATGATGTCTCCCTAAAAGCAAGCCTCCCAAGTTAGGGCAGAGCCACACTCAGGGCATGTGCACACGCACACAAACGCACACACACAGATACACACACAGGTCAGTGCACATGCACTTTGAGACCAGTGTCCTAGCACAGGGCCCTGCCCTCACTCAGACCATCGTCTCAGACCAGGACTGTGATCAGGGACCGTGCGCAGCCCTGGGGAAGAGAGACAAAGAAGGCTGCCAGATCCCCCACCCACCCACGGGCTCACCTGGTCCACAGAAGACCCTCTGTGCCAAGATAGGTATAAATAGTCTCCAGGGCTTCCTCACAAGTGTGTCCTCTCCCCAGGCTCTGGCCGAACTCCCAGCCAAGGTTTCCCTGCAAAAGGCAGTGCCAGGAAGCCAGGATGACCTAGACATGGCCATGCCCTCCTGGAGCCCTGGGACCGATGGGGAAGCCAGATCCCGCAGTGCAGAGGGGCAGAACTGGGTAGTGGAGAGTCTCGAGGCCTGAAAGCCACACCCAGGAGCCAGGGACCCATTACCAGCCCAAGGGGGATGGGGGCAGGGGAGTCTGTCTCCAGCCTATGGGGAAAGACTAGGCAAGCCTAGGAGGCCCAAGGGCTGAGCACAAGCCCCCAAGTGTCATAGTCACATTGGGCAGAGCCTCTGGATCTAGATGACACAAGCGTGTAGGCTCAGGAGCCACGTGCACAGATGGGCAAAGAGCCGCCTGACAGCCCAAGGTGGGTAGAATCGTCCAAAAGTGCAGTGAAAAGGGAGAAATCACAGGGGACACCGAAGGGGGGGGTGTTACTTTACCTCCGTCCCATCTTGTGTCCCCCAAGACTGGGAGCCAAAGGACTGGGTCTAAATCCCGGCTGTGCCATCTATCAGCTGGAAAGCATTGGACAAGATACTTAATCTCTCTGTGCCTCACTTTTCTCAGCTATAAAATGGGAGTGGTAAGAGAACACAGGGCCATTGGAGAATGACATGGGCCAAGTCAGGAAAGGGGCTAGCGCTGCAAAATGATAGCTGCGGTCATGGGGACCACTACATCCATCATCCCCAGCCCCCTCTGAGAAGCACCGAGGGGGCTCCGGTCAGGGTGAGCAGTCAGAACCAGAGGCCACGATTGCTAGAGACGGGCAGGGCACCTCAGTCCTCAGCACCACCCAAGTGGGGACAAAAAAGGGACAGGAGCCCAGCTAGACCTAGCCTGCTTCCAGCTCCGGTTCAGGCCTGATGTCAGCACTGAGACCTCTCCCCACCGGGGCACCCGGCCAAGCCCCTCGGAGACCGGGCCAGATCCGGAGGACAGCTTGGCCCGATCAGGGATGGAGCTCACTCCCTGTTCAGTCCTTAAAAGTCCATCGGACTGAGCTCCTCTCCCGCGGCAGAGGGGGTCTGCTTGTGTAGGGGCCACATTCCCAGCATGCCGAGGAGGGGGAACCGACCGGAGGTCTCCCCAGAAAATGCCTGGCTCTAGGCCAGATCCTGGGAAGAGGCCACAGCAGCAGGACCTGGCGGCCCAGAGCTGTGCTGAGTGTGCCTGGAGAGCAAGATTGGGGGGGGGGGGGCACTTAGCATGGGGCTTAATGAGAAGGAGGGGGACAGTGAGGGGGGAGGGGGCTCACTGGAGCCGTTCAGTGGGGTGTGTCAGCAAGGAACCCAGGCCCACCCACCCTCCTTCCCCATCACACTTCCTCGTGTCCGGCTCTGTCACACAGCTCCCACTGGGTCACCCAGCCTGGGCCGCACCCTCTGGCCTCCTGCCGGTCTGGCCTGATCATCCCGCCATGTTCCTCTCCAGCCAGGGTCTTAGTGAAGTCCGGGCCAGAGTGGCCCAAGGTCTAGGCCCTCCCTGAGGACATCTCCACAAAAGCCTGGCCAATCCAGGCTGTCTGGGATTTGGACTCCGGTGCCATGGCTCAGAGTCACTGGGACCCCTCCCTAGAGTTACTCTGGGAGAGAGGGACGCAGGCTGAGAGCCAGGGACACTGAACACATAGAGGCCCGAGCCACAGAGCATTAGCTCTGGCGGGGCAGTGGTCAGCTCCCTCTGGCAGCCCAAGGAAGCCTGCCTGGAGGAGGAGGCATGACCCTCAAGCTGGGTTTGAAGGAGAAGGGGGCCAGATACAGAGGCCTGGCCGGGGGGCATGGAGGGGCTGTCCAGGGGCAGGTGTATGTCAGAAGCGGTAGGAAGAAGGGCAAGGTGGGGCTGCAGAAATGGATAGACACTGCCCCCCTCGGCCTGGAGAGTGATGCCAAGGGGGTAGGGCTTCATCTTAGAAATAATGAGGAATGGACAGAGGCATATAGGCGGGAGGGGGACAGCCTGGGGGAGGGTGCTCAGCATTGACATTCTCCCTGAGAAGCAAGAGAAGGAAGAGGGAGCTGTTCACCCCCATGGTTGCCCCTCTGCCTCCGAAGGCTGAGGGAACTTCTGGACTCTGCCCACCCCCACCCCCAAACACACAGAGTTCATCCGTGGAAGATGCACTGTAAAAGGGAGTGGGGGGCAGGGTGGCTCCTACAATCATCCTCGGGCTCTGTCCAAGATCAAGGGTGAGACAGGCTCCCAGGCCCCGAGTCCCATAAACCCAGAGGGGCTGTGGGTCACGGGGCATCACAGCTAGACCCGTTCCTTCTGCCCCCTTCTGGCCACCCACCCCCCAGGAATGCAAGTTGCCCTGGAAATACTGTTTAGGTACAAACACTTCTTCAGGAGATATCCTGAGGGACAGGGGAGACGCAGGCCAGCTGGGGAGAGGCCAGGGGGTGGCGGGCATGGAGAGACCCCTCCTGGTCACCAAGTGGCCCTGGTCCCTGGGGAGGAGCAGGCCAGGCTGAAGCTGTGTTTCCCATGGCCCAAGGGGAGACTAACAAATGGAAGGAACGGAGAGAGCAGAGGAAGGAAGGGGCAGAGGAGAGCTCTTAAGCAGGGTCCCAAGGCCTGCGTCCTACACCCTGCTCGGCTCCTGGCTCTGGGCCTCCAGTTTCTCCATCTATAAAATGGAGGTTGTCCCGATGGCCCCTTTAACCCTGGTGTTCCAGCTCTCCTATTCTCTGCTGCTGTCAGGGCCTCCCCTGGGAGAGAGGGATCTTGCCCCTCACAGAAGCCCCTCTCCACCCTCACTCCCCTACTCCCAGTATGAGAAGGAGCAGCTGGTTGGATATATGGTTGGATATATGGTTGGATATATGGGGTGCCACCAGGGGGCCAGAGCTGGGGAAAGAGCCTGGAAAGGCAGGGTGGGGAGGAATTTGGAAATTTTTTAAACCTTGACAGCTGGAGCCCCGTGAGTCAGTGGGGCAGACGGAAGCCATTAGGCACTGGCGGGAGGTACAGGGGGCGGAGACGGGAACCCATGTGGGGAGCTTAGACCTGGGCGGGTGGCTTCCTCCCAGCCACGCTGCCACCAGGGACCCGGGGCTGCTCTGTGTGTTTGGAGGCCCTGAGCCAGGTTGCGCACCAGATTCACGTGCTGAGGGCTGAGGAGGCCAGAGGAGGGGACCCCAAGGAAGAGAAGGGACCCCAGGGCAGGAGAGAGACATGGGACACTGGGTGGAGACCCTCTGCTATTGGATCCATAATGGTCGCTGCCCAGACAAGGAAAGGTTCTCAGTGCCTGCCCCCTCATAGCTACTCCCCCTCCCAGAAGGTCCTAGGACCTTCCCTAGTGAGAATGCAAACACCCCAAAAGTCCAGTCATGGACTCCCTCATTGGGAGCCTATTCTTGTGCCCCTCAAATGATATCTTACCTCTGGGTAAGAGGACAGCAGAGAGTCGTAAGCTATTTTGATACGATCCCATTTTAAGCCATTTATTGAGCTCTTCCTGGGCCAGCCCGGGCTATGTTCTAAGGATTCTGAGAAAAGCCCTCTGCATCCTTGCCCTTGAAAAGTGTCCAGTCAAGCAGCAGAGACTGGCTGTTGCACGTGGCCATGGAGAATCAGAGTGAGAACAACAGCAGCCGTGGGGCAGCACACGGGATGGGGAGACTGTCAGTTGGGGGCTGTGGGGAACCGTGTATGGTCCTGCGGAGATGCTGGGGAGGAGGGCTGGAGGGGTGGGAGGGAGGCTGCACCTTGCTGCTCCGCCACTCAGACTGAGGAACAAGGAGGCCACTGTCTTACCAGAACAGTGGGCAGCGGTCAAGTCGGAGGAGGTGGAGGGGGGAGGACAAGGAGAGGAAGTGAAGGTGAGCAGAACCCAGCCGTGGCGGGGGAGGGGTGACTGACCCAGGTGATCCCTAAGGGGAGGGGCCTGGAGGGTTGGGGACACACATGCAAAGCCTCTCACAGGGCCCAGGCCCAGCTAGAGCCACGTCAGCCACCCATCCATAGGCCCTCCCCACAGACCGGCCAGTGACTCCCCCGATCACCACAGCGCTCAAACATGACATGACTGTGGGGCACCAAACCCAGCTAGTGCCAAAGCATCTGGTGGTTCCGTTCCTCCCCAACTACTCCAACTACCCTCTCAGTGTTGAGCAAACATTTGCCGGTGGCCACTGTATCCCAGGCCTGTGCCAGGCTCTGCAGCACGGCGAAAAACCAAGCGCGGTCCTGGCCAAGGAAAGGAAACAGGTGGAGTGTCCTGGGTGCCATGGTTGTCATTTGGAAGGAAGGACCGTGCCACCTGGGAGGTGTGGATGGCATGGGAAAGATTAGCTCTGGAGGCAAATCTGGCAAAAGAAACAGGGGTTTGCCAGGTAGGCCCAATGAGGATCTGTCATGGGCACAGAGATGGAGGGGGGCAGAGAGGGCAGGGGGACTCCTAGAGGGTGCCAGGCAGGCACCCAGGATCTGTCCCTGGAGGCCATGGGAGGTTATTAACAATTTTAAGCTGGTGCATCTATGCTGTAGGAAATGGCTCTGGTGACCTGTGAGCAGGTCAGGATAAAGCCTGTTTAAAAGAGGGGACAGACACAAGAGGGGCTTAGGAGGTAAAATTCATAGGACTTGATAACAGGACGGAGGTGATTGAGGGAGGGAGAAGGAGGCGTCTGGGAAGCAGGGAGGAAGGGGGTACTGCAGGTGGTGATGAGACAGTGGAGGGAGAGCTGATCTGGTGCCATCACTGAGCTTCCCTAGAATCTGATGGCTTTACAGCATCTGGGACATCTCAGTGATGATGTCCACAAGGGCTGTCAGCACAGAACTGGCAATGGAAGTCTTTAGTGAGGATGAAGAGTCTTAAACAAAAGGCCAAAGAGCTTACAATGTTCTCATGGATAAGATGGGGAGCCACAGGAGGCTATAAGCAGGGAAATGACACAATCAGATCTAAAAATATCATTTAAGCAGAAGGGAGGAGGCTGGGGCAGAGAGAGGCTGGAGGCAGGGAGACCTAGGATGAAGATGAAATGTCCCCCTAGAGGCCATGCCTCCAGCAGTGGCCAGGGTAGGAGAAAGGGTCATAGTTCAGACCCTGGAAAGCAACTGACCTAGGCTTGAGACACAGCGGATCTCACTTTTTCCATAAGTAGGGTCCTGACTAGTTGGGTCATAAATGACGCTTACGCTGATGCTTTTTGTCAAACCCTATTTTAAATGACTCAACCCAAAAACAAAATTAAGGAAACAATTCCATTTGTACTATCATCAAAAAGAACAAAATACCTAGCAACAAACTTAACAAAAGAAACACAAGCCCTTGTACACCAAAAACTATACAACATGCTGGAAAAAAATTAAAGATCTAAGTAAATGGAAAGGCAGCCCATGTTCATGGATTGTCTAATCCATGAATGTTGTTTAATATTGTTCAGATGATGATACTACCAGAAACAGATGCAGTACAATCTCTATCAAAATCCCAAAGATGTTTTTCTCTCTCTTTTTCCCTTTCTTTCTTTCTTTCTCTTTCTTTTTCTCTTTCTTTCTTTTTCTTTCTTTCTTTCTTTCTTTCTTTCTTTCTTTCTCTTTCTTTCTTTCTTTCTTTTTCTCTTTCTTTCTCTTTTTCCCTTTCTTTTTTTCTTTCTTTCTTTCTTTCTTTCTTTCCTCTTTATTTCTTCCTTTTTCTCTTTCTTTCTTTCTTTCATTGTTTCTTTCTTGGCAAAATGGAAAAGCTCATCCTAAATTCACATAAAATCACAAGGGGCCCCAAATAGCCAAAATAATCTTGAAAAGGAAGAAAAAAATTGGAGGATTCACACTTCCTGATACTAAAACTTACTACAAAGCTACAGTAATCAAGGCAGTGTGACACTGGCTTAGAGATAGATATATAACTCAGTGGAATAAAATTGAGCAATAAACCATTACCTTTATGGTCCACTGATTTTGGACAAGGGTGCCGAGAACATTCAATAGGGAAAGATAAGTCTTTTCAACAAATGCTGCTGGCACAACCAGATATCCACGTGCCACAGAATGAAGTTGGACCCCCTACCTCACACCATATACAAAAATTTACTCAAAATAGATCAAAGACCTAAGCCCAAGAGCCACAACCATAAAACTCTTAGAAGTAAATCTTCACAACCTTGAATTTGGCAGCGATTTCTCAGATGTGACACCAAAACCACAAGGGACAAAAGAAAAAATAGGTACACTGGAA
Organism: Panthera leo; assembly: GCF_018350215.1. Lineage (NCBI taxonomy): Eukaryota > Metazoa > Chordata > Mammalia > Carnivora > Felidae > Panthera > Panthera leo. The sequence continues at coordinate 10,131,489 of NC_056694.1, read as the reverse complement.
ATCATCAAAATAAAAAGCTTCTGTGCATCAAGAAAGTGAAAACACAACCCACAAGATACTTGCAAACATATTTCAAATGACCTGAGAGAATGTGTTGTACACAAGTCTCCTCTCGGAAACTTCTCCACGGTGGGGGTGGAAGGAGAAGACTCTTCCCCAACGTACAGAGTACAGGGTATCCCTTCCTGCCCGTCACAGTGTGAGTTTGCCCACAGGGGATCTGCCCATATAGGAAGTTAGGGAAATAAAAATCGGAGGAGGGTGGGAAGAAGCAGGGACGCTTGCCCCCAGGGCAGCCGCGGTTCTCTGGGAACTTGTTCACAAATTCCCCGAATTCCCCCATATTAATTTTAGAACGAGTCCTCGAAACCCGAGGAGGCCGGGGACGTCCCGGCGCCAGCTCGGGGCAGCTCTCGGAAAGGGGACAGCGTGAGGGAGAGGCTGTCTGGCCTGGCCTCCTCCCCCAGCCAGACCTTGTCCATGGGAAGGTCACGAGAGGCACGAGCCGGGGCCAAGCCCCGTGCAGGGCGCGGGCTCAGGCAACAGGCCAGAAGATCCCGGGGCCTGAGGCCTCAGTTCCCACTGACATCAGTGCAAGGTGTCAGGGGGCCTGAATCATCGGGGCTGGGGCCAGCCCCCCTCCCGGTGGGGGGGAGAGCATAGCAGAGGTATGAGGCAGCCCCAGCCAGGCAGGCGGCCCCAGCTTGGGCTGGACACCGTGACTGTTTTACAGAATTAGCGAGTGGGACCCACCGCAGGGGGGCGGTGGGGATGTCATTGTCCTGGATTCCAACAGGCTGCTTCCCCCCACCCCTTTCTGATTCACAAAATTAATTCCGACGGCTAGAGAGAGGAGCCTGTCAGCAGGGCCAAAGGGTCATAAACACGGGGAATATTAATAGCTCCAGCCGGGCTGCCTGGGGGGCTGGGGGGCCTGCCAGAGGGACTGACTTATTTAGTCTCCTCATTAACGATGTGGAAAGAGGAGAGTTTACCCAAGCCCGGGGCAGGTGCTGACCTACATCAGGGCAGGGATTACCCAAGCTGAGGACAGACCACAGGGGTCTGTTCGGGGCTACGTTTCCCCCAGAGAGGATTCCTCTTTGCTCTATCAGTGTGCTCCTGGCCCCCCAACCCAGCCGGGCGTGAGCTAGATACACCAGCGGTATATCCTGGCTAGGTAAGGATGAATCTCTTTCCTCAGGCTCGGGAGTGACTCACTGGTGTTTGTGAGCACACACACACACACACACACACACACACGTACGCACATGCACATGCACACATACACCTTTGCACATTTCTGAGAGCAGGTCTAACCCTACCTCCCTGCTCTCCAGCCAGGTGGGCCTGACCTGGGTATATGGGACCAAGTCAGGGTACGGCGTCCAGCCACCCCAGAAGTGCATGCTGGCCAGGGGAGAATGGGCTCCTTCCTTAACTAGACCCCAAATTCTCCCCGCAATTCATCAAGTTTAGGGGTACTTACAACTGGGAGCCAAAGGAAACCCCATGCATGCACACACACATCTTTCTCCGTCTCTGACACCCACTCCCCCACACTTAGCGGGGCCTACTCTGTGCACCGTCTGCCCCAGTGAGGGGAACGGAAATCAGGATGGTTGGCACGTTCTGCCCCCGCCCCAGTCCCTTAGGTCCTGAGAACATCATTCCAAGCAGACTTCGGGACCTCAGTATCAGGGGGTCACCGGCAAAGAAAGGAGTTTGTGAAGAGAAGCAGCTGGAAAAGTGCTTGCGGAGAGTGGGTTTGGAGGCATGCTCAGGGCCCCGCCGCAGATGGGCTAGGAGAAGCCCGCCCCCCGGGAAGCCCCCCGGCTCCCAGCTGCACGGCTCCTGGCTGCCAGTGCTGGGACAGACACAGACGGACGGGGACTGGCAGCGGCTGGGGCTGGGAGCCTGCCGAGTCCCAGGCTGGAATGAACAAGAACCTGTCCAGAGATGAGATCAAGGGGATGGCACCAGTGTCTCCCCAGGGAGCCGAGCTCCGCGTCCCAGGACATTCCAAACTGTGAACAAAACATGGGTGGGAGACTAGCCAGGCTGGGCCAGTGCCAGGTGCCCCCCCCCCGCCCCCCAGCCCCTCCAACAGCAGGGAGGCTGGCCCAGCAGTGGGACCGGCTGGGAACGTAGCATGAGCTGCTGGGAATGCTGCCCGTACAAGTCGCCTGGGGACGCGGCGTCCAGACACCTGCCACGTTCCCTCGGCAGGGTGCCATGTGCGGTCATCCGCCCGGTCTCCTCTGAGCTGAGCCCTGCGCGGGGCGCTGTGGGCCATCGAGCCCCCACATCCACCTGCACGGTGCTGTTCAACTTAGCAAACACCTCCAAAGCCACGATCGCGTTTAATAACCCCCGAAGGAAGCCAGGCCTGGCAGGTTTCCCTGTTTTGTAGGAAACTGGGGCCCAGAGCAGGATGTGCTTGAGGCCACACAGTCGTGGAGAGGCCGGTATAGATTCTCGCCCAGGACCTGCTGCCTCCTACCCGTGATCTTTCAACGACACTTGGGGCACACAGCAAGAGGCCACCAAAACCCTGGCCTCGGCCTCCCGGAACAAACCCCAACTCCACCGCAGAGCCTCAGAATTCAAGTGCAACACATTTGTTCCATAAATAGGTCAAGTGGAGCTTAACAACAACAACGGCAACAACGACGACGACAAGGGCCCGCCCAAGGTCAGAGGGTACCAGTGGTAAAGGTGAGACTCTGGTGACGGTGTCCACAGGTACCGTGCCTGGCAGCTGATGTCAAGACAGCTGGACAGCACCCAGCATCCATGGCTCAGAAGGCTGGCAGCGTAGGCGGGAAATCACGATGGCTTCCCGGAGGAGGTGTTCTCCCCGACAGTCCAGTCCTCTGTGAAGCCCACTCAGGTGACCCTAGGTAGAGACAGCAATAGGTCAACAAAAGGAAAATTGCAAAGAAGAATCAGAGGCCTTTGGGGTGAGCTGTCTCTTCCCCTCTGCAGGCCTCAATGTTCTCATCAGTACAATGGGGGGCAAAGGATGCAGGCTCCTGCCATATCACACGGTGACTCTCACGGTGCAGGTCTCAAGGCTAGCCCAGGGCTGCCCAGATACCAACCCTCACTTAGGAGACCTCAAGTTCTAGCAAGGTGCCCGGGAGGGCAGGAGGCAGGTTGCTTAGCTTAGGCCCGGGGAGGGGCCGGATAAAGCCTCAGAGAGATGGCCAACTGCTGGCAGGGGATGATGGGCATGAGCGTGTCAGCAGCTTGGACCATATTCCGTAAATGACAGGAAACTGAGGGCATTAAGTAAGGCAGGGTCATGGTCACATTCACCACAGCCCAGCAGCAGCAGCGAGGCTACAGCAGATGAGGAGGGCTCAGGGCGAGAATCAGAGATGGGGTCTTTCTCTCCCCGTTCCTGGACTGTGAGAACAAGGGACTCTGGTCCCCAGGGCAGACATCGAGAAGCAGGACAGGCCTGATGACCGTATGCTGACCCTCAGGGAGCCTGGCCATCACGGTCGTCTGCACGGAGGGCCACCCCTGGGCTGCGCTGGGTCAGGCTGACCGAAGGCGCCACGGACATCTGGCTCCCCAGGCTCCTCCCAGTGGCCACTGCTTGTGATGCAGAATGGTTCCCAGAAACCGGTGGTCCAAATGTCCACGTCCAAGCGGGGCAGAGCGTGAGTGGAGACGGAGATTCAAGGAGGAACTCATCCCTCCCGATGCAGCAAAGGCTCATGGAGCCCCTGCTGTGTGCCAGGCTTGGGGCTGGTGTTAGGGGCACAGAGATTTGGAGATAGGGTGTAATTGGGAAGGGGGTGCCCTGAGACCCATGAGCCATGAAGCCCCGGGGGGGCTGGGCAGTGGTCACAGGCCTGGAGAAAGACGTGGAAGATGAGGGCAGAGATGGGAGGAAGGAGAAGGGGCTGGAGAGACAGTGGGGGGTGGGGGCAGCTGCTAGGGACAACGGAAAAGCACAGGATTCTGGGGTCTGCAAGTGAGTGGGAGGGAGGAGGGAAGGGAGGGGGCCCGGTGAGGGGACCCCATCGAGGGGAGGGGGCTCAGCAGTCCAGTCCAGCTCCGGACTAGGACCAGGACACCAGAGCTCACCTTCCCCCAAACCACCCGTCTTGCCAGGTTTTGGTGGAGACACAGAAGCGGGGCTATGGGCCATTTTCACCTTTTAAAAACCACAGATATCCTACACTGGGCACCAGAGCCAAACTTCTGGGAGGGACAGAGGCCCTGTGGCCGCTTCGCCTGACGTCAATCGGGGCTTCTCTTTTGTCTGCGGCTTTGACAGGAGGAGGCCAGATTAGGGGGCTAAGCTGGGAGAGGGAGAGAAGAGCCAGAAGCGAAGCATGGCCCCTGGTTCTCCCGACCTGCCCTTCCTCCCCGCACCTGCCCAGGCCACAGCTCCTGCAGGGGCTTCCCACTGCCCTCCCCGTGCCCAGCTCTCGATACAGCTGCCCAAGCTGCCAGGTCCGGGCTTCTGCAGCACAAGCCACCTCCCCAACGTGGAGCTTCGCAGACAGGGAGACTGAGGCCTGGAGAGAACCAAGGGGCTAGCCGGTCCACCCTGCGCCCCCAGTTCCAGCACAGGCGTCAGGACAGATTTGCTGCAGTGCCCTCCCCACCCCCACAGCCCAGCCCTCATTCTGCCTCTGGGCCCTTTAGAGGCTCCAGGGATCAGGGAGCAGCTGGTTGTGAGGGTAAAGGTTGGGGACAGGGATCATCTTTAACATACACCCACCTTGGGGCACCTGGGTGGCTCAGTCGGTTACGCATCTGACTCTTGATTTCAGCTCAGGTCATGATCTCACAGTTCATGAATTTGAGCCGGGCATTGGGCTCTGTGCTGACAGTGGAGTCTGCTTGAGATTCTCTCTCTCTCTCTCTCTCTCTCTCTCTCTCTCTCTCTCTCAAAATAAATAAATAAACTTAATTTTTTTTTTAATTTAACATATACCCACCTTAACCAGCTCCACACAAGGGTCTTGTCCTAATACAGAGTACCTACTAGTCTGAGACTTGACCCCCAAAACCCAGAGTGACCCCAACACCCACCCTAGGCTAAGCCCAACCACAACCCCAGAACAAGCCTGAATCCAAACTGAACCCTAACTCCACCCCTAGACTGAACTCCAATCTGAAATAGAGGCTGACCCCAGAGCCCCCTCTGACCCTAATCCCCATCCCAGATTAAACCCTGATTCTGACCGCAACCCCAGATTGAACCTTGAACCTGACGCCAAGGCAGAGCCCTGTCCCAGCATAAACAGACTGGGAAAGACTCCAGGGACACAGGGCATAAGCCCGAGCCCCCCTGCTCCCAGACCAGGCGGTGGACTCCCCTGAATGTTAGGGCCACCCAGGTATGAGGAAAGGAGAGACAGGACAGGCCACTGCAATGTTGTGTCACACTGGCCAGCACCATACTCCTTGGCCTCAGGCTTATCAAATCAGGGGGAAGGGGAGCGTCACAGCCTGCCTGCCTCTGTGCAAGGTGACCCTGGCAGGATAAAAGAAAGGCTGGGCAGGGCCATCCTGGATGCAACACTGGACACATACGTCCCCCTGCACACAGGTCTTTCAGGAACAGTGGCCTGAGCCAGGGGGAGGTCCTGTTCCAGAAAGGAACATTCCACTGTGGCATTGAGCCCTCCTCCACAAGGAGCAGAGCATACACAGGGCCATGCTTCACAGAGGGTGCAGCTGATATGACCGTGCATAAGGCTAGGCCCCAGGGGCCCAGGGCTTAGCAGTGCAGGAACCCCCAATCTCTGGGCCCTGCCTAACAGCAGGAGATACAGAGTCGGGGGGAAAAGCAGTCTAAGTTCTCAGGGATGGCTGGGGACTGGGGAACCCCCAGCCTGAGGGCGTGCCCCTTCCTCCCTCCAGGTGCCTTCTGGTCTCAGTGCAGAGCCAGGGCCCCAGGGAGGCCTGCCTGAGCCCCCTTCTGCATCACCCCGGTCCCTGGCCTCACTCCCCTCCTCACTGTGAGAACGTGCGCTTGTAGCCGCAAAGAAGAAATCAGCACGAAGGAATGTGCTGTCGAGGGGCCAGCGGACAGGATGGGCTTGCCGGAGAGGGAGCGAGCAAAGAGAGCTCCGGGAGATCGGAGCCGGGAAGGAAAACAGAGATGTGCCGGGGCAGCTGGCCAGGCAGCACCGGCCCAGCCATTGTTCCCAGCCCCACGGGTCAGGTGCACTGGGCCCACGGCCGAAACCCAGCCTCTGCTCGGTGTGGCCCCAGCCTTCTCTGGGCCTGCCGCCTCCCTTCTGTCCCAGGCCCTGACCTCTGGGGCCTGGCCCAGCCTGGGAAAAATACGAATTTGTCCTCTATGCTCCCAAACAGCTCTCTGTCCTCCGTCCGTCTCTTGGCACATCTCACCTACCCCGCCCTGGGGTCCACGTCCTTCCGTAAGCCTTCCTCTGTCCGGACCTCCCCGTGGGAGGATGCTTCTGGTTTCAGTGGCCTGATAAGCTGGTCCATATGTGGACTTTAATAGCTGACAATAGCTTGGACCTGTCCCGTCAATGTGTGGCTCCCCCCGAGACTAGTAGCATCAACATCACCTGGAAATTTGGTAGGGATGCAAGTTATCAGGCCTTATCCCGGACCTACTAAATCAGCCCCTGCAGGGGCTAGGGATGCACGCTCAGGTCTGAGAACCACTGAGTTAGAGTGTGACCAAGGTCAACTCCACAAATGTTGATAGAATATGCAATTGAATGAGCAAATGACCGAATGACTTTCAAGAGGCTTGACGTAGAATGGTTCCTAGTTGCCTGTCCGGTGTCCAAGCCCCAGAGACAGTTGAGAGCTGCAGACTGAGACAGGGAAGGACCGACCAGCTGGACTCCCTCGGAGATGGAACAGACTCTCAGACAATGTCACCTACAGGGAGCCCGTCCAGCGGGTCAGGCCTGGGGCCCAGGCAGATGCAAAGAGGACGAGCCAGAGTGGACAGGAAGAAGGGGCCCAGCAGGCCAATGGGATATAGCAACAGGCATCTGGGACTTGGGACCCAGGCAGAGACGGGGACGTCCAGCAGCAGACAGACAAGAGGGAACCTAGGAGCAAAGCTGAGCCTCCGTGATCAGAACTGGGACACAAGATCAAATGCCGATCACCTGAACATTGAGCTTGGCTCCTTCAAAAAGCCCCTAATTGAAGTCAGGCTGGGCCCCAGAACCTGAGGCGGAGCTGAGCTTGCTGGTGGGGCCCAGGGACTCTTGCTGTGAGGAAGGGACAGGGATCTGAGCAGTGGTACCAGTCTTAGAAACTCATCACCAAATCTGGTCTTCGAGGGGCACCTGGGTGGCTCGGTCAGTAGAGCGTCCAACTTCAGCTCAGGTCATGATCTCGCGGTTTGTGGGTTCGAGCCCCATGTTGGGCTCTGTGCTGACAGCTCGGAGCCTGGAGCCTGCTTCGGATCCTGTGTCTCCCTCCCTCTCTGCCCCTCCCCGGGCTCACACTCTGTCTCTCTCTACCTCAAAAATAAATAAACATTAAAAAAAAAAGAAGTCAGAATCTGGTCCTGGACTCAGATCTCCCCTGACACCGGGATGGCTCTTTCTAGAACGTCACACTAGCTTGATGAGTGAAGTCCTCCCAGCTCTCCCTGTGGCCTGGGTCTCGCCCAACCTCAACCACAACCGACCTAATCGTAGCTCGTACTTTCAGAATAAGTTAGAGAGATGGACAGGTCTGTCCCTAGCCCCTTTGTTCTGTCCACCTGCCAGCTCATCTCCCCTCCGTGCCAAGGAAGAGAGGACAAATCATGTAGCCAAGATCTCCACGCTAGCTTGGCCAACCTCCCGGGGCCAACTTCATCCGATGCCATAAGGGTGATTTCAAACTTGACATAAAAAGAGAAACATCTTCAGCCACAGCCACCATCTCTGCTGGGTGATTTGCCATTTCCAATCCATTAGATGCCCTCTAAACATGCACGGCCCAGAGTATGTCCCACTCATCCTGGGAAAGATTCCATGAGGAAAAATGGCACCAGTATCAAATAAGGCTGGGAAACACTGCATGCCAGTGCCCCTTCTTGGGAGATCAAAGCCCCTGTTAACAATCAAAGGCTCTGAGAAGTCCTGCCTGACTTTGTCTAGTCCAGTGTTTCCCCAGTTTATTGGAGCCAGACGCTTTTCTTCTCCCCACCCCCCACCCCCCACCAAAAAACGTTCCATGGAGCATCCCTTGGGATACACACCCTTGCCCACCGCCACCTAGACACAGACAAGCTCCTTTCCGGAGCCCCAGGGAAGGTAAGCAGAAGTCAGAGGAGTATCTTATTCCGAGGCCCTGTGGCAGAGAGAGCGGGAGATTCTGGAGACCCACAGGGATCAGCATGGATGTCCTTTCCTCAACTTCCAGGATACCCCGTCTCCAGAGCCGCTGTCCCCAGAAAAGGTGTCATTGGGCAGAAGCCTCAAAGGCGGGGCAAGCTTCACTGAAAGGGGGCGGGGGGTGGCAGTCTGTTGTTCATGGAAGAGAGGCTGGAACACCTGCATGAGAATGACAGGCACCTCCCAGCAGCCCCTGGGGTCGATATAATCTCATCCTTCGGCTGGACTTGGACCAGAGACCAGTTTGTATCTCCACCTAAATCCCCTGCTACCCAGCAGAGACCTCCGTTCTATCTGCCGAAAGTTCCTCTGCATCCCCCCAAGGCCTGGGACAACCTCCCAGCCCCCACCTGTGAGCTCTGAGGTGTCCTCTTTGGGGTGGAAGGGAGAACAGCTCCCCGCCTCCTGCCCAGACCCTTGGCTGCCTCCTGAAGCCGGACAATGCAGGGAAATGTTTGCACCCAAACAACTGTGCTGCTTCAGGAACTGCCTGACCCTGCCCCGGAAAGCACACTCCTGGAGCTCCACCCGGCTACCCCCTCAGTCTGGGGACCACAGACCAAAGCTGGCGGGGTGGCCCAGCAGAGGGGGCGGCAGAGCAGGAGGGGTGCTAGGGGTCCCTGATGTGGGCGGGAGGGGAGCTCCGGGTCACCTCTCTCTAAGGACTGGGGCTTTCCTTCCTGCCGAAATCAGAACGAGAGCTCTGTCCCTGCCTGCGGAAGACGCAAGGGCCAGATTGTCAATATTTATCTGGAAAGCCGAGGCCCTGGATGCATCTGGCCTGGAGATAATGAAAATAGCACTTTGATGCGATTTGAGAAATGCATTAATTCATTCAACAAGCATGTGTAGCCCTCAGGTCCCACGCCAAGCCCCGTGCCGGGCACTGGGGACCCAGGAGTGGATTAGCCCCGCCGTGCCCTGGATCACTCTGGGTGCCTTAGGCACCCAGAATAGAACAGGGGCAGGTGGGCCCGTCATCCAATGCACGCGCGGCCGTGGCCACCCAGATCGGGAAGCCACGGGTCGAGGCAGTTTATAAAAGCAGAGGTCACCGTCCCCCCGTGTGATAAAGACGAAAATGCCCTCTGGTGGCTCCCCTCCCAGCGGCCCTTCCCATCACTGGGATTCGGGCCTCGCCAACCCCAACGATCCCTGAGGTGAAGAACACCAGGTGCCAGCCAACAAACGTTGCAAAAAAGCCTCAAGAAGAAAAGGCAGACTGGCCTCTCCTTGCTCATTGGCACAGACGTGTGCCCACGCGACCCCTCCGTGGAGTGACCTCCGGGCACTCCCGCGCACAGCACTGGGGGGCACAGCAGCTTCCTGCTTCCAGCAGTAGGGGGGGCATGGTGGAGGGGAGAGGGTCAGCGACCCCAAGTCCCCGTGGGGCTTGCACAGCGGCCTGCCTCTTCTTACCTTGGAGGAAACCGAGGCCCGGATGGAAGGAGTCAGGGGCAGCTAAGGTCAAGGCAGGCAGCCCGCTTGTCACAACCCCTCACGCCCACCTCGCCCGCGTGCCAGAGACTGTGTTTTTGTCTTTCTGGGGGGGGGGGGCGGGGTGCGGCTCAGAGCCTTGAGTGATGAGTTAAGTGACAATGAATTTGAACCACATGGAACTCGGGCTTAAGGGGAAAGTGTTTTGGTGAAATGCAGCTGGGATTTCATCAGCCCCCACCCCCCAGACAGTACAAAAATAGTCCGGGCCAGGCAGGCTCTGACCCACAGGCCTGGCCCAATTTCGCCGCCCCCTGTCCCAGAGAGAGGCTTGGAGTGGCCTCTTTCCCTGAATCTGAGTTTCGTAATCTTTCCTTGTTGTCCTGGTCGCCTGTTTGTTGACTGGCCTCATTTGCCTGGGAGGATTTGCTCCCTGACGGGCTCCCCGCTGCTTGGCTTTGAAGAGGGAGCAAGGCAAGAAGACGCTCTCTCGCTCTCACTCTCTCTCGCTGTTGGTAACAAGGCCCACAGGGCGCGAGACTGGAAAGAGGGTCACGGGCACAGCCTGGGGACTGGTCGGGCAGTCGCAGGACCTTGGGAATGGGGGTGGGTGGGTGATGGGCTTTGGACAGTCGGGTGAGGGGTGGGCTTCACCTCAGCAAGAGCCAGAAGGTTCTGTTGAACATCTCAAATCCAACCCTGTTCCTCAGAAAGGGAAACTGAGGCCAGAGGCAGGAGGTAGGTGATCCGAGGCCCTAGAACCTCTAACAGCATGACCAGGACTCACCCAGGGCAAGGACTTCTGCTGCCCAGCCCGGGGCTTGTCACCAAGGAGGCTGCCAGAGTGTTTGTGAACCGAGAGAATGGCCAGAGCCCTTTGCCCAAATCTTCGTTGGGAGGAAGGAAGCAGAGGGGGAGCTGGGCACCCTGGGCAGACCTCGAAGGTGGACAGGCCTCTACCACCGTGAGCACCTGCTAATAATCATCCCCTCCCCCCGGGCTGTGAATGGCGGGACCCGGCTCCTGAGGGCCCGTCCCAAGGTGGGGAAGGAGAGGGCATGCTAATGACGCCCTTGCAGACCCAGCACCAGGGCCCACGGGTCAGCAGCCCCCCAGGAGGGAATGAGAAGCACCCGCAGTGAGGCCAGAGGCAGCGTCTCTTGGGCCAGCTGACAAAGCCACTGACCTGATAGTCCAGAGGCATGTGTAGAAACCTTGTCCCAGCCCAGGAGCCTAGACCAGGGCCGGACCCCCCATCCTGGGGGACGAGGTAATGAGTGGTGGCCGAAGTGATCCACAGGCCTTCAAAGGCCACCGTGGAAACCAGTCTCCTATCCTAGGCACCCAGGTTCCCATCCAGAGCATTGAGGTCCAGGGAGACTTGGTCCTGGGGACCAGGATGGACCCCGAATAAGTGGTCCAGGCACTGGGACCTTGGCAAGTGGCAGCAGAGGGCTCTGGGCTCTCCCCCAAGCTACTAGCTTCCCCATCTGACTCGGGCGTTCCGTGAGGCCTGGGTGACACGCTGGGCGTCGAAGGACAGCACCCCGGGTCGGGGAGGCCTGCTGGGGGTCTGCAGCCCGAGGCGGGGGCACGGAGCCCACTGCCCCTTCCGGCACCCGCAGCCTGCCCAGGGTGGAGGAGGGAGGTGCCTTCTGGGCTGAACCAGCAGCTTCCTCCTCTTGCCAAGTTCAACCGTGTAGAGTCCAGTTAATCTAGGTCTTAGCAAGAGCCTCCTCCACTTCCTTTCTCCTCAGGCCAGAGTCCCCCCACCCCACCCCCCCGGAGAGAGCCAAGTCCCCTAGGAAGAAGGACAAGACCAACATCCGTCCTTCCTGCCTCGGTCTCCCCACACAGGCCTGGACCACAGAGCCTCAAATGCATGCAGAAAGCATGGCCTGGGTGACCTCTCCCCACCACCGCTGCCCACCCCATCCCATGGAACCTGAGACCCAGTCCATCTAGAAAGCCCTGCCTGCCTGGCCTGGGCTGCCCTCCCCCCACTTCCGAGAGGGGTTCCACTCCTGTTACTCCTATTGTCCTCCCCCTTGGCACTCAGCCGGCCCCCAAGTCCGGGCTGGGCCCCCTTGAAACCAGCCAGCTAGGGAATGGGGGTGTCAGGCAGGGAATCTGGGAAGCATGGGTCAGCCCCTGGAGTCTGGGAAATGGTTTCTCCCCAGCCCTCTGGGCCCGGATGGGACTTAGGGGCTCAGTGAGAGCAGTCAGACAGGCCTGGGTTTGAATTTCTTGTCAGCCGTGTGGACAAGTGATTTACTGGCTCTGAGCCTCAGTTTCTGCATCTGTAAAATGGGGATAAGCACGATCCCTTCCTGCCACGGTTGTGGGGACTGAGATATTACATCAGGACAAAGTCCTCCCCACGGTGCTTGGCACAAGCCTCACCCAGTGAGTTTGTCGGAAGGTGGCTGTGGGACAAGGGGTGTCAGTCAGAGGAATCCAGAGATGACACCAATGGTCCCAGAATGCCCTCTCCTCCCTCTGTCTGCTTAATTCCCCAGGCAGGTCAGATGGTGGCAGAAGCAGAGAGAGGGAGCCCCTCCCCCGACACATGCACATTCATAGAGACCCCCAGCCACAGCCCCAGAAGCTCTAAGTGACCCAGCAGACAGTGCCCCCACCTCAGAACCAGGTGTCCCCCCCAAAAGACCTAGCACAGCAGGTGGGCCTAAGGCTGACCATCACAGCCCCCAGCAGCCCCAGACACCTGCCTTCTAGAACGGCCAGAGGAAGCAGCTCTCTCCCTGGCCGGCAGGACTCAGATAATAATACAAAATCTCTCTCTGTTTGACTTTGGAGGCCTTGACGAGGCAGGAACTTTTCCTCGTGCCTGGACACCTCACACAAGGGCCTGGGGAGACGGGACAAGATGGTCCCCGCGGATGAGCTGGTGGTGCTTCTCCTCCTGGGCTGGGGACAGCAGCATCACTTGCCAGGACCTAAAAGCCACCCCTGTCTCTGCCTCACTCTGTCCCTTCTCCATCTGTCTCCATATCCCACCCCCAACCCGGGTCTGCCCACATGCAGAGAGGCAATGAGGAGCAGTGGTCAAGGACCCGGCTTTGGAGCCAGACTGCCTGATTTGAACCCAGCTCTGCCACCCAAAGGCTAAGTGGACCTGAAGCCTCAGGCTCCCTGTCTGGAAAATGGGTCGGTGATAACAACGGTACCTCCCTCACAAGGGAGGCTGGAATGAGTTAACACAAGCAAAGCCCTCAGAACGGTATCTGGCCCACAGTAAAGACTCAATAAATGCTACCCCTTGTGATTTTTTTTATTTGTGTCTCCGTCTTGCATGTTTGTTGAGTCAAATTTTCCGTGGGTACAGGAGGTAGAGGAGGAGGCATGAAGCTCTGTGGTTTCAACTGCCTGATGCCCCGGGTCCTCCGGACTGGAGGCTACGGCATTGAAGGATTCCTTTCAACTGGGGCCAGTGATGCTCTGATAAAGCTCGACCACAGGATGCAGAATCGGCGGGCTCTGTGCTCACACCCCCAGGCCTCGGAGGCTGGGCCAGCGGCGGAGCAGAGAGCATTCCGGGCAGGGAGACAGCAAGGCCTTCGGCCCAGGCCACAGGCTAGAGACACTTGCCTGCATTCTCAGGGCGCTCTCCCCCCGCTTCCTCCCACCGTCCTATGTACCTGACAGCTGTTTGTACCTCCGGTCACAGGAAGCTCAGAGTCTGAGAAGGCAGCATTTCAGAAGCCTAGAATCTTGGAATAATGGGGCTTGGGCCTGGCGCTAGGAGCTCACTAGCCCAATGACAGTGACGAGACTCCTACGCCTTTCTCGTTAGGGCCCCATGTCCCCATTGAGGTCAGAAGGGCGGTCTGAGGAGGAACCAGTCCAGGCCGCCACTGGGCAATTCCCATGGCCCACAAGTTTCCTCCAACCCAGGCCTGCGTCCCTCCCCCCTGGATGCCCCCACGAAGTCTGTGCTGCATGGCAGCCTGCTTCCCTCGGGCAACCTCCTTTTCTCTAAGCTCTCCTCTCTGAGTCTGGGGCCTCTGGGGAGACGTCTGCCCCCATCCTGCTGAGCACCCCCATTGGCTGGGAATTGAGGAAGAGAAGGGAAGTGACAGCCAGACACAGCGTGTGAGGTGGGCTTCGTGACAGGGACCCAGGATGGTCCCCCAGAGCTAGTGACACGCCCCGCGGCACCCTGGGCGCCGTGGGGAGGAGCAGGCGGGCAGACGACGCTGGGGGCCCCAGAGGCTCTTTCAAGGGATGCCAAGGGCTGCAGGGTGAGTTGCTGCAGAGTGGCAGCTGTCACCACTTCTGGCAAGGGACATGTGTCCACGTTATGTCAAAACTGGGCTACTCCCGAGGCAGCTCCCAGGGGAAGTCCTAGGAGCCGTGTCATCCAGAAAGGAAGAATGAGCCCTCTGTGCGTAAGACCCCGGCCTCGGGGAGGGAACCCCAGGCAGCACGGGAAGGCGGAGCGACCACAGGGCTCCAGCCCTCCAGATGTGCGCCAGCATCCGCTGTGGAGACAGGGCGGAGCAGAAACCAGGGGCCCAGATGGGCCGCATTAACCTGGGAGCAGGCTCTTCGGGGCCCAGATGCTCCGTGTTTAGCCGGCTAGCCGGCTTTGGGCTCCAGATGTGGGTCTGGGGTGGGGGCGGACACAGCTCCAGACGGATGCGGTCTATCCCCAAGGTCTATCTATTCCCTGCAGCGCTCAGCTGCAGCAGCCGGACGTGCAGGCCTGGGGCTTCGGGGGCTGGAACAAGGGGCCTCCACACTTGCCCTCTCCAGCACCCCAAACCCCAGGGCCAAGAGGGGTTCTGACTCTGACTCAGGAGCCACGGAGCCTGAAGGCTTACGCCTCATTGCATGAGCAGGGACGGCCCAATGACCTGTCCAGGGTCACACAAGCCGGGGACAGGCAGGACCCCAACTTGAAGCAGAGGGTCTGAGGGAGAGGACACTTCGGGGACGGATGCTTGCCTCTCCCTCCCACACAGATGCTCCCAGGCTCCCACAGTTAGGTGACCTGGACCTCCTAGTTCAAGCATCGAGAGGAGACACTGCCCTGACCTTTGAGACGGGGTCTGTGGGGTGGGCGACCTAGTCCAGCCCCAGGGGAATCTCCGAGGAGCTGGCCGCCCCTCGGCCTCCCCCCTAGTCCATTTGGGACGTGGAGGGACGGGAACACGGCCGGGCAGAGGACCCGAGCTGACCGCTGAGCCCCAGGCCCCAGGCACTTAGCCGCCACGTGGAGGTGACGAAAGAGATATTCCTATTTGTTGAGCACCCACCATGTGCCGGATCCTGTGTGAGCCCCTCACCTGCCTCGTCGGGGCCTCACAGCTCCCGTGCAGGGTGTGGGGTCCTCATCTTCCAAACGGGCAGCTCCCAGAGGAGCCACCTGTCCGAGACCACCTGGCCAGGCCAGGCAGAGCCAGGCAGGGCCGGAGGAGCACCAGGCACCTGCCGCTGGCCAGGGCTCGGCCACGGACGTGGGGCTGTGCAGGCTGGTGGCTCAACATGGCGTCTGGGGAGAAGGAACCCGGGCGTGGCGCTCTACCTGGGGCCTGGCTCTCCTGTCCCCATATAGCACATCTGCCCTTTATGGTGGGACGGCCACAAACCCAGAGACCCCTGCCTGAGCCCCAGGCATGCAGCAGCCGCCCCCACCACCCAGGGGGGCTCCGGCCTAGAGAACTGGAGGTTCTCAGTGTCCCCTCCTCAAGGTCAGGAGCCGCCCCCCTCCCACCCCTTTGCCCCAGGCCCTAGACGTACTGCTGAGAGAGCGGGGTGAGGGCAAAGGGCAGGCCCTCAGGAAAGGCCCTCGCCTCTAAGCTTTAGTCACCATATCTGCACACTGGCCCCGCTCTGGCCTCTGAGCCGGGAGGGCACTGAGGCTGCAGGGGGCAGAAGTCAGAGGCCAGGCCCAGCTGAGCACAGGGGAGCCACCAGGAGACCTGGCCTAGGAAAAGGCTCTGAGTGGATACAGCTCGTGGGCCCCAGTTGCGGGGAGGGTAACAGGCACAGCTACCCGCCCCCCCCCCCCAGGGCAGGTGGGCATCCCGCAGGCTCCTTCTAACCCCACCCCAGCAAAGCCACCCAGGGGAGGGACAGCAGGACAGCACAGCCTGGCCTGGGAGGGGAGACTGGCTGGGGGAGCGGGCCGAGGCACAGAAACGAATTGGTTATGTCAGGAGAGCGTTCTGGGGAGGGGGCCGCGCCTCTCAGCCCCGGCAGCCCCACCTGGGGCCCAGGCCCAACAGACTCTGGCTTGCTTCCAAGGGCAGCCGTGAAGGCCAGGGAGGGGGCTGCTGGGCTGCCAGCAGGGAAGCCTCGGTTGGCCACGGTGGCCAGGAGGACGGGACGAGGATGAGCCCCCACCCCCTGTCGGGCCCCTGTCGGATGCACGGGGGTCCTATGACCTGCAGGGTGCATCCTGGTGGACGTGTAGCCTGGCTTTGCTGAGGAGCAGAGCCCCGGGGACCTCGGGAGGGCTCTCGCCACCCCGTCACTTTCTCTTCTGCCCACTCCCCACCCCAGGGCTCCAGGACCCCATGCCCGAATCAGGGGACCCTGATTTCTCACTCTGAAGCTCTGCCTTCCGTCTGCCCAGTGCTCCCCCATTCTGTAAGCTGGACCTGGACGGCACCTCACACTTCTGTCTCCCCTGAGGTCGGGAGGGGGTCAGGAGCTGGGGGACAGGGAACAGCCAGAAAATGAACCCCCTTTTCCCAGGGCTGTATGCTCGGCGGGGGCGGGGGGGGCACGGAGTAGGAACTCAAGGAAGCGAAGGGGGGCTCGATGCAAAGCGAGGTCAGTGAAAGGCCAGGGACTCAGGCCGGGGACTGAGGAGGGGGCCCCTCGCAGTCGTGGCCGGGCAGCCAGCGCCCTGTGTGCCTTGGCGGAGCGGGACCCCTGGGCGGCCAGGTATGTAACAATTCCAGCCATTTCCTGCCCTATTAATGAGAAAGGGGCTGATATAAATATACGCTCAGCATAAATAAATACAGGCCAGGCCCGGGACTGCATAGCAGACAGATTGCGTGGAGCTGCTGGCCGGCCCTTCAGCCAATTCCCCCCACCCTGCCCACAGTCCCCCCCTCCTCACTGCCCCCCACTTGTTTTCCTCCGGCGGGCCAGGGCCCCTCCACACACACACACACAGAGGCCTGAGGCAGATGGACTGACCGCCCTTGCCCTAGGCCTCAGAACGGGGATCCGCAGCCCCTGGGAAGGCAGCAGAGGGAGCTGGGGTACCCAGTCCCTCCTGCCTCACGCACAGACCCGGTGACAGTCCTGCGAGGCCGGACGTGCTGTGATCATGCCTGTTCATAGGTGGGGAAACTGAGGCTCACAGGGTTCAGGGACTTGCCTAAGGTTATGCAGCCAGGAGGCTGTGGATCCAGGATTCAAACCCCTGAGGCTTTCTGACTCCAAGGCCTCTGATCTGCCCACTGCGTGCGAGGGGCAGCCAGGGGCAGGGTCTTGCCCCCCTCTTTTCTCCCAAACCCCAGTCCCCGGATGCCAGGGCCTCAGAAGGCCCCGGAGGACTTACAGCCAAGGCCTAGACGTGTAGTTCCACGGAGCCAGGCCCCGGCTCGAGTAGGGTGCACACGTAGACCCAGCTCCCCCTGCTCAAGACCACCTCCCCGCTGAGGCGTCCAGGTCCGTGGGGCCCCCTCGAGTGCTGGCTAGCTCATGGGGGATCATCTGGTCACAGACACGGAAACTGAGGCCCAGAGAGGGCAGAGCTTCATCTAAGTCACAGGAAGAAGCAGGCCAGACCTACGGAACCTTCTCCTCGGGCCCTGGCCTCGGGGCTGGAAGGCCGTCACCTCTCACAAGCCTCCCCCTGTTCAGAGCTGCCCCAGCTCCCCAGCCTGGACGCTGCCCGGGGCAGACTCGACGTCAGCCTGTGTCCTAAAACCCAGCGGGGGGCCCTTCCCTGGTCACATATCAGCAACAGCAGGTAGAAACCCAGGTCCAGAGAGGTTAAGAGCCTGACAGTGCTGATCTGGGGCCAGAGCCCAGGGCCTGTGGTACATGCCTCTCTTGTAAACCCAGTTCCAATGCCCCCTCCTTCAGGAAGCCTTCCCAGCCGCAGCAGCCCAAAGGATGGGTTCCCAAACTGCCTTCGGACCTACTCTACCTTCCAGGCCTTGAGGTACTTAGCGGGCACTTAGCCCAGGCAGCCACACTGGAGGCCCCCCTGCAGAGCCCCTATGTGGAAAGTACACATCGGGCCTTTGCCAGCTGGGGCTTCTTCCCGCCAGCAGCCAAGGACGTGGGGGCCGGCTGTTTGTGGGGGGCAAGCTGAGCAGGTGGGCACACTCAGGGCAGCAGCGTCCTGAGTCCCGGCTGGTCTGTCGGCCCCACCCTGCACCCCAGGTCCAAGGCCAGGTGAGGCCCTCGCCCTCTGCCAGCCTTGGCCAGCGGCCCCGGCCCCAGTCCCTTGAGCCCCAGAGACATCAACCCCAAGACCAGAGCATGTGGCAGGTGGAGAGTCAGAGAGGAGCTCTCCGGGACAGGGGCCACCTCCCATCTGCACCCCTCGCTGCCCCCAGGCCGTTCCTCTAGGGCTCACCCCCTCCAGAACCCCAGGGTGGGAAGGGCCGAACTGGAAGCTGCCCTGAGAGCTCAGTGCAGCCATTCGGAAGGACAAGACGTCCACGCGGACCGCCTCGGGACAGGGTGCGTGGCAGGTCGTCAAAGGCAGAAAAGTCTGTCACCTACCGACGTGCATGGTTCGGTGGGTCCCTGCCAGAGACCCCTCTACAGATGTGTCGTGTGAGCACACGTGCAGGTTTGCGTGGATGCAACGACTCACGGCCAGAAAGGAGCCCTTTTTCTCTCAAGTTTTGAACCAGGGAGGAAGGACGCATTTTTACCTTAACACGTCCGAATTGTGGGTGATTTTGTAAAAGTTTAGAAGGAGGGGCGCCTGGGTGGCTCAGTTGTTTAAGCGTCCGACTTTGGCTCGGGTCACGATCTCACAGTTTGTGGGTTCAAGCCCCGCGTCGGGCTCTGTGCTGACAGCTCAGAGCCTGGAGCCAAAGTCGGATTCTGTGCCTCCCTCTCTCTCTGACCCCTCTCCCTCTTGCAGTCTGTCTCTCTCTCTCTCAAAAATAAATAAACATAAAATAATTTTTTTTAATTTAGTAAAAGGAAAAATACTAGTATTACATATGCAGTCTGGCCAGTAGCCGCTGGCCAGGGCTACGCAAGCCTGCCTGCTGGTCCTGGCCTCCAGCCCATCGCCCAGCCCCCCTCCTGGCTTCTGTCCCGTCCCCCCTCCTTGCCCCCACCACGTGCAAGCCCACCGCCCTGCCTGTCCCCTTTCGCCCCTGAGACCCCGCTCCGCCTGCCCCCCTCCCTTGCTGCCAGTACCCCAAGCCCCACAGGCCACGGTCCTGTCAAGCACCACCTTGGTCCCTGGCAGCTCAAGACCCATGCAGCTCCAGACGACTGCCCTGGGGCCTCCTTCCCATCCCCCGAGTCCCCAGCCTCAGCGGTGATTCACACACTTCAGCGCCCAGCTTTCCCTGCACATCGTGTGTTCTGGAATCCCAGTCACATTTACTCCAGCACCAAGGCCTCGAGGGCCCTTCCCAGCAGATGTTCTGCCTCGCTGGCCAGATGGGAGCCCTTCAGATGTCTCCCCCCACGGGCAGGCCAAGCCTGCTCCTCAGACTCAGGGAAAGGGCCCAGAAGTTCCCCCCACACCTACCCTGGGCCACCTGCAGGTTCATATGGGAGACAGGGCAGGAATCTGGCCCTAATTTCCCTGGGAACCAGAACGCAGAAGGCGAACATAGGACAGAATTGTCTGGAATGTCTGCCCACCCTCACACCACCCTCGGGCTTGGGAGTGAGTGGAGGGTGATTGCTAACTCCCACGAAACCATCCTTTCCCCTCCTCTCACAGAATCACTGGCTTAGGGACAGGGTGGGTGTCTGACCCACTATAGCCTGAGCTTGCCCAGCTCAGATTGGCTGAGATTTGGGATGTTTCCCTCTTCCTGGAGGAGATGGATGGATCTGTGGATGGATTTGTGGATGAGTGGTAGATGGATGGTAGGTAGGTGGTTGGGTAAGCAGGCAAAGGAATGAATGGGTGAGGGGGTGGGCGGATGGATGGATGGATGGATGGACAGATGGTTGGATGGGTGGATGGATGGGCAGATGTCTGGATTGATGGCTGGCTGGCTGGCTGGATGGATGGCTGGATGGATGGATAGATTGGTGGATAGGTGGATGGATGGATGGCTGGCTGGCTGGATGGATGGATGGATGGATGGATAGATGGGTGGATAGGTGGATGGATGGATGGATGGATGGATGGATGGATGGATGGATGGATGTGATGGACAGATGGTTGGATGGGTGGATGGATGGGCAGATGTCTGGATAGGTGGATGGCTGGCTGGCTGGCTGGCTGGCTGGATAGATGGGTGGATAGGTGGATGGATGGATGGATGGATGGATGGATGGATGTGATGGACAGATGGTTGGATGGGTGGATGGATGGGCAGATGGCTAGATAGGTGGATGGGTGGGTGGATGGATGGATGGATGAGTGGGAAACTGAGTGGCTAAGAGTGTAAATGAATGGATGGGTTAGCTGCAGACCGGCTCAGGAGGAACTGCGTCTCAAAAGGAACTTTCTAAATCTCTGAAATGTGAGGCCTTGGCACCCCCCAGAGGCCAGAGTCTCTAACAACTCATGTCCCTTAAAGCCCTGAGAATCAGGGGCACAGACCTAGAGAAGGTTAGAGGTTCTGAGAAACAAAAAAAATCTAGTTCCACTGCTGGAACTTTCCCTGACTTACTCTGGGATCTTGGGAATGTTCAACCCTTCTGAGGCTCAATTTTCTCATCTGGAAAATTGAGCTAATCAAACCTGATGCCTGTGATGTTATGAGATTTAAACAAAATCATGTACATAAAGTGTCTGAGAGGGTCATCTGGCACATATCAGGTGCCCACAGAATGCGATTTCCTTCCGAGGGGCAGCCCTAGGGCACACGTGCACGTGTGCACGCACACACACACACACACACACACACACCAGTAAAGAAGAAGGGCACGGAGCGAGAAGGCCAGACCAGATCCAGAAAGGCAGATGGGGACACACTTTAATTCTCCCGGGGTCCCATGCTCTGACAGGGCTGGCCCAGCCTCGGGCCCCGGGCGCTCAGGGAGTGGGGGACTCGGACACGGGCCCTGAGCCCTCCTGGGGCTCAATTTCCTGAGCCTGGGCCAGCTGGGCCGTGTGCTCAAAGGCAGCCTGCAGCAGGCGGGAGGCAAGGCAAGTGGTCCAGGCGACGAGATAGGCCAGGTGCCAGGAGGTGAGCGCGGCTGCGTTCTCCACCCACCAGTACAGACGCTTCAGCAGAGCCAGGAGCTCGGGCACCGCACACTTGTCCAGCAGAGCCTGGAGGGGATAAGCGGATGGGCGGCTGGCCACCAGGAGCTCGCAGGGTGGCATCGCCCCAGTGCCTTGCCCAGTGCCCCAGGCCTGCCCTCAGCAGCCCACCTTGCTGAGCAACCAGACCACGCTGCAGCCACGGGCCCTCTGGCACAGCCTCCTGGTCAGCAGCAACAGCAGCAACACTACCGGGGTCAGGCTGTGTAGACACGACAGAAGCAGCTCCCTGCAGGTGGCCGCGGACAGGCCTAGCTGCTTCCAGGCCAGGCCCGAGGCCCACACACAGCCCAGCACGCCGGCCCACACCAGCCACACGGGGACTGCCATCGGTGCCAGCCCGGCCCGTAGCACCCGGCCCACGGGGCTGGCTGCAAGCCCGGGGGGTGGGTGGGCCTCGGGGCCGCAGGACCCCCAGGCCTCCTGGGCCAGCCCCGACAGCCAGCGGTTGAAGAAGACAATCTTCAGGAGCAGGAAATTGTAGAGGTAGATGCGGTTCTGGACCAGCTGCGGGAGCAGGGAGAGCCAGCCCATCGTCACCCACCCGAGGCAGGGACCCTGCCTGCCCCGGGTTTTGCCGTAGGGGGTGGGGCTACCGGGCCTCCTTCCGTCGAGGCCTCAGTTTCCCAACAAGAATGATCCTCATCTGCCCGCCGCTAAGGACTCCACTCTCAGGTGGGGACTGTGGAAGGCGTTTCGTATTATCTTTCATTTTCTTTCCCTTGGATTTAAGTGATTATTAACAATACTCTAGACTGAAGGAAGCTGATTTATTATTATTATTATTATTAATTATTACATAAGGAGTGACCATCTCCCCAGCCCTCTGATCCTGCAGGATTTGAACCCTGGGCAGTTTTTTCTCCCAAGCGCCTGGGCTTTCCTGCCCACCAGTTGTCTGTTGAGGGCAGCTGGGGGGCAGAGGGCAGCCAGGGGGTAGAGAGATGTGAGGCATAGGGGCATTACTGTCACACTATGGAGAGGGGTGAAGGAGAGGGAGGGCCCCAAGAAGATCTCCAGGCTTCTGTCCTGGGTGACAGGGTGGATATGATGTCTCCCATCCACTGGGAGAAAAGAGTGAGCTTGGGTGGGGAAAGAGTCTGTAAACGGGAAAGCTCCACCTGAGTCCTGGGGCTGAACAGCCAGTCCCTCGTCAGAGCCCTAAAGCCCCCAGCCCTGAGTAACGCCAATCCCCTCTGTCTGGACCTCATGTGCCACTGTCCAGAGAACCACCTGGAGCCCTAGGGGACGATGCAGGAGACAGCCATCTGGGGGTGGCCATGTGCCCCACCGTGGGCACTGTGGCTTAGGGATGGGGCTCCTGAGAGCTGTCAGATTACTCCAGGCAGGCGGGCAGTCACCCAGTTCTACAGGTTGGGTCAGGCCCATGGGCTCCAACAGCCCCGAGGTGGCTGTGGATGGCTGGGTGGACCCCCCCAGTGACCCCCATTCCCCACTCACCAGCACCGAGAGCTTCACCACCAGCAGCAGAATCCCCAAGAGGCTGCATCTGACAGGAGGAACAGTCTCCATGTCTGGCCCTTCTCCCCTTCGTCCAGCTGGGAGAGGGAGGGTGACCTCACAGATACCGCAGGGTGGGGGCCAAGTTACCGTGGGGACCCAGTTGCCACAAGAGACCCCCTTTTACCTGCCTCCCGCCTCTCCAGGGCACAAAAAGCAGGGTACTTTTCTTCTATGCTCAGTCCCCTTCCTGATTGGAGACGGCCCTGGGGACATAGACTCCATATCTGGCCCGCCCACATCCCTGGAAATCCCAAAGTATTCAAGGCCTGGGAAATAGAAATCTTGATTCCCCAAGGCCACAGGTGACACAGTATTTGGAGGCAGATGGAAAAGCTCCTTCCCCATTCCCCCACCCCCACCCTGGTCACAAAGAGGAAAAATGAGGTTGTGACTTTTCCTCTCAGACCCTCGTGATACCTGAGACTCTGCTAGAGGAAGACAGGGGAGGAAAGGTGTGCTGACCTAAAGGCCCCAGGGTTCAGGAGAGAGGCAGAGGCTGCAGGAAAGGGGACAGTTTGCTGAGCTAGCCCGCTCAGGGCAACCAGGAGGCCACAGGCTGCCTGGAGCATCCCTGGAAGTTTGCAGGAGGCTGGGATTAGGATCAAAGGCTTAGAATTCTGGGAGAACCAGAACCTTGATCCCAGCATTTCTCACATTGCTTTTCTGTCTGGGTCCCTGCAGGTGGCCCCAGGAGGCTGTGGGAGGAGGCTCTCGCGCCTTTTAGAAATGTTTTTAAAGCTCTCCCTCTGCTGGACAGGCTACCGTAGTGTGGGGCTAAGTGACTCTGTGCCCATCAGATGGGTGGGCGCCGCCTCAGCCCTTGCACACAGCGTGATTTCAGTCCTCGCCTGCCACCTCAGCCAGGCACCTTGTGCAGGATACAACCTGCCCAACTGGACATGGAAATCTGCCATTATGAATCCCTGGAACAGAAAGGATGACCTCTGCCCAGGGCAGTCCTGTTTGCCCCTTTGTTTCCTCTCCTGGGGCAACAGCTGAGGGCTGGAGGGTGCAGCGTGCAAAGTCCCTCCACTCTGTCCTCTGCCTTGCCTCTCCCCCTCCCACCCTCTGTGGCTGCAACATTATGGCACTGGGGGGTCACTGGGGCTTCAGAAAGGCCTCCTTCCTGTGGGGTGCCTGGGTGGCTCAGTCAGTTGAGCGTCTGACTTTGGCTCAGGTCATGATCTCATGGCTCGTGAGTTTGAGCCCCACATTGGGCTCTGTGCTGACAGCTCAGAGTCTGGAGCCTGTTTCAGATTCTGTGTCTCCCTCTCTCTCTGACCTTCCCCCATTCATGCTCTGTCTCTCTCTGTCTCAAAAATGAATAAACGTTAAAAAAAATTTTTTTAATTTTTTTTTTAAAAAGAAAAGCCTCCTTGAGTTAAGTTTTGAAGGATGGGTAGGAAGTTCCCAGAGGAAGTGGGAAGGATGGTCCAGACAGAGGGAACAGCATGATTCAAACAATTTCGTCTTACTAGAGCATAAAGCGGGAGGAGGGGAAGAGCACAAGGCAAGTGGTGAGATCGGCAAGGGCCACACAGGCCACAGAATATTCTACATGACACAGTGAGAGCCATCAAAGAGCCAAGGCAGCAAGGAGGTTGCTGTGGGCTCTAAGACAGTCCCTTCAGCTCATGAGGAGGTGAGACTAGGGCAAAGGTGTCTGGGGGTGGGGGGCGGGGAACTCAAACAGCTCCCAAGCTTGGTCCCCAAGTTAGATTTCAGCAAGGCCTCTCTGTGGCTCGGTGCTTGCCCAGACCACAGGAGGGGAGGGACCCAGAGGGGTCTGCAAGGCTGGAAATACAGTGACAGAGGTCAGGACCTCCCCTGACCTAGTCCCGGCCACACAGTTACCATCAGCCAGAAAACCCAGAGTCACCTGGTCACCTTCGTTCTTCATCTTCCTGCCCAGCCACCTCCAGAGACCAGGACCATGAATTTCGCTCACTACGATGTCCCCTGCCTGGACCAGTGCCAGGTGCACAGTAGGAATTCCACAAATATTTGTTGAATTAATGAGCAAATGAAGGAGTACCTGCCTGGAGATCCCTACCTGCTAGGCTGCGTGTAAGGGCAGCAAGAACGGCTCCATATCAACTCAGATCCTTAGGTGGGGAGCCCTCCACCACTTCCTCTTTCATTCTCAACACCTAGGTTCAAGGCCATCTTGCACTACTGTGCTGTGTAACCTTGGGCAATAACTACCTCCTCGCCCTGGCCCTGTCTGCACCTTGCAGGGTAACGGGGACGACCAGGTGGGATAGCCCAGTTATCAGCGGCCGCCGCCTTGCCCGACGCCAGGGGGCGCCATTCTTCTCCCCCGTGCCTCCCTGCGCAGACTCCCTTCCCCAGCTCAGAACCCAGGGCTAGAGAAGGGCCGGGAGCCCACTTTGGACTTGCTTCGTTCCTGGCGTTCGAGGTCGCTCAGGTGCTCCCCTGCGGATGCAGAACGGCAATGCGACCGCGCGGGGGCAGCAGACACCGGGGGCGCGGGCCCGGCGCACCTGCGCGCGCTGCTGAACTTGGTGGAAAGTTTTGGGTTGCTATGTTGTCCCCTGTTAGTCTGCGAGGCCGGTTTCCCTGTGACAACAACCTTGGGGCATCGTGAGGAGCTCGCCCGGGGCACAGGTGCTGTCATGGCTGGGTTGTTGGAGGCGAAACCACGAGAAATAATCGTGTTTTTTTTTCTTTCTTTCATGTTCCAATATGATTTCATGTTCCAATAGATATTTATTTCATATCTACTTCTTTTTTTTCCCCCCAGAAAGACACAATGATAAATATGCCTTCATACTTATTGGAATTTGTATTTTTTGTTTTCTAAAAATGGCTTTATCGAAGCTACTTAAATGCAAATAATAATAATAATAATAATAATAATGAATTCAGGAGGAACCTAATCCTGGTTAAGGGACAAGATTTTGGAGTCCGTTTGAAAAGACCTCTGACGCTTAATCACAGGTCTATGCTTCCGGCCCAAATTCCTTTATCTGTAAAACTGGGATATACTTTGTAGAATCTAGCAGGTGAGGTTGTGTGGGAAGCAGTCAATGAAACAGGGTCTGGGAAGTGCTTTGAGCAGTACCTGCCCCCACCCCCACCCCCACCAGTGCCTGGAGGCTTTGGGGTAAATGAAGTCAGCATCTGTGGATTGAAAAGTTGAAAAGTGGGGCACCAGGGTGGCTCAGTCTGTTAAGCGTCCCACTTCAGCTCAGGTCATGATCTCACGGTTCGTGAGTTCGAGCCCCGCATCGGGCTCTGTGCTGAGAGCTCGGAGCCTGGATCCTGCTTCAGATTCTGTGTCTCCCCCTCTCTCTACCCCTCCCCAGCTCACGCTCTGTGTCTCTGTCTGTCAATAATAAATGAACATTAAAAAAAAATTTTTTTTTAAAAGGAAAAGTTGACTCAAGAATTTTTTGAAGCAAAATAAACTACAAGTTAGACAAAATTGCTTTCAAACACGTGCAAATTTGTGAAAAGAAATTATCTCCAGGCGGCATACACTGTATTGATTCATAAGCCAATAAGTGGACATATTCATTTCAACCAAACCACTCTTAGATGATTCACTTGGAGGCCAAGGCTACATTTTGAAATTCCAGAAAAACATGGGCAAATACACCTTAAAATTGATTCAAGTTGATACCTTAAAAAAAACTTTTAAGGGGCGCCTGGGTGGCGCAGTCGGTTAAGCGTCCGACTTCAGCCAGGTCACGATCTCGCGGTCCGTGAGTTCGAGCCCCGCGTCAGGCTCTGGGCTGATGGCTCGGAGCCTGGAGCCTGTTTCCGATTCTGTGTCTCCCTCTCTCTCTGCCCCTCCCCCGTTCATGCTCTGTCTCTCTCTGTCCCAAAAATAAATAAAAAACGTTGAAAAAAAAAAAACTTTTAACATGAAAAGTAATAAAAATGCCTTAAAAGTGTTTTTTGTTTTGTTTTGTTTTGTTTTGTTTTTTTGAGAGAGAGAGAGAGGAGTGGGGCTCACCTGAAGGGCTCCAGCTCACAAACGGTGAGATCATGACCCGAGCCAAAGTCAGATGCTTAAAGACGGAACCAGCCAGGCGCCCAAAAGTGGTTTTTTTTAAGGACATAAAGTTGCCAAACCATCCCAGTGCTCAGAAACAGTCATCCCCCCATAAAAGTTCTGATAAATGGACAAAATGCATAAATGCCAATAACAGATTGCAAAGCCACCCCTGTGAGGTACAAAAATCAACATATGAACAGACATCAATGGGAAATATAGTTTTCACCAATTTGTTTCTTGATCAGTTTGTTTGGAACCAATATGTTTATTTTTTTTATTTATTTGAGAGAGAGAGAGAGAGAACACAAGCAGGGGAGGGGCAGAGAGAGAGAGAGAGGGAGAGAGAGTATCCCAAGCAGACTCCACATTGTCAGTACGGAGTCCAATGCGAGGCTCGAACTCACGAACCAGGAGATCATGACCTGAGCTGCAGTTGGACGCTTAACTGACTGAGCCACCCAGGCGTCCCAAGAACCAATGTGTTTAGTGTATTTGTTTTCTGCGTATTCACTTAGACCTCTCTCGGATATTCTCCCACCCACCCATCTTCAACCACTGCCCCTCTCCCTGTTTGCCTTTTTCTCTACTAGACTTCTTGTGTCCTAAATAAAATGTTCCTCCATCCACTGAAGGGCGTTTAGGTTGTTTCCATTTCTTGTCTATTGTGAGGAATGGTGTAATGAACAAGGCGGCACAGTTATCTTTTCACAATCCTGATTTCAATTCCTCCGGCTCTATATCCAGAAGTGGGATGGCTGGATAATAAAGCAGTTCTATTTTTAATTTTTTGAGGACCTCCATACGTTTTTCATAGTAGCTGTATTCATATGCATTCCAACATGTGAGAGATAGATAGAGAGATAGATACAATGGGATATTATTTGGCCTTTAAGAAGGAAAATTCCCAACAACACGGAATGGAGCTGTAGGACATTATGCTAAGTGAGGTAAGACACAGAAAGAGAAATACTGCATGATCTCACTTATACGTGGAATCTAATGAAGCCAAACTCAGAAACCGAAAAAAAGAATGGTGGTTGCCAGCCAGAGCCAGAGGCTGGCGTTGGGAGAAGTGGGCTGGTCAAAGGGTACAAAGTTTCCATTACAAAGATGAATAAATTCTAGAGATCTAATGTACAACACAGTGAGCACAGCTAACAATAATACCTTATTGTTTACTTGAAATTTCCTAAGCGGATAGATCTTAAATCTTCTCAACACACATACACCACACACAAAGTCGAGGTGATAGATATGCTAATTTTAGCCGGACTGTGGTGACCATTTCACAATGTATACGGATATTCTTTTTTTTTTTTTTTTTTTAACGTTTATTTATTTTTGAGACAGAGAGAGACAGAGCATGAACGGGGGAGGGTCAGAGAGAGGGAGACACAGAATCTGAAACAGGCTCCAGGCTCTGGGCTGTCAGCACAGAGCCCGACGCGGGGTTCGAACTCACGGACCGCGAGATCATGACCTGAGCCGAAGTGGGCCGCCTAACCGACTGAGCCACCCAGGCGCCCCTGTATACGGATATTCAAAACAGCAGGTTGTGCACCTTCAACATACGCGACTTTTATTAAAAGGAACAAAGGAAAATGTTCCTCGGTGGTCACTCACTCACCTCGCCGTTCAAATCACGTAGTTGCAAAAAAATTCCGTAACCATCTCACCGCCGCCTCCAGCCACTGGCCATTTGCTCCTGCCCCCCCACTCCCCACTGTCACCACCCTGGCCCAAGTGACCGATAAACTCTTTGTTGCTGAATCTGGTGCAGAGACACTGTGAGCAAAGCCAAAAGGTAGCTTTGGCCTGGGAGAAATGTTTGCGACTCACACAGCAGTCCCAGAATCAGTATCCAGAATGGGCAGAACATCTAAGGAACTCCTACCAACATAAAGATAGATTAAGATGAAATCAAGTGACCGTAGAACACATAGGCAAAGGCAATTCACAGCCGAGGAAACCCAAAGAGCCAATAAACGCGTGCGAAGCTGCCACCCTCCTTAGTAATCGAGGGAAACGCAAATGAAAACCACAATGAGATCACTCTCTCATGCTCGTTTGCAAAGACAAAAAAAGTCTGACAAAAATGTGTCGGTGAGTCCGCGGGGGCAACCAGAGCATCAGACGTGACACGCGTCCTGACCTGGCAGATCCGTTTGTTTCTCAGACTCAGGGGGCCATGCCCGTTGCACACGCATGTGAAACCGAAATGAGTTCACAAGACAGTAATTGCCCTTACTACATGCAGCATGCGTTCTCTATTCGATCCATTGCACAAGGAACTGAATTGTTTTCCTTACCCCCTACTGGGCTGCAAGCCCCATTTTGTAAAGCACTCCTTCCAGAAGTATTCATTTGTGAACAAAGGAACATGTGCAAGGCTATTTGTGGCAGCATCTTTTCCCATCAATAGGGAAATGGAAATGAATTGGATGGATCTGTTTGCGAGATGACTACGCGGTGGTGACAATGAATGAGATCTGTATACACCAACGTGGAAGGGTCTCAAAAACGCAGTGTTAAGTGATGAAAAGGGGGAAGTCACAGAGTAATCACTATAAAATGATGGCGTTCATATGAATTTTCTCAACCCCATTAGCAATATTATGTTGTTCCGGACATGTGTAGTAAAAATACAAAAACAAGACCCAGAAGGTCCCGCCCATTCAGGGCGGTAGCTGGGTCCCTGGGGCAGCAGAGCGGGGAGAGAGGAATTCAGAGGAAATCTCACCTTCGTCTATAATGCTCTCTTTTTCTACATTCACATATTCTGAAGCAATAATGACAAAATGCTAATATTTGTTCATTCCGGGTGGCAGATACCTGAAAGTTGAGAACCAGCCAGTCACGCAGAGATCGGAAAGAAGGATGATCCAGACCCCAAAACAGCAGTGCAAATGTCCTGAGGTAACCACGGCATGTTCCAGGAGCAGCAGAGGCTAGGACAGTGGAGTGAGGAGAAAGGTTAGGGAGGAGGATGGTAAAGAATTTGGAATTTAGGTCTTAAGCAGGGGAGTGAGCTCATCAAGTTCATACTGTGAAGACATCATTCTGGTTGGGCATATTTTGTTAGCTATCAAAACTGAGGGACGAACAAAATACATGGGGATCATTGTGCCAATCTCTTCTTTTGTGTGTTTGGAATTTTCCATAAAAATTTTACAAACAATAATCGATACCACCTGGCTGGCTACTACGAGGAAAATGGACTGCGGGTGGGGGGCAGAGGGGAGGCAGGGAGCCCAGTGAGGAGGCTGCACAAGGGGTCTGGCTGAGAGGGAAGGAGTAAACGGGACCAGAGTGGCAGAGGCGGAAGGGAGAGGTAATAGCATTTGCCGAAGACAGAATGTGGGATGGGGGAATAATGGCTTGGGCTTCGCCCCTGGGTGCATAGTGGTTCTGGAAGATGAGAAGGAGGAGGACAAGGAGGGGCAGGTTTGGGAGTGGGGACAAGGAAAGCCGGGTTTGGGCACGATGCCAGACAGAGGCCCGTGGCCTCCAAGGGGAGATATCAGGTACTCAGAGTCCAGAGTTCAGGGGAGAGTCAGGGCTTGGAGTCACCTCTTTGGGACTCGCTGGCGTATAAATAGTATTTAAAACCACGGGACAAAATGAGATCATCTGGAAAGTGGGTGCAGATAGAGACCAAAAAAAAAAAAAAAAAAAAAGGCCCAGGACTGAGGGGTGGGGCGCTCTCCTACTTGAGAAGTAAGAGGGGAGAGAAGTGAAGAGGCGGGAAAGGAGACAGGAAACCAAAAGGAAGAGAGGTTGCCCTTTTGTCCCCACCCCGCTCCAAACCCCCCCCCCCCCACCGACCTGCAGACCCCATAGTTGTTCAGGCCTCCAGCTCTTGCCCCTGGGCACCTGAGTCTGCCCAGTCCACTCCCCACACTGCCTTCTGGGCGTCTTTGTGAAAATGAAGGTCTGACACTGTAACTCCTCACAGCCCATCCAGGGTTAGAGAGCCAGTCCCAGCCTGGTGGCCGGGCCCCCTGTGGCCCGGGCCCCTGCACACGTCAGCCGCACCCCTGCGGATGCTCCCGCCCATCAGACGCAGGTGCACATGTCAGCACACCCACCTTGTATCAGCAGCCCGTCCCCCTCTCCCTCCTTTCCCCGAGTTGCGTTTCTGACACTTGTGTCCGGAAGCATCCCGACTGACCCCCACGGCCTCATGCATGCGCACCTCCCACCCTCCCACGCCTGGCCCCCGAAAGCCGTGCCTTCCCCCAGAGCTCTTGCCCGTTGGCATCGACCACCATGTCTTGTGTGTGGGCCATCTTGGCCTAACGTGGCCTCACCCCTGTCCGCTTGACCCTTTCCCGCTGCCCACTCTGGCCACAGGATGACCCCCCCCCCCCCCCCCCCGTCCTCAGCCACCTGCATCCCTTGGCCTCCGGCTTGTACATCTGTGAGGTTAGACAATAGTTTTGAAACATGAACTCCTGCTTTTCACCCCAGACTAGTTTTGGGGGGCGGTCTGGATGGTGTCCACTGCTCCAGGGGAGGGTCATTATCAGCAAAAGGCACAGGAAAGGCTTTGGAGTTCCAAAGCGTTGGACTTAAGGGGGCTTATGACAGGGAGCAAGAACAGTTGATGCGTCAGAGAAGGGCCTCCTGCCCTGAGGCTGGGACAATTTCCCAGGCTCTGGAAGGGGAGGAATGGAGTGGGCTCTGGGGAGAAAAGCCGGTCAGGCCTGGGGTCCAAGCCTGGGAGCCCCCACCAGTACCCCGCATGGCAAGTCTCATTCTCCATCACGGCCTAGGAGCCATTGCTATAGAAGCCATGTTGGTGCCCACAAACCACACAGCCCCCGTCAGCAAGTGGGGTACCACCGAGTGGAGATACGGAGGGGCTGTGGGGACAGATATGCTGGCCCCCCAGGGCCTCCCCAGGTTCTGTCATGGAGCCACCCAGGCCACCCTCTGATGGTCCAACAGGACCACCTTTGGGGCTATCCACCTTACCTAAGGGGACATTCCTCGTGACGACATCTTTCAACCCCCATAGTGCCCACCTACGTTAACCCCAGACAAAGGAGTGGCCCTGGACACCCAGTGGGGGGGGGTGGGAGGGGTGCTTAGAAGGAAAAGCCTGAACACAGATACTGAGGAGACAGTGCCCAGAGCCCGAACAGGAGAAGACACCCATCTCCCCCACCCTGCTGGACCGGGGTAGAGTGGGGGCTGTTTCTGACTCACCCCTGTGACTCCGATGCCCTGCCCAGGGCCTGATAAACATTAGGTGCACAATAAATATTTATTGGCCTAAATGAAACATAAGGCTATAGAGATGAGGCCCACGCTGTCCGATGACTGAGCCAGTCCCCACCCCCAATCTCCCCCTCCCGACTCACCTGCTAGTGACCACTCTGGGGTGACGATGTGACCCAAACTGGGATGAAGAACTCCCGGCCCTGGGCTTCCAATAAAGCTTTTGTGATGATGAATAGTCTGAGCTGGCCTAGCATTTTGCCCTTTCCCCTTCATCCTATCCTGTTGGGAGGTGCAGCAGCCATGACGAGGTGACAGTCAGGAGCGCAAAGGCCTCCGTGCAAAAGGTGGCAGAGAAGGAAGATGACAAGAGCCTGGGTCGCTGATGGCATAAGTGAGCCTCTGACCCGACTGCCCAGTCTCAGCTTTCTGTACGAGTCTCGTAAATCTCTCTGTGTTTTGGCTGCAGCTTTGCACGTGTTCTGTTCTGTCAGCTGAGCACAACAGACTCACGACACATTCACCGGACACCATTGGACTAAAACAGATTTGGGTTTGGATCTTGGCAGGTGACAGCTGACATCTGGGTTTCCTCCCCTACCTCCACTCCCCCAAAACTGCTCTTGCCAAGGTCACCGTGTCAACGAAGGGAAATGACGTTATTGTAACGGACAATCCTGAAATCGTGGCTCAACACAATGAAGTGGGTTTCTTGTTCATGTTACAGTCCCGTGCAGGTGGGTGGGGGAGGTGGATTGTGCTATACACAATCATTTAGGGTCCCCGACTCCGTCATCTGGCAGCCCCACTCTCCTCTGGGCGCCTGGACCCTGTTCCATGGAGGATCGGATAGGAAGCGTTTATGGTCCAGGTCTGGAAATAAAGCACTTTACCGACATCTGCCTTCTATCGGCCAGAATTCAACCACACGGACACGCCAACATACAAGGGAGGCCAGGGCACGTTGTCTAACTCAGGGAGAGGTGGTAAATTTGGCCACCGGTGTTTGCTGTCAGGGTCTCCCTCGGCCCCCAAAGACCTCCACATCCCTATATCCAGGGCTCACTTCCGAAGCCTCATTTTATGCCACCTCTCGACACACCTCAGTGTTGGCCATTCCTCATCTCTTTGAGACTCTTCTGTTCTTGGCCTCCTTCCCAACTTCTCTGGGTTTTCTCCAGCTCTCCTAGACACTCCTCTTCCACCCTGAAGGGTTAGGGGTCCTCAGGTTCCATCCTTCTCTTCTCATCCTTTCTTATCTCTCGCTGCACATCCCACCATTATTGGCTGCCTCAATCACTGGCTATACTCGTGACCCTGAATCTGTCTCCCGTTTGTCCTGTCTCCTGAGCTCAAGACTCTGGCATTAAACATCCTCCTGGACATCTTCACGTAGACCCCTCAAACTCAACAACCCCAAGCGGTTAATATCCTCTTTGCCCCCAAACCTGCTCCTCCTCCCGGGCTTCCCTGGCTGTGAATGGCACCATCATCCACCCAAAGTCTCAACTCCCAACGACTCGCTTCCCCAGGCCACGCGCTCTCAACCACCAAAGCCCTGCTGCCTCGACCGCCTAAACATCTCTGACCTTCATCCACTCCTCTCCACAGCCATGACCGCTACCCAAGTTCATGCTACCATCACCTCCCTCCTGGACACCTGTAACAAACTCCCAAACTCCACCTGTCCAAACTCTGATCCCCAAGGGTCCTCTAGGCTAGTGCTTCTGAAACTTCAGCTGCATAGAAATCAGCTGGAGAGTTTGTTTAAAGTAGATTTCTGGGGGCGCCTTGGTGGTTCAGTCCATTAAGTGTCTGACCTGATTTCAGCTCAGGTCATGATCTCACTGCTCATGAGTTTGAGCCCCACGTCAGGCTCTGTGCTGAGAGTGTGGAGCCTGCTTGAGATTCTCTCTCTCTGTCTCCCTCTGCCCTTCCCCCACTTTCTCTTTCTCTCTCTCAAGATATCTTTTCTTCTTTTGTCGTTTAAATTTTTTAACACTTATTTTCTTTTTGAGAGAGGCAAAATACGAGAGGAGGAGGGGCAGAGAGAGACAGAGACACAGAATCCAAAACAGGTTCCAGGCTCCAAGCTGTCAGTACAGAGCCGACACTGAGCTTGAACCTATGAGCTGTGAGATCATGACCTGAGCCAAAGTCAAGACACTCAACCCACTGAGCCACCCAAGTGCCCTCTCTCTAAAAATAAATAAACTTTAAAAAAAAATTAGATTTCTGGGCCCCTCCCAGCCCCCCCTTCCGCCCCACCCCGCAATCTGATTCTCATTCTATTGGTCTGGAATGGGGCTCAAGAATTTGCATTTCTAAAAACCTCCCCTAAGGGGGTCCCCTGGAGCAACCAGAGCTAAAAATGCTGGAGCAGAGGATGCAAGTTTTGGGACCATACTTTGAGCAGCAAGGATCTCCGCGCTGTCCAAAACGGAGGCCACCAGCCACAGATGGCTATTTAAATTACTGAGGCAAAATAAAACTCAAAATTCAGTTCCTCAGTAGCACTAGCCACATTTCAAATGCTCAATGCCACATGTAGCTACTGTATTGAAAAGCGTACAGTATAGAATATTTCCATTACCACAGAAAGTTCTACAGGATAGCGTTGCCCAGGCCGTGGGGTCTAAAAATGAAGGCTGATCCTGGGCACCCCCCCTTTTTTTTTTAATTTTTTAAGGTTTATTTATTTTTGAGAGGGGGGAGGGGCAGAGAGAGGGAGACACAGAAGCTGAAGAAGGCTCCAGGCTCTGAGCTGTCAGCACAGACCTAGGCCCCCCTCTTCCCCCTAAGATTTCAGAGGCTCTCACTTCCTAATGAAGGACATCGAGAGCCCGGAGGCCACAGAGATGCTCCCAAACGCGGATACCCTGAAAACGCTTCGGAAAGTCTGGATCTCCCCGGGCTAGAGAGACAGGCCAAGAACTTTGAGCTCATTGGCTGGTAGCGGGGGCGGCTGCCAGCGCTTTCCTTTGATTGGGTACTTTCTCATAGCGGAAAGCCAATCATTCAGGGAGGTGGGGGCGGGGCCCGGCTCGGCGTACAGGCCCCGCCCCGAGTTCCGGCTCTAAGCACCGCGGGAGAGTCCGATTGGCGGTGAGTTCTGACCCTTTACCTGTTTAGAGACCCTTAGGTCCAGGACGCCAGCTCACCGCTTAAAGAGTGGGGAGGTAGGGTCATGTCCTCCCTCCGGCCACAGGGAGCACCCCTCCCCCAAGCCCTGAACTCCAGGTGTTACAGTCTCGCCCTCTGTGTGTTCAGTGTCACCGCCTGTGAAATGGGATTGGGTGGGAGGGGTGGGAATGGGAGAAATTGCAGTGTGCCTCGGACACCAAGGCTGTGTCCCCACAGGAGGATGGCGCAGGAGGAGGGCGGGAGCCTGTCCGAAGTGCGGGCCCGGGTGGGGGCATCACATGGCATCACCGACCTGGGCCACAAGCTGCACTTCTATGACCGCTGGGCTCCAGACTATGACCAGGTAAACTGGCCAGGCTCCTTCCCCTCTCTCCTCTTGCTTGCCCAGCCTCAACTTTCCTATCTCTAAAGAGGGAATAATTAGCTTTGCATCATCCCAGGGTGGCTTGTGAGAATGAGGTGAGACCCGGCAGTCCTGCCTCCTCAAGGACTGGCCCCCTCTTCGGCTCATTGACAGCAGCTCTGGCCTCTGACCAGCCCCATGTTTCCATATTGGCAGCCCCTTGAAAAATCAGGAAACAAGACCTCTCCACCCTGGGACTGCACCTGGAGGAGGTGCCAATAAGCACGCACACACACACACACACACACACACACACACACACAGCTTGGCCTGTTTGATTCCTAGACCACCCTACACAGAGGTCACCCAAATACTGGGGCACGGGCTGCCGGTCAGCTCAGTACTCTGTCCCCAGGATGTGGCCGCCCTGCAGTACCGCGCCCCCCGCCTCGCAGTAGACTGCCTTACCCAAGCCCTTCCGGGCCCACCCCATGCTGCCCTGATCCTGGATGTGGCCTGTGGCACCGGCCTGGTGGCTGCTGAGGTGAGGCCTCCCCACATCCCCTGTCCTCTCTTCAACTCCCCACTCGCTCAAATTTTCTCCCACCCCTGGCCCCAGAACTCTGCCTCCCTGCTCAGACTCACCCGTCCCAAACACGTGGACTACATTTACTGCGGAGCCTGCTGCCCTCCCCAGGTGCAGGGACCCAGCTGGGAGATGGCAGGTGTGAACTGTGACTGAGTCCCCCCACCTTAGCTGCAGGCTCGGGGCTTCCTCCAGCTGCATGGGGTGGATGGGAGCCCAGGGATGCTGGAACGGGCCCGAGCCCGTGGCCTCTACCAGAATCTCAGCCTCTGCGTCCTGGGCCAGGAGCCTCTGCCCAGTTCTGAAGGTACTTCCCTTCCCCACCCAGGCACCTCGACGGTGAGTGCCCTTCTCTTGTCCAGCCTCCATCCTCCTTGCTGAGCCCTTCACAAGCCCCCGCCCACACTGAGCCCCATGAACCCCCACCGGGACCCTCTCTGAGCCCCTGTGAGCCCCTCTCTCTGAGCCCTCTACCCCGTGATCTGATGTCATCCCTGTGGGTATCATGAGGCCACACCAAAGACAGACCCCACACTCCACACAGGGACCTTCGATGCGGTACTGATGGTGGGTGCCCTCAGCGATGGCCAGGTGCCCTGCAGTGCGATACCTGAGCTTCTGCGAGTTACCAAGCCAGGTGAGGAGCAGGCCCATCCAACCCCACGTGAATGCCTTCCCCCCCGCACACCCACAGACACTAACCTCCGAATGTCTCAGGCTAAGCGAGGGGCAGGGTCCTGCCCAGGGTCACACAGCCTAGCCTAGCTTCCCAGCCGCCAGCTGCCACCATCAACAGACCCAGGCAAGCAGGCAGGGCAGACCGGTAGCCAGCTTGCCCTCTTATCCACTGGGCAGCTCCACTCCCCCTGGCTCTGTTTCCTCGCCTCTGAGCGGTGACAGAGCCCCTTCCCCAATGGATCGCAGTGAGCACTGAGTGAAAAGACGTGTCTGAGGCCTTTGCTCCAGTCCTGGCACGCAGTGGGGGCTCAGTTCAGTTCCCTCGTCTTCCGGCTCCCTCACGAACTCACTGACAACTGTCAGGTGAGTCTCTTGCTCTTTCCTGGTCTCAGTTTCCTCATCTGTGAAATGGGCTGCTCAGGTGAGATGATAGACGTGAGCACTTTTTGTAACCTCCA
The DNA here is from genome assembly GCF_018350215.1 of Panthera leo. Lineage (NCBI taxonomy): Eukaryota > Metazoa > Chordata > Mammalia > Carnivora > Felidae > Panthera > Panthera leo. The sequence goes on along the minus strand of NC_056694.1, from coordinate 10,094,308 downwards.
CCCGTGGGTTGATGTGCAGCTAAGGATTGTGTTTACTGTGCTCCTCCTGTGTGCCTTGTCCCACGCTGGCCTCTGCTCTGGAGGGGGAGTACGCACCCTGCCCTCTGGGCTTCGATCACCAACCCACTGCACCCCACTGCACCCCAGGAAGGGGCGTGGGGAAAAGGACCAGGGCACACACTCTGAGAATTCAGGGAAGAGAGGCATTTCCGGGGGACAGGCGGGGGGGGTGGGGTGGGGAGCGCTGACGGCAGTGGGCACAGGAACACAGCCACAGGCCCAAACAGGTCAGGAGGACAGCCACGGGGAGTCAGAGGCAGAAAGGAGCATGGGGGACTGAGCAGGCAGATGCTGAGGCCCTGACTTGGCTGCAGGATGGGCTCAGGAAGCCCCAAAGTGGGCCTGTGGCAGCAAGGCCGCATCCTCTCCCTGTCCCCCTCGCCTCCACTGCCAGGAGCCGAGCCTGTGGCTAAGCCTGGGCCAGTCTGGGCAGGCTTCAGCCTCAGGGAGCAGGGTGTTCGATGGGGTCAGAGAGAGAGGTAGTGGTGGGGCTCAAGAGAACAGGAAACCCCCATTGGCATAACCAGCCCCGCCCACGCTTGTCAGGCCCCTGAGCTGGCTAGAGCCCCGTCTGCTGCGCCCCTGTCACAGGCTCCCCTGCTTCAGAGCCTTTCCTCTCACGGAGCCCCAGCCACCCACCCTGCAGGGCCCGGCTTCTCCTCCTTGCTTCCTCCAGGAAGCCTTCCAGACACTGGCCTCTTCTACATGTATCTGAGCCCGCACTGGGCACGCTATAGGCGTCTAGGGAACACCAGAAAGGATATGTCACTCATTCATTCAGCCGGCGCTTAATGTGGTCCTTCCTGTGAGACCCGGAAACGAGCCCCACTCTGTAAGCTGGGAAACTGCAGCTCAGAGAGGTGATGGGACTTACCCAAGGTCCCAAGGGCTTCCTTCCCGTGCATCCTGATACACCACATCCTCCGGCAGAGGGGCTGGGTGAGCACTGAGGAGGGAGTCCCCTCTGTCCAGGGGATTAAGCCAAGAGTTCCCAGCGTAAAGGACGCGTGAGCCTGGAAGTTGGTATAGGAGGCTGAAAACTCAGAAGGGTATTCCTTGAGGCGGGAACAGTGAGCAGCAAAGGCATGGAGATAGGAAAAGGCTGGCGGGGGGGTGGGGGGCCGGTGGGGGTGGCGGTGGTGGGGAGAATGTACGCCCTTGAGGGAAGAGCAGGAAAGATAACCTTTCCCGGAAGGGGTGGAGCCTGGAACCAGGGCTCCTGCCCCTCCCCGACTCACCTCTTCCCCCCCCCCCACCCCCGCCCCCGTCTCTCCCTAGGGGGGCTGGTGTGTCTGACCACCCGGACCAACCCGTCCAACCTTCACTACAAGGAGACCCTGGAGGCTACCCTGGACAGGCTGGAGCAGGCCGGGGCGTGGGAACGCCTAGTGGCCTGGCCTGTGGACCGGTGGGAACTGGCCACATCCGAGCTTGAGGTGGTGCCCAGAACTTCTGACAGCGATGGGTTCATCTCTGGCATCGTCTACCTGTACCGAAAGCAGGAGGGGGCCTAGGTGGAGGGAGTGAGGCCCAGTCCTCAGCCCCCAGCTGGCCTCTGACCCTCTCATCCAGGCCTCCTCCAGGCCCGTCCTTGGGCCTCCTCTGCTTCATCCGTACAATGGGGCCCCTGAGCCAACCTTGCCCATTAAATGAGTCCCAGGAGGGGTAGCAGGACTGTGGCTCTGTGAGTCTCTTCCCCAGGAAACTGACGTCCGTCCCTGAGAAGGACAGAAGTGAGAAGAGACAGAACAGAGAGGGCCCCCACCCCAGGCCGCCCCTGAGCCAGCCCCGACAGGGCCACAGATGTAACTTCCTGACACCTCCCGTGGTGGGCCCTCTCACGCTAACTCGAGGACAGGAAACTCATGCCCGCGCCTCTGGCCTTGGCCAAATACCTTCACATGGCCAGGATTCAGTTTCCTCCTCTCTAAAGGAGCCGGAAAGCTGAGCTCAGGGCGTGTCTGCCCGGTGAAAGGGTTCAGTGACCCCAGGCCTTGGGGGTATGATCAGGACTAATGATAATTCCTCCACACAGGGACTGTGGGAAGGCTCGTTAGGGAGGAAGACTGAAGCCTGGCCTTCAGGACAAGCAGGATTCCGAGGGGTGGAGAAAGGCAAAAAGGACATTCTAGACCCACAGCAGGAAACAGCCCGGGCCAAGGCCAGGACGTGGGACCTGGAGGGTGAGCAGACCAACCTGGATGCCCAGGTTCGGACAGAGCTGGTACAAAGATGGATAGAGGGCAGGTGGCCCACCCCCCAGGGCTGAGTGTTCTCACGTGGCCTCCCCCCTGGGGTCCCCAGCACTTCAGCAGTGCGTTTCCTATGATCGCCTTGACCTTCCAGCAAACGAAGGGCTTGAGCGAGGTGATTCCCAAGGTGAGGGCCAGCTCTGATTTGTCACAGTTCCTCGAAACCAGGTTGGTGTTGTTTTTTTAAGTGTTCTTGTGTTGACCACCACACAGCGGTCGTACTCCTCCCTCACCCCTGCCCAGGCTTCTAGCCCTCCCCTGCCCACCTTCACGGCTGAAATCAGAAACGATATGGTCTTCCTGTGCACAGGTCCCATTTATTGTAGAAAATTATAGTAATTACCATGACAAACAGATATTAAGTTACAAAACAGAAACCAGAGAGGAGGCAGGGAAAAAAAGGTCCAGGACTTCCTGGGAATGAAGGCCAGAGAAAGACCGTTCCCCCTGCTCTTCCCAGGATGCCCAACGACCTTGGCAGGGGTGGCGAATCCAGGCGTGACCGGTCACAAGAGGCTGGGGTCCTCCTGCCCAGGCCGCTGAGGCAGAGCCCTGAGGCTGCAGGGTGGGGGCAGGGAGGGGTGCAGGCAGCCTGGGCAGCCTCCGCGGTCTCCTCCCCCACCACCACCCAAACCAGTTTGTAGCGCCTTCACCCCTCCCCTCTAAACCCGTCTGTCAACTCTGTGTCAACTGTGCTCCACGGGCAGGTGGGGGAGCGAGGCGCCAGCCATCCTCACGGCCAACACAGGAGTGGGCCGGGCACCCGCGGAGGCAGAGCCCAAGCAAATTCAGGGCCGTGCTCTCCTGACCGGCAGGAGCCAGCTCCCCCCTCCGCCGCACCCTGTTACTTCCACCCCCTCTCCTGTGTCCCCGGGGCCAGAGGAGGGCAGCACAGGAGTCTCTTTCTGTCCATCCATCCTTGCTGGCGTAGAGGAGGCTCTGGGTAGGTGTCCGAGGGGGCCGGAAGGGGCTGCCAGCCGGTGGCCTGGCTCAGTCCCTGCTTGTGCAGCCTGCGGCCCGTGGCAGGAACATCCATCCCCGGGGGCATGGGCTGCGCCTTCAGTCCAGGGAGAAGCAAAGCCCGGAGACAGAGCTGAGTGGCGGCACCTTACACGTAGTTGCTGGCCGGGGCGGAGCGGGCGGCAGAGTACTTGGCCGAGTAGGGCTTGTCGGTGCGCGGTGGGCAATTGCAGCACAGCAGGGCCCCCCCGAGGAGCAGCAGGCCCGAGGCGGCCCAGCCGACGTACAGAGAGGCACCCATCTCCCGCTTCTGGCCGGAAGCCACCAGCGGGTTGTAGAAGTCCCGGATGATGTTGTTGGCCGTCCAGGACACCGGCACCATTACCAGCAGGCCGGCCAGAATGAACACCACGCCCGCCACGATCATGGTCTTGGCCTTGGCGCTCTCGTCCTCCACACAGTTGGTGCACTTGCCGCCCACCACGGACAGCAGCACGCCCAGCACGGCCAGGATGATGCAGACGACCATGAGGGCGCGGGCCGCCTGCAGGTCCTGGGGCAGCGCCAGCAGCGAGTCGTATACCTTGCACTGCATCTGGCCGGTGCTCTGCACCACGCAGTTCATCCACAGGCCCTCCCAGATGGTCTGCGACGTGACGATGTTGCTGCCGATGAAGGCCGTCACGCGCCACATGGGCAGCGCGCAGCTCAGTATGGCGCCCAGCCAGCCCAGCACGGCCAGCGCGATGCCCATCACCTGTAGTCCCATGGAGGCCATGGCTCGGCGTCTGCCGGGGTCTAGGACCTGGAAGGCTGTGGGGATCCGGCCCCGGGGGGCTGTAGGAATCCAAGCGCTGAGGACAGACCCTCGGCGTCTAGAGGGAAGACTTTCACTGCGAGTGCAGAGGCTCAGCTCCTTATCGCTCCAGAGTCAGAAGCACCAGCACAGCGAGTGTGACCGGACCAGTTCCTGTCTCCAGTCTGACAGGAGACTGGAGACTGGAGCAGTTATATGGCTCGTGGGGGGGGCGGGGGGCAGAGGGAGGGGTTTCCGTCCCTGGGGACTTCCCCTGACCAGTTTCTCTGGATTCCAGAGTCAGGGCCAACAAAGGCCCTTCAAGGCCTCAACCCTGGGCCCCTGAGTCAGGATCCTGGAGAGCCGGTCTCAGGGGAAACTGCCCTCTCCCCACCCCCCCACCCCCGCCCCCAGGCCCTTGCTGAGGTCAATCTGGAGATAGACACTGAGTCACAGTCCACAGGCACCTGGACCCATGGGGCAGCCACGCCCAGCCAGGTTCAGGTCCCAAAGACAGGATCTCCACACCTCAGGGCTCCCTCCTTCCAGGCTTGGGTGGGCAGATGGGGTGGAGACCCTCAGGGAGGGGGTCTGAGGACAAAATCCCCACCCCAATTACTGTAGTCCTGTCCATATCTCTTCCCCACTGGCCTGATCACTACTGTCCCCATTCTCACCATCCACCCACTTGCCTCACCCGCGTTTTTGGTGTTGGCTCGACGAGGGCAGTTTGGGGAACGAGGGGCTGGGGAGCCAGGACTCCTGGGTCTGTTACTGCTGTCCCCCCTCTTACCACCACCAGGCTTCTCAGCCCTGCCAGAGGAGAAGAGAGAGGGAAACCTGCCCCCCCCACTCCTGCCCCCTACCAGGAGAGTTTCGGTCACCTCCTGGGGCTGCAGCCTGTTTGGCCAGACCTGAGTGGGGGAGATCACCAAGAACACGCTACGGGCCAGACCCTGGGAGCAAAGCCCAGCAAAAGCCTGTTTACTCTGTGAAGACACACAGAGAGGTGGTCAGATAAAGCCAGGATGGGGGCAAAGTCCCAGGAGGCTTCAAAAGGGAGGAAGAACACAGACAGAATGGAGGTGGGGCTCTGGGAAGGGGGCTCGGAAGGAAAGGGGAGCTGCGTGGTACAACTCTGGGGGTGCAGAGGGCACTGAGAACAGGAATCACCACAAACGGGAGTTTGCAAGGCAGCGGGACTAGGTGAAGGAAGACATTTGGGGAGAAGAAACATGGAGGTCAAAGGTGCTGATGGGGGTGGGGGGTGGAATGCACTTAATTCTAGGAACCCGGAGGAATCCAGTCTGACCAGACCCTGGGGTCGTGGGGGAGGGGCTGGAGAGAAAGGGCCAGAAATCTCTGCCCCAAGTATCACTGAGCCCATCAGGATCAGCAAGGGCATTGGATGCCAGGCAGAGAGGTGCCCGCACACCCTAGGGAGATGTCTCTGGAAACTAAATAGAGGTGAAAGAAAGCAGGGGAGGGGTTGAGGGGGTCTTTCAAGGAGAGTGGCTGGATCAAGGGAGCCCCTCACCCTCCACGTGGTCGCCACCACGTGGGGATCTTCAGGTCCCAGAGCCCCCAGCACTGTCCAGCACCACGCTCAGTGCCCTGGGGTGGCTGTGTGTCCTCCGGCTTCCCATGGAAGCATCAGCAAGCATGCGTGATTTAGGTTGGAGTCCTCTGTGAGCCCTGGGCACACCGGAGGCCTTTGGACCCCGTGTTGACAACCTGATACACGGCAGGGCCGGCTGGGACAATCTAGCGTGATGGGGAAGTCGCGGTCTTGCGCTGTGGTTGGCGGTAACGCATCTGGCCCCTCTGTGAGGCTGGGGGGCTCCCAAAGACCGAAGCAATGCCTGTCTCAGCACAGGGGTGCTCAGTGAATGCTCGGGGCGCTCAGTAAGGCAGGAGGCATTCTCCTGGTTCCCAAACGCCCTCCCCCACTCTCCCCTACACACACACACACACACACACCGGCAGGCACACACACCAACACAAACAGGGATGGTTTCTGCCTGGACCACACCTCCCAGGGTTTTCCTTACAAGGCTCTGAGGAACAGCACACCCCAAGGCCTGTGGGCTGAGCAACAAAGATAACTACCCTTCGAGATTAAGTGCTTTCCTGTGATGACCTCATCACAGCCTCCCCATCAGTAAGTAGGCAGGGTCTCTTTGAGCCTTTGCACAAATGGGTAAGCTGAGGCCGGAGAAGGCCGAGGGCTTGCCCAGGATGGGATGGGCACTCCTCCATCAGAGCCTCCTTAGCCATGGTCCCAGCCCCTCAGCAAGCTTTCTGAGTACAGAAGTGAGTTGGCCAGATGGCCAGACCCCCACCTTGCCCCGCCCCTGCCAACTTCCTGCCCTTGTTTTCCTGGGACACAGCCAACTGGCACTTGGAGAAGTAAGAGTGGGGGAGGGGGAGCACACAGGCCCTAGAACTTTCCACCTGTGGCCCAAAGAAGTGACTAAGAAGCTGTCCTTCCCTGCCCAGTTCAGCCAAGCACATCAGAGGCAGGGGAAGGGAAGGGCGGGTGCAGGAGAGGCCCAGGCAGACGGCAGGCCCAGAGCAGGGGAGGTCTGTGGGGAGTCCAGATGGGGCTGTGGGCCCAGGTGTGCAAAAGGAACAGGAGGGGGGGGTCCCCAGGGGACCGTGAGCAGCTCTGCACATGAGTGGAGCTGGAGAGAGATTTGTAGATGCTTGACTTACGCCAGGAGACACTGGCTGGGTCCCACCCGCCTGTTGAAGGAAAAACACTAGCAAAAGCCAGACACTTTTCCTGCATGCGCTCGGGCTCCCTGAGCCTGCCACTCCCAACAGCCTGGACAACCTTTTACTGTGACATCTCTCAATATATATATATATATATATATATATATATATATATATATATTGCCACCCATCATCTTTGCTTCTGGGCCAAGGAGGGCAAGGTTGGCATTGATTTCTTTTTCTTTCTCCCAATATTTGCTGTATAATTTAATGCCAATAGAATTATACCACACATGCTGGTTTTTATCAAGGACAGTCCTCTCCCCAGATCAGTTCACCCATCCCTGCCCATGCCAGGAGCATCTTGCCTGCCGTGTGACCATGGGGAGGTCGGTTTCATCCTCAGCCTCAACTTTCCTTGTTGTCAAAGGAGGATATCCGAGCCCTTCCCTCTCGAAGGCAACTGTCAGACGATAGGAGGATGTGAAAATGCCTTGTCAGCAAGAAGTTCAGCACCATGAGGACAAAGAAGTCACCCCCTCAGCCCTGGTCCCACTAACACCAGGTAGGAGCTGCGACTTCTTGGACTCCTGGTCCCCAGAGGCCCAGAAGCTCAGCCAAGCCCATGATCACAACACACAGACACACACACACACACACACACACACACCCCAAACATAACATTTTGATCCTTATAACATCAAGGTGTTTTGAAGAAAAAAAGGAAACAGCCTCACTCTCAGCTCAAAAATCAGTCCAGCAGAAAGCTGGTCCGAAACCATTTATTTCTGCAATAGCTCGCAAACTTCTCAGCCCACAGACACAAGTTAAGATCGTGTTCTTTTTTAACCAGAGACAATGCCATTAAGTTCCACAATGTTTAAATGTCAGTAAGTAGTCTGCAATGGAATGTCACGGTCCCCGGTGAGCATACAGATTGTGTCACCAGGGCACTTCAGAGCCATCTCCCTGGCTCGTTCCAAAGCCGGATCTCCCCGAGGCTTGCGGCAACAGGCCGTCACTTCCAGCCCCCGGTCGGTGCAGACTGGCCACCTCCTGCACGGCTCTGGCAGCGACAGATTTCCCGCACCTTCCCAGTGGAAAGGCTGGGCCCCCGGCTGGGACTTTCAGAATCTGAGGGAGGATGTGGTGGCCCCTGTGTGGCTCTCATCCGGAATAACCCTGGCCCTCCCTGGGTCGAGTCCCAGCTCTGCCACTACCAGTTCTGTGACATTGGGCAACAGAAGCAAACTCTCTCAAACCGATTTCCTCATCTGGGTAAGGAGGGTGACGGTGCCTCCTGCCCAGGGACTGGGGAAGCTCAAGCAAAGACACAGAGTCGGGGCCCGGGAGCACTTGACCCACTGAGATTCTTCGGGCCACGCTCACAGGGGTCCAGTGAGCCCAGGACAGGCCACCAGTTCCTAGGCTGGGAAGTGGAGGCCTGGCCCTCTGCCTGGCAGCCCGCACCAGCGGCCATCCTCCCCACCGGCTGGGGATGGGGTAATGACAGGCCTGGCTGCACAGGAGGCCTGACTGCCCGGCCTGGCCAGACCGGCTGAGCCTGTGCTACCCCCTGGCTGGGCCCCACGTGGGCTGAGGGAGAGGGTGGGGGTGGAGGGTGGCCCCTCCAGGGAAGGGAAGCCAGGCCACACTGCTGCCTGCCGGCCACCCGGGTAGAGAGATGGGGACATGGGTTCCGAGACAGAGGGACTTCAAGTCCCCTTCATGTGCTTGGTTAGAGAGAGGGTCAGATGGGGGCAAGCGTTCCTTGAAGGGACGTAAACGAATGAGTTTTTTGTTTTTTTTTTTTTAAGTTTGTTTATTTTGAGAGAAAGGCAGGGAGGGGCAGAGAGAAAGATGGGGGAGAGAGGGAATCCCACGCTGGCTCTGCGCTGACAGCTCAGTCCCTCATTCCGATGCGGGACTCGATCTCACGAACCGTGAGGTCGTGACCAGAGCTGAGATCAAGAGTTGTAACTGACGGAGCCACCCAGGCGCCCCTCGTAACTGAGCGAGTTTTTAATTACTTCCCATTAAATTCGTGCCTCGGATCCCAGCTTCCTTCTGGAAGGAACCCCGTATTTATGTGCGACCTTGATCATCCTTTACCATCCCACCCAGCTGTGCAGCCGATCATGGGCCACTCCCCTGCTTCTCAGAAAGATCCATCCCAAGCCCCAGAGGTGCGGTGTCCTTCCCAGCCACCCCTGTCCCTCCCCCTGCCCCCCCCCCTCATTTCAAGGCAGCCCTGTCTCTACTGGATGTATCTGCTTTTTTCCAGAAGCAGTGGAAGGACAGAACCTAAAGGCCAGGGGGTCCCTGAGGACTCAGCTGACGCCCAGCCCCGCCCCTCCGGAGCCAGGGAACCCATTTCCACCAGACCCCTCCAGTCAGCTGGTCAGCAAATAGTTTTCAAGTACCTGCTACAAGCCAGGCACTAGGCTGAGGGCCTTAGCATGACGACAAACCGTTGTCTCTTCCTACAAAACCACGCAAGGGTATCATCACTCCCATTTTAGAGATGAGAAAACGGAGGGTCTGAGAAATGGTGTGACATTCCAGGGCCACCAGGATTCACACCCGGCCCTGCCTGATTCTGGGGCTTGTCCTCTGCACCCACCCTCCCACTTATTACTCTTCCTTTGTTTCTCCTTTGTCTTCCGAGGAGGCTACAGGGAGCTTGGCAGGCCCAGGGCTGGACATGGAACTCAATGGGGAACGTGGCTGGCACCTGCCCTCAAGGCCCACCCCCACTCTGAATAGACAATTTCCAGTATCAGACAGTCTGTGTGAACTCTGCAAAGGAAACGGCCCGCCCCACCCAGGGCCCACAGCAGGCTTCCTGGAGGAGGTGGCAGGTGGAGAGGAGACCTGAAGGGTGAGTAAAAGATTAGAAGTCTATGAAGAAAGGGCTCTGCAAAAGGCGGTGGGGGGGGGGGGGGGAAGGGAGGGTGCTGGGATGGATCTTTCTACACCCGGGGGGAGGGGGATAGGTAAGAGAGGAGGGCCTCCAGTGGGGGTGCTTGTGGAGTCTGGTGCTGGCAGTTGATGGGGCTGGGCTGGAAATCAAGTTGGGCACATCAGGGGAGGCCTTGAGTGCCAAGTTCAGGAGCCTGGAGGCACAGGGGAACCACGCACAGGCTTTGAGCAAGGGCAGGCCTGGCCAGCTGCGACTCGTGGGGAGGTACCTGGGCCAGTGTGGGGGAGGAGAGAGAGGGCTGTCCTGCTTTCAGGGGGACCCTCAGGGCACGGGAGGCAGGGTGTCACGGGGGTGGGGGGAAGGGGGGTGTCTTGACCCAGAACCAGCCAAGACCCCCAGAGCAACCCGCTAGCCCTGGGCAAGGCCTGGCCCTGTCTCCAGTGGGCCCGGTCTGGAGCCGTCCCACCCGGCTTCCTCTCTACCCCCCTGGTGGGAGCTTCAGAGGACTCTGGAACCTGGCACCTTGCTCTCCAAGCAGCCTGGGCAGGGCACGCACCTGCTGACGACAAGCAGAGAAGCTGTCTCTGCTTCTATGACGCACCGAGGGGGAGAAAGAAACCAGCAGGCCGACCTGGGGACTCCCAGGCAGGCTGTGAGTCAGGAGTGACAGGCCAAGGACAAAACCAGAAGTCTAAGGATCCTAAATGGCATCAAGCCCCAACCCCAGGTGACTCAGAGATCACATTACCCCTCCTTCCCGGTGTGGAGGCCCCCAGGCCTGGCCTTCCGGGCCTCTCTCAGACTTTCTCCTGCCTCCGTGCCTCTGGCATGGATGGGGTGGACCCCACCCGCAGACCCCTGGCCTCCTCGGGCCCCTCAAGTCCAGCTGCCAGATCTTGGTCCTACCGCCGGATGCACCCACTGACCCAGCCCGGCCAGCGGCCCTCACCCCCCGCCGGCTCCCAGCTGCTGATGGGTCTAGCCCCAAGGAAGGGCACGCGCCCCGACCTGCCCCATCAGCTGGGTGGCAGGAGGTGGGGAGCCAGGAGCAGCCACGCTTGTGGTTAGGTTTGAACTTTTTTGTTTTTCAATGTTCTTTTTATGGCCGGGCTTAACCTACATGGTTTGAACTTTTGGCGTGAGCCCAAGTATCCACCTGCAGCACCAGTGAATGCCCTCCCTCCCCCATCCCTCCTCCCTCCCTCCCCATCCCTCCTCCCTCCCTCCCCATCCCTCCTCCCTCCCTCCCCCATCCCTCCTCCCTCCCTCCCCATCCCTCCTCCCTCCCTCCCCCATCCCTCCTCCCTCCCTCCCCATCCCTCCTCCCTCCCCCATCCCTCCTCCCTCCCTCCCCATCCCTCCTCCCTCCCTCCCCATCCCTCCTCCTTCCCTCCCCCATCCCTCCTCCCTCCCTCCCCATCCCTCCCTCCCCATCCCTCCTCCCTCCCTCCCCATCCCTCCTCCCTCCCTCCCCCATCCCTCCTCCCTCCCTCCCCATCCCTCCTCCCTCCCTCCCCATCCCTCCTCCCTCCCTCCCCCATCCCTCCTCCCTCCCTCCCCATCCCTCCTCCCTTCCTCCCCATCCCTCCTCCCTCCCTCCCCCATCCCTCCTCCCTCCCTCCCCATCCCTCCCTCCCCATCCCTCCTCCCTCCCTCCCCATCCCTCCTCCCTCCCTCCCCATCCCTCCCTCCCCCATCCCTCCTCCCTCCCTCCCCCATCCCTCCTCCCTCCCTCCTACACACACACACACACACACACACACACACACACGCCTGCTTCTCCCCAGCAGGGCTGGGGGAGCCGCAGATGCCAGCTTGGTGTCACTACCCTCACCCCGCGGCTCTCCACCCCCGCAACCTCCCCAGGCCAGGCCTCCCCACCCAGGAAGTATGAAGCTCCCCACACACACCTAGACACCCACAGGTCCCTCCTGGTCCCATCAGCCATTGCCAGGCCCCGGTTGCCATGGAAACCTCCAGCCTCCAGGCCCAGTGGCCCCCCCAGGGCCTGGGGCTCAGGGGCTTCCCAGCTACATGTGGTGGGGGGGAGGGGGGGATCAGAAAGCATTGACCAGGAACCAGGCAGCCATCACCTAAAAGTTTATCGCCTTCTGTTCCTGGGAACAGTGCTTGGCGGACCACACCGTAGGGCCTTTCCCCTGTCACATGCCCCCTAAGTCATTGCCTCCAAAGGAAGGCACCTCTCCCCCATCCTCCCTGTCTGTCTCCGCTCCAGAACACCAAATCCTGGTTCTTCTTGACCTCAGCTTCTACCTTGGGGTCAAGCTCAAGGAGAGCTTCTGTCTCAGCCCGCCTCTCTTCCCACCCTCCCCGTCCAAAGCCTGGCCAATGGCAGCTGGCAACAGGGACAGGAGAGAGAACAAACACCAACTGATGTGGCAAGAACGCCCTTACCCCAGCCATTGTTTCCTCAGCCTCCTCACTGGCCTCTCTCCAGCCTCCCCCTCCACACCAAGGTCACAGTGACCTTGAGACACACACTGGCCCTGCCCAGAAGCCTTCCCGGGTGTCCTGAGTGAGCGAGATGAAGTCCCGACCCCAGGGACCCCTAAAGTCTACCCTAGTCTGGCCCAGCCTTCCTCTTCTGCCACATATCCTAATGTCCTAATGTCCTGGCTGGCCACCGTGTCCGCCAGCCTCTCGTCCCTTATCACCACACCCTGAGCACACTCATCATTTGCTGCACAGCAAAGCCTGTCCCTTCCTTCAAAGCCCAGCTCTAAGGCCATAGCCCGTTGGCTCACCCGCACGCTTGTGATCACCCCATCAGAGCACCTGCCACACTGCGTGTGGATGTGGTCTCTGCCTCCCGCCCCCCAGCCCTCCCACGCTAGGCTAGGTTCCTCGACGGTGAGATGACCACCTACTCTTCTCTGACTCTCCAAGAAGAGCCCGTGTGTGTCTGAACAAGCATCAACATCTAGCTACTGAATTACTAGTATTTTTTTTAATGTTTATTTATTTTTGAGAGAGAGAGAGACAGACAGAGCACGAGCGGGGCAGGGGCAGAGAGAGATGGAGGCAGAATCTGAAGCAGGGTCCAGGCTCCAAGCTGTCAGCACAGGGCCCGTTGTGGGGTCTCGAACTCATGACCGGTGAGATCATGACCTGAGCCAAAGTTGCGTACTTCACGGAGCCACCCAGGCGCCCCCTGAATTACTACTTTTACTGGATAAGAGCGAATAAAAGAAGGCAGATATTAATAGAAATAAGTGATTGAGGGGTGCTTGGGTGGCTCACTCAGTTGGGCCTCTAACTCTTTGATTTCAACTCAGGTTATGATCTCACAGTTCATGAGTTTGAGCCCTGCATTAGAGTTTGCTTGGGATTCTCTCTGGCCCCTGCTCACACTAGCACCCTCTCTCTGTCTCTCAAAAATAAAATAAACAAAAAAAAAAAAAAAAAGAAGAAGAAGAAGAAAGAAAGAAAAAAAGAAATGCTAGCACTCTCTCTCTCGCTCTCTCAAAAATAAAATGAACCAGGGCGCCTGGGTGGCGCAGTCGGTTAAGCGTCCGACTTCAGCCAGGTCACGATCTCGCGGTCCGTGAGTTCGAGCCCCGCGTCAGGCTCTGGGCTGATGGCTCGGAGCCTGGAGCCTGTTTCCGATTCTGTGTCTCCCTCTCTCTCTGCCCCTCCCCGGTTCATGCTCTGTCTCTCTCTGTCCCAAAAATAAATAAAAAACGTTGAAAAAAAAATTTTTTTTAAAAAAAATAAAATGAACCAAAAAAAAAAAAGGAAGATAGAAATGACTGAATAAATAAATAGAGGGAAAGAGAAATCTCCCATGCAGAAAATTTTCAAAACATATATATAAATGCTACTCCTTCATTAAGGGGAAGCATAACCCCCTCCCCTCAAGTGTGGGCTGCAGAGTTACTTTCTTCCAAAGAGGACAGTATGGGAAGGAGGAGAAAAGACTACGTTTATAGTAGAGGAATCTGACATACACTCGCTCAGCCAGGTGATCAAGGTCAACATCAACAGCCATAAACCATGTTGGGAATATATACGCTTGGTAGTATGTGAAAACAATAGCACTTTGCCTCTGGGGTCTTGCTCCCCCCAAAAGAATCCCAATGTAATCATGAGAAAAACACCAGACAAATCCCAATAGAGGGGCGTCTTACAAAATATCTGATCGGGACCCCTCAAAACTGTCAAGGTCACAAGAAAAGCTTGGGAAACCGTCGCAGCCAGGAGAAGCCTCAGAAGAAACAACGACTGGATGTTATGGGGTGTCCTGGATGGATCCTGGGGGCAGGGGGAAGGCCCTTAGGTAAAAACTGGAAAGCAAAATAAAGGACGGGCCTTAGTTAATAGTGGTCTATCAATATTGGCTCATTAATTGGAACAAAGATGCCACATTCACGCAAGATGTTAATAATAAGAAAACTGGTTGGTATTAAAATAAAAACTGAATTTAAAAAATAACGGGGGTGCCTGGGGGACTCAGTCGGTTAAGCATCCCACTTCTACTCAGGTCATGATCTCACGGCTCATGAGTTCGAGCCCAGTGTCGAGCTCTGTGCTGACAGCTCAGAGCCTGGAGCCTGTTTCAGATTCTGTGTCTCCCTCTCTCTCTGCCCCTCCTCTGCTCACTCTCTGTCTCTCTCAAAAGTAAATAAATAAACATTAAAAAAAATAATAATAAAAATAATAGGAAAACTGGGTGTGGGGGTTATACAGGAACTCTCTGTACTATGTTTCTCAATTTCTCTCTAAATTTAAAACTGTTCTAAAAAATAAAGCCTATTTTATATTTTTTAAGTTTATGTATGTATTTTGAGACAGAGAGAGAGCATGAACAGGGGAGGGGCAGAGAGAGAGAGGGAGAGAGAGAGAATTCCAAGCAGGCTCCACACTGCTAGCACAGAGTCTGATGCAGGGCTCGACCTGAGTTCATGGCCTGAGCCAAAACCAAGTGTCCATGCTTAACTGACTGAGCCACTCGGGCACCCCAATAAAGTCTATTTGAGAAACAAAAGAAGAAAGAAGGCAGGCTAGCTAGCTGAGCCCAAGCCCCACCTCCTCCAGGGAGCCTTCCTGGCTCATGCTTGGGCAGTGAAGGGGCATTGGGGTTGCCAGCAGGCAGGACTCAGTACTCAGTTCTGCTCATGTTCCAGAACCTCTCTGGTGGGGAACGTCCCGTTTTAGGAGATGCCTATGCTGAAGTACTGGGCGGTCAACGGTCAGGCGGTATTCGTGTAACTCTCAAACCGCCCAGAAAAAAAAAGTATGTGTGTAGGGAGGGTAGAGGCAGTGCAGAAATGGAGCAAAGTGCTAGCAAGTGGTGAACCTGGGTGGAGGGTGAGTGAGCGTTCACTGAGCTTTTCTTGCAACTTTTCTGTAGGTTTTAATTTTCCAAGATACAAAGTTGGGAGAAAAATTAAGGGATGCGTCAGGAGGGTGGGCAGGAGGGACCCACCGGGAACCACATGCGCAGGGAGGGAGTAGAGGCCCGGAAGGCAGGAGGGGCAGAGAGGTGGGGGGAAGGTAGGCAGGTGTGGTGAGGGTCTGTGAAGCCCAGACGCTCAGGGCCTGGCAGGCAGGGGTGAGACGCTGAGATACAGTCAGCAGGCGGGACAGGAGCTGCTCAGGCCTGGCGTCTTCATCTAGCCCATCCCGCCACCCGGCAAGCCAGAGTCCCAGAGCAGCCCAAGGGTTGGGTCACATGGATACTGTCCACCCCCTCCCTAAAACACACGTACAAGGGCTCTCCTGGCTCCCGCGTCCCCAGCCCTGTGGCCTTGAGGAATGCCTTCATTCCCCGGCCTCTCCTGACCCCCCGGGCTCCCCTGCTGATGGGGAAGTGGCCTCCCCTGTCCTACCTAACTAAACAGCCCCCGGGGCCTCTGGGACCAAAGCAAGCCTCCCAAGCTCTTCTCTCCCCCATGCCCTGGACAGGCCGGGGAGCTCGGGCCTTGCTGCCTTACAGGCAATAGTAACTCCCCCAAATGCTCATAGCAGCTCTATTCTGACAGCCAAAAGGTGGAAGCGACCCCAGTGGCCAGTAGTGGATGAATGCATCAACAAAGCAGACTAGGTCCCTACACTGGGATTACTTTTAGCCATAAAAAGGAAGGGAGCACTGATCTACACCGCAACAGACGAACCCTGAAAACACTGTGCTAAGTGCAAGACGCCAGGTAGAAAGGCCCCATATTGTACGAGTCTGTTTACAAGAAACGTCTAGAAGAGGCAAATCTATAGAGACGGGACACGGGTCAGTGCTTAGGGCTGGAGGGGTGGGGGCGGGGGTAAAGGGTACGGGGTCTCTCTTTGGGGTGCTGAAATGTTCTACAACCGCGGTGATGGTTGCCTAACTGTAAATATACTCAAAACCCACTGAATTATACACTTTACATGGGCGGATTATATGGTATGTGAATTGTATCTCAATAAAGCAGCTTGAAAAACAGTAATTAGCACTTCCCAACTGCCTGTCGGGTGCCAGGCAGGCCGCACGCAGCTGCTGTTAACCCCCAGGAAACTACGATTTGGTGCTAGCGACGCGTTCTACCCATGAAGAAACGGAAGCTTGGAGCAGTTCGGAGATCTCCCCAGGGACGCACGGCTTGTGCGGGCAGGACGTGAACCCAGCACTGACGGGGACCAAAGAGTGTGTAACCGCCACCACAAGCATCAGGTCTGCTCCAGCTTGTTTCCAAGATGTCACTGAACCCCCAGCTCGCTGGAGCTGGGGAGAAGCTCAGAACCCCACAGGCCCTGCCTCTGAGAACTGTAGGTAGGCTGTGGACACGCGGGAGGGGATCAGGCCTGGCTGGGATGGTGCGGGGCTGGGGGGAAGGGTGCGGGAACACAGCAGGGTAGTGGAAATTCAGGGTGACTGGCCACACCCCGAAGCTCAGCCCCCTGTCCGGGTGCGCTGGGACGCCCAGCAAGGAGAAAAGAGATCCCCGCGGACAAGTGCCGAGTGCCGGCTGTCCATCTGTCCCCCAGGGGGTTGGGCCCCCGCACCGACCTGCGGCAGCGCTCCCGCGAGTCGCCCCCGTGTGTTTGCTGGTAGGAACTGCAGCCTCCGAGGGGCCGCGCGCCCTAGGAGCAGAGTTTTGAAAATCTCTCCTGCGCTCTGGTGGGTGCAGAGGAAGGGACAGCTGTGACCCGAGGAGGTGCGATGGGGCTTTCAAAAGTGCCTCCAGTGGGGTTCAGTGAAGGGAGGGCGTGCAGTGCCGATGGGGAGCCCATAGATGGCTCCCCAGATTTTTCATCATGATGCTAAATAAAAGATGACCAGTGCGGGGGGGGGGGGGGGGGGGGGGAGGGGTAGGGGGGGTGGCCTCGGCTGGACAGCCCTGAAGTGGGCGCCCTTGGGTGTCTCAGAGGACACGGCATGTGTGGCCGAAGCTCTGAAGCAAAGGGCGAGGAGGTGACCATCCAGGGCAGGACAGTGAGGTCCACAGGAAGGGGGCAGCCCACACCTGATGGGGTGGCCCCAGGAGCAGGGGAGGGACTGGGTTTGAGAGGGGTGAACCTAAAAAATGAGCTTGGGGATGGGGGGGGGGGTCTGCTGTCCGTCCAGAGGGGCAAGGAGGAGGGTAGGTAGAGGATTGTGTGCCAGCCTGAGAACAGGAGGGGGGTGGGCAGGGGCCCCTGGGTGACGTGTACTCCAGAGTCGTAGCCCCTGCCTTCCCCTCCCCCAAGCCGTCACCCCCGCAGCCACAGTCCTGCCACCTGGACCTGGAAAGTTGATGAAACCCTGGTTCACTCGTTGGTGGACTGGAGAGGCAGCCCGGCCAAGGACAAGCTGGCCATCTCCCGGACCCTGCCTCCAGCCCCTCACCAAGCCCCTGCCTCTGATCCCCACCTGCAGCCTCCCCTGGCCCCTGGGGAGAAAGAGAGTTTGGGGAACAGACAAGGCCCAGGGTGGAAGGCTCAGTGCAGAGAGAGGAAAGCCCTGAGGGGTGGGTTCAGGCCGCTAGTGCCAGTAAAGCTGGGTCTCATCCGGGCACCGCCCTTTGGCAAAGCTTCCGGGCAGCCCCCAGGCTCGGTTTCAGCAGACTAAAAACGGAAGAAGCCCCGGCAGGGCACGGCCTCTTTATGGCTTTTGGTGAAACCTGGCCCTGGGGACAGGGAAGAAGTTTCCCAGGCAGGTGGGAGGGAGGAGTGACTCATTCCTCACTCCCAGGCTCCGTGACACCACAGAGTGTTGGAATTAGCCAGAAGCAGCCAACCGGGCCGGGCCAGTCGGAGAGAAAACAGCCCCAGCCCCACCCTGGCCACTCTCACCTCCCACCTCCCACTGCCGCCCACAGGAAGGGACAGAGCACGCCCGGACCACAGTGGATTCCCTGGATGAGAAACACACACCCTCTCACACAAGCACGAAAGCACACACACCCAGAAGTAAACAGCCACCATCCACAGACACGGGCACGCACGTCCAGGGGGTCCCAGGTTCCCACCAAGAGGCCCGCCACCACTAACGCACAGCAAAGCACGGCACCCAATGGGGGTAGAGACCTGCTCAGAGACACAACCAGCCCCGGCTGGCCCAGAGCCAGTTCCCAGGTAGCCAGTTGAAGAGGCTCCGTAGGGAAAGAGAAGGAAGGAGATAAGGCAGCAAAGGTGGAGGGGATCCCGAATCAGGGCAGTCACTGCTGAGGACTTGGGTTTTAGACAGCCCAGGGCTAGGTCCTGTTGGACCCCACTGTCCAAGAATCCCGGGAATGGATGGCACCTGACCACATTGGCTGTTTCTGCCAGCGCAGCCCAGCCCTGGCGTCCAGGGCCAGGACTCCCAGGTTGTCATGTTTTCCCACCTCAGACGGGCTTCCCAGGGCAGGGCCTGTGACCCCTCAGAAAATTCTCCCCAGAGGCATGGCCATGAGCAGAGAGCAGGCGTGCTAGATGTGATCATTTTTATTGAAAGCAACAAACACTGGCAATGCGTAACTTAAGTCAAAAAGATAAGTATGAGTCTGGGTGCCTGGGTGGCTCAGTCAGTTGAGCATCTGACTTCAGCTCAGGTCATGATCTCACAGTCCGTGAGTTCGAGCCCCGCGTCGGGCTCTGTGCTGACAGCTCCGAGCCCGGAGCCTGCTTCGGATTCTGTGTCTCCCTCTCTCTCTGCCCCTCCCCTGCTCATGCGCTCTCTCTCTCTCTCTCTCTCTGTCAAAAATAAATAAAACATTAAAAAAAATTTTAAACAAAATCAATAAGAAAAAGACAACCTAATAAAAGACAGACAAAGGCTATGAATTGGCATCTTATAAGATGAAGAAGTTGGAATGACCAATGAATCTATAAAAGGTCTTCAATGCATTTTTAAAAAAGGAGAGGGGAGTGCCTGGATGGCTCGGTCAATTGGGCATCCAACCTTGGCTCAGGTCATGATCTCAGGGTTTGTGACTTCGGGCCCCACACCACATTGGGCTGGCTGCTGTTGGCATGGAGCCCACTTGGGATCTTCTGTCCCCCTCTCTCTCCCCCTCCCCAACTTGTGCTCTCTCTCAAAAATAACATTAAAAAAAAAAGGGTGTTCAACCTCACTAGCCATCAGACAGATGCAAATTGTAACAAGTTAGCATTTCACATCCACAGAAGAACAAACGTTTAAAAGTCTGACACTAGCAAGTATTTACGGGGATGTGTAGCAACAGAACCTGCCCACATGCTGGAGAGAGTGTTGGTTGGCACAACGATTTTAGAAAATCATTTGGCAAGACCTCTTAAGGTGGATGGTGTGTAAACCTTATGACCCAGCATTTCCACTGCTAGAGAAATTCTCAAGGTGTGTGTGCCTGCAAAACAAGGAACAGCTCATGTGTAATAGAAAAGCAATTGGAAACAAACCACCTGCTCATCATCAAAAGAAGAATGGACATGAGTTGTGACATACTCACACAACGGAATCCTATACAGCAATGAAAAGTGAATGAAATACTGACACACCCAACACCATGCAGGGACCTCACTTTGAGTTAAAGGAGTCAGAAATGGATGAATACACACAGATTCTATTTATATAAAATATCAAAACAAGCAACAGTCATCAATGGTGAAAGAGGTGGCCATCTCTGGGGAGACAGAAAAAGAAGGGACACCAGGGGTTATGGAAATGTTCTCTATCTTGATTTGGGTGGTGGTTTCCTGGTATGTGCAAACATAAATATTTCATCAAGCTGTCCTTTTAAGATTTGTGCATTTTAGGGCCCCCTGGCTGGCTCAGTTGGTAGAGCATGCAACTCTTGATCTTGGGGTTGTGAGTTCAAGCCCCATGTTGGGTGTAGAGATTACTTAAAAATAAAACCCTCGGGGGTGCCTTGGTCGTTCAGTCGGGTAAGCATCTAACTCACGATTTCTGCTCAGGTCACGATCTCATGGTTTGTGAGATCGTGCCCCACGTCATGTTCTATGCTGACCGCACAGAGCCTGCTTGGGATTCTCTCTCTCCCTCTGCCTCTGCCCCTCCTCCCCTCACGTGTGCACATACGTGCACACGCTGTCTCCCTCCCTCTCTCTCTCCCTCTCCCTTTTTCTCTCTCTCTCTCAAAATAAATAAATAAACTTTAAGAAAAAAAATTAAATCTTCAGACAAAAAAACAATGGGCCTTTTAAGGACCTCACTGAATGTATTTTAGGAGGAGAAAAAAAGAAACCGCATGGCGAAAGTCCCCGTAAAAATGGTAAAAGATACGCCCTGGTCTGGGAGAAGATATTTGCAACAAATGATTAGCATTCAGAATACACAAATTCTATGAATCAGTAAGAAAAGGACAAGCATTCCAACAGAAAACTAGGCAAACTCCGTC
Organism: Panthera leo; assembly: GCF_018350215.1. NCBI lineage: Eukaryota > Metazoa > Chordata > Mammalia > Carnivora > Felidae > Panthera > Panthera leo. Next base: position 10,073,806 of record NC_056694.1, on the reverse strand, counting down.
AATAAAGTAGCCCACAGAGACAGCACTGAAATGAGTGATAAACAAGTGGGAAGATGCGCGATGTCACCAATAACCAGCGAAAGGCACACGAAATAATGACATGTCACTTGCCACCCGCAGAATGGCAAAAACAAAAGCAAACACAAACACAAACAATAAAGGGTCTGACTCTAGCCAGTATGGCAGGGGTGTGCAATAGGAAGTCTCCAACACGCTGGACGGAGTGCCAATTAGCACAACAATTTTCGAGACTCATTTGGCAATATCCGGTAAGGCGCAAGGTGCATTTACCCTACGACCCAGCGATTCGCTTCCAAAGACACTCTCGGGCATATGTACCTGTAGGCATTTATAAGGACGGGCCTCGCATCGTATTTGTAATAGCAAAACAGTTGGAAGCAATCCAAATGCTCGTGGAGAGAAGAGAGGTAAACTGTGGTACACTCGCAGGACGGAATGCTACACAGCAGTTACAATGAATGAACTGGAGCTTCTTGTAGAAACGTGGGTCCGTTTTGAAGACATACGGTCAATGAAAAAAGCAAACTGGAGAATGGTATGTGCAATCGAAGACCATTTACGTAAAAATGTTTAAAACGCCAAATAGATCTACGTATTGTGAGTGGACGTATACGTAAGTAGCAAAAATATAAACCCTGAACAGGAAGATGATGTATCCACTTTAGGACAATGTTCCCTGGAAGAAGAGAAGGGAATGGGATAGTGAAGGGGCACAAAAGATTTGCTAAATCTGAGTGATGGAGTCCCACGGGGGTTTCTTATATTACTCTTTCCACGTTCCTGAGTGTGTGAAATAACTTTAAATCTATGCTTGAGGGGCACCTGGGTGGCTCAATCGGTTAAGCGTCTGTCTCTTGATTCCGGCTCAGGTCGTGATTTCATGATTCGTGACTTCAAGTCCCACATCAGGCTCTGTGCTGACACAGTGCAGAGCCTGCTTGGGATTCTCGCTCTCCCTCTCTCTTTGCCCTTCCCCCGCTCGCGCGCTCTCTCTCAAAATAAATCAGTAAACTTGTAAAAACTAAAAAATAAAAATATATGTTTGAAGGGGAAGAGGGAGCGCCTGGGTGGCTCAGTCGGTTAAGCGTCCGACTTCAGCTCAGGTCATGATCGCACAGTCCGTGAGTTGGAGCCCCACGTCGGGGTCTGTGCTGACAGCTCAGAGCCTGGAGCCTGCTTCGGATTCTGTGTCTCCCTCTCTCTCTCTCTTACCCTCCCCTGTTCATGCTCTGTCTCTCTCTCTGTCTCAAAAATAAACATTAAAAAATTTTTTTGAAGGGGAAGAGGGTGACTTTAGAGTATAGCAACAAGATGACGGATTTCTTGCAGCAGATCTCACGCTGTGCCTTCCCTCCTTCCCTCCACGGCTCAGCTTTGGAGGCTGGGCCAGCACTCTTCTCCCATAGAGATGGCTTCACCTTCCTCCCTGGGCCTCCCGGCCTTTGGCCCTGGAGGTGGGCTTCTGTGAACATTTATCGGTGGTGATGGCAGAATGTAGACGCTCAGCAGGGTCCCTGAGCTACACTGGCACTGCCCGTGCTTCCCTCCGGTAAGCGTAGTCCTCCATGGAGGACCTCCATGGTCAGAGTCAATCCCCTCATCCACTGTAGTGATTCGCTTTTGCCTGTTCTCGTAGGGGCACAAGGAACCTTAATGGCCAGGAGGCCCCCTCCCTTCCAGTGTAGTGGGTCTGTTATCATGAAGTCCCCCTCGAGAGCATTCCTCCTTTGGGTTAAGAAAAGACTATTAAGAGTGGACCATAGGGTGTTCCTCGGGTGATTTCGCCCCTCCGCTCTCGGATCCACATACACCAAAATCCTGGGGACCTAATTCAGGCCAGGCTTGACGTCCCATTCACAAAGCATGACCCAGAAGTACATAGGAACTCCCTACCCCACCCTTGCCTTTTGAAAGATGTCCCAAGTATGGAGATCTGTGGTCCACTGCAACAGATGAGAACCTCCTTTCCTCCCCTCTCACACCCCACAGCTGATCCTAAGCAGATCCAGAAGCTTCTCCCCAAACCTCTTTGCCACCCCCAGAGCTCTAAAGAGCTCTGTTCCTCTCCTGCCCATCTCGACATTTAACTTTGTATCTCCCCGTCATCTTTCCCCTAGTAAGCACTTTGTCCTTCTGACCCATGAGATGGGGGACAGGTCCTATCTCAATGATTGAATCCTCCTTGGCAGACCAGAGGAGGGAAGAAGTCCGCGAACGCACACGCGTTCCACCTACAGGAGAAACGGCATCTGCCAGGCAGCAGTCCAGCCTCCCAGGCTGTCGTCTCCTGGGTGGAGCCACCACTGTCTTCGAATGGCCACTTCGTCATCCTGCAAGGCCAGATGCTTCTAGATGGGGGTTTGTGATAAGAGCGGGACTTCCCAGGACATTACCCCCATGCGTCTTTTGCTGTAAGGCAACTTCCAGATCAGAAGCAACACGGCAAGGATTCACCAGCATAGTGTATGAGGCATTAGTAAGTTCATGAAGGGCGCGACGGGCAACAGCACAAGTAAAGCAAATACAAATCCCAAATGAGCACCCGTCGGGGAACAGACAAACTATTGAGATCCTCCCCACAGGGGTCTGGGATGATGGGTTTGCATCAGGCTCGGTGGTCCCTGGGGAAGGAGAGGACCGTACTGGTGCTATTTTTGTTTCCAGTGGGCATTGGGGACAGCCTTCATGAGAGAAAGCCACGCGTGGCCTCCATGCCTGCCGTACTGGCCTCTGTGGTCACAAGCCCATCAGGCAGGCACTGGGCTGGCCGGGGGAGGAGGCTACCTGGCACCCACCGGGCTGCTCATTAGCCCACGGCGACAGGACTCTCCTTTGGGCTGGAGCTCAGAGTCAGGGCACCAGTGCCCCAGGACTGTGCTGATAGGGGAGGGTGGCCTCTGTCAGCGATAAGGCAGAAAACACTAAGGGTTGAGTAACCTCTGATAGAGCCCTATCTTAAATCAACTTCTCTCTCCTTGGGCCTCAAAAGCTGCTTTGTTTAACTTTACGCTGTTTGGATGAAGATATGATAAGGTCCCCAAGGCTTACATAAACTTAGAATGCACCAGAGTCTTCTACTCTCCGTTCCCTAAGAGGGAGGCTTCACGAGGGGAGGACACAAGACCCTCCAGGAGCCGAGGACCAAGGTCTCACATCCCTCTCTCTGCCGCAGTGCCCTCAGCCTCAGCCCATCCCCACTGAGTGTCCCTTGGGTTTCTTTCTTTTCCTTTCCCTTTCTCTCATTTTGGTTGCCAGGAAGGGATCCAGGGCCCAAACCGAGAGCTACAAAAGCTAAGCCAGGTATCTCAAACTCAAGTGGTTACAGGGGATGGACAGATAATGAAAATACACGGTCAGAGCCGAGTGAAAGACAACAGTGGGGGCTTCGACTCGTAAGAAGATGAAGTAGATTACATTTCCTTATTCCTTCTGCCACGTAGAGCTAAAACTCCTGGACTTTATTTTATTTATTTTTTTAATGTTTATTTATTTTAGAGACAGAGAGGGCGAGAGAGGGAGTCCAAGCAGGGGAGGGTCAGAGAGAGAGGGAGACACAGAGTCCGAAGCAGGCTCCAGGCTCCGAGCCGTCAGCACAGAGCCCGACGCGGGGCTGGAACCCACCGACCGCGAGATCATGACGTGAGCCGAAGTCAGATGCTTAACCGACGGAGCCCCCCCAGGCGCCCCCAAACCCCTGGACTCCACAGATACAACATAACTGAGAAGATTGAAAGGTGGCGAGAAAGCAGACCAGCTAGGAACCTCTAGACCCAAGGACGTGCTATGCCTTATTCATCACCATCCTGCTAGCCACCTTCGGGCTCCTTATAGAGCATGGTGAGTGCCCTAGGCTTTCTTTTTCCTTCATGAATCCGAGACGTAGAACCGAAGAAGCAGACAACTGGAAGACGCCAACGGGCACAGACAAAGAAAAACCCCAAAGAAAGCTCTCGTCAAAGCACCAGAAAAGGGGCAGCCTAGAAAGACAAAGAAATTTTCGACAATAACCACCCTACACCAGCCAAACGCCAGGGAAAGACTGATGCCAACCAGCTACACATTATTTGTGTAGCCAGGTAGAGACGGCCTAGACTTCTACCCTCAAGAAGGCTGTACCGAAGCAAGCAACACCTCCACTAAGGTGATGTCACAATCTGCCCCTTCAGTATCAGTGGAGGCCACACAGGGACTTTAGCCGTCTACGCTCACCGAGGAGTAAAAGACACCACACAGCCTCCCCCAACGGGTTGTATCAGAAGAGGTCACCCCCCACCATGCTGTCGGTGGAAACTACCTAAAGAACCAGAACTCCTATCCTTGTCCAGAAGTAAAGAGGGGCTCCCATCTTCCCCTCCGCCCTGCCCCGAGGGCTAACCAAGGCCAAATGGGGAACAAAGGACTTCTGCTTCTGCCTGGCAATATGAGGAAGCCCTTTGCCCTTCCATGGTAAAAATCATCACACGAGCAATTACGGACGCGCTTAAAACGAATGCAAAATATGGGGCGCCTGGGTGGCTCCGTCGGGTAAGCGCCCGACTCTTGATTTCGGCTCAGGTCATGATCCCAGGGTCATGGCATTGAGTTCCAAGGTGGACTCTGCACTGAGTGTGGAGCCTGCTTAAGATTCTCTCTCTCTCTCCTTCTGTCCCTCCCCTGCTCACAATCCCTCTTTAAAAAAAAGGGGGGGGGGTGCAAATCTAGATGCTTGGGTGGTTCAGTCAGTTGAGCATCCAACTTTGGCTCAGGTCATAATCTCACTGTTCATGAGTTCAAGCCCCACATCGGGCTCTGTGTTGTCAGTGAAGAGCCTGTTTCAGATCATCCAACGCCCCCCCACCCCCACCCCTCCTTCACATGCTTCCCCCACCTCTCAAAAATAAACTTTAAAAAAAAAAGCAAATCCAACGCCCCCCCCACCCCTCCTTCACATGCTTCCCCCACCTCTCAAAAATAAACTTTAAAAAAAAAGCAAATCTAAATATAAAGTATTTAAAAAAGAGAGAGACAACGGAAGAGGAGCAAAATAAACCCAAAGCAAATGAAGGAAGGAAATAACAAAGATTAAAACAGAAATCAATGAACTTGAAAATAGGGATCAGTGAAAGACAGAGTTGGTTGTTTGAAAGAAAATGATAAAAATGACGGACCTTTACGGGGAGCCTGGGTGGCTCAGTTGGTTAAGCATCCGATGTCAGCTCAGATCATTATCTTGAGGTTTGTGGGTTCGAGCCCCATGTCAGGCTCTGTGCTGACAGCTCAGCCCAGAGCCTGCTTTGGATTCTGTGTCTCACTCCCTCTCTGTCCCTCCCCTGCTCACGCTCTGTTTCTCAATAAAAAATAAATAAATGTTAAGAAAAAAAGTTTTTTTAATAAAAAAAATGACAGACCTTTAGTAAGGCTGGGAAAGAGAGAGAGAGAGAGAGAAGACAAACTTACCAACAGGAATAAAACAGTAGCAATCATCCAGACCCTACAGACCATCCAAAGGCTAATAAGCAAATATTATGAACAGCTCTACAACATAAATTCAACAACTTAGACTAAATGGTCCATTTTTCAAACAGACACACACACACTACAACTCACCCAATATGAAATAAATAATTTAGATAATTTGAATAGCCCTGTAAGTATTAAGGAAATTAAATTTGCAACTTGAAACTCCTCAGAAAGAATTTCTAGGCCCAGTTTTCACTGGAAAATTCTACTGTGTTCATCAGGGTCATCCAGAAAGAGGACAGACAAGGAGAGAGGGAGAGAAGTTAAAGGAAATGGCTCGCCCCGTCACGGACACTGAAGCTTCCCTTGGTCTCCCATCCGCAAGCTGGGGAAGCAGGAAACCAAGTGGTATAACCCAGTCCAATTCCAAAAACCTGAGAACGGAGAGGTCTGTTGTGTGAAAGGGAGGTAGGTGCAAAACAACGTCCAAAGGCCAAAGGAGCTGCACGGCTGAAGAAAAAGGCCAAGTACAGCGTGACCAAAAATGGCTTAAGGCGACTAACGGACAGAAGCGTGTCTTGGAGTGTTACAAGATGAGTGAATCTCCACAACCCCACCTCCCTTAAGACCTGCTTTTGTAGCCCTAGAGGCTGTATACAAACTGGAGGACCTACCCAAGAAGAGAATGTTTAAGAATCACGTGTGTCATAGTCCTATCCCCAGGGCAGATCAAGCACATGATGCCTCAAGGGTGTCCTTAAAGATAGGGTTAAACAAAAGGAAAGAATGGGGGTGGGGGAGAAGCCTGCGCTCAAGAAGGTGTCAGTAGAGCAGGTGACTCGATCTCCTGGTTGTGAGTTCAAGCCCCACGTTGGGCGCGTAGCCTACTTAAAATAAATTTCTTTTTTTAATGTTTCAGGTGACAGAATGATCATCATGGTGATTTAAACATTTCGTTTAATATTACCCTGATACCCAAACCAGACAAATACAGTACAAAAATTGAAAACTTCAGACCACTATTGCTCATGAATATAGACTTAGAAATCTTCAACAACATATCAGCTAATGGAATTCAGCGCATATAAAAAGAACTATACACAATGACAAGTGGAGTTTATTCCAGGCATGCATGACCAGCTCGTTATTCAAAAATCAATAATGTAATCCAGCCCATGAGCAAGCTAAAGAAGAAAACTCACATAATCATTTCAATTGATGCAGAAAAAGCATCTGACAAAGTTCAACATCCATTCATGGTTTAAAACAAAAAACAGGGGCACCTGGAGGGCTCAGTCAGTTAAGCATCCGACTTCGGCTCACGTCATGATCTCACGGCTCGTGGCTTGGAGCCCTGCGTCTGGCTCTGTGCTGACAGCTCAGAGCCTGGAGCCTGCTAAGGATTCTGTGTCTCCCTCTCTCTCTGCCCCTCCCCTGCTCACGATCTCTCTCTCTCTCTCTCTCAAAAATAAATATTTAAAAATTTTTAAATAAACAAAAAACTCTGAAAAATAGGAATAGAGGGGAACATCCTTAACTTGATTAAGAGCATCTTCAAAAAAACCTACAGCTAACGTTCTACTCAATGGTCAAAGACTAGATGCTTGCACCCCAAGATCAAGAATGCTGGTTCTTCCCACCCTTATTCAGCTAGTGCCAGAAGGTGTAGCCAGAGCAGTAAGGCCAATCAATCAATCAATCAATGAATGGCAAGTGTACAGATGAGAAAGGAAAGGATAAATCTATCCCTATTTGCAGATGACATGATTGCCTCTGTAGAAAACCCCAAGAAATCTGCAAAACCCCTCCTGGAATAAGTGAGTTTAAGAAGGTCTCAGGATACAAGATAAACACATAAAATTAAACACAAAAATATAGGTTTTGCCCTTTGGAAGACCCTGTCAAGAGGACAAAAAGACAAGCTAGCGTGGGATCAACAACTATGTTAAAATTAATAGAGAAACTTCGCTAAAATGGAGTTGGAAGCGCAGCAGGGGGACTTCTCTCATGTCCTACCACTTACTACCAATTGCAAATCCAACAGGAAGAGACTTACAAGCTGATGCTTTCACTACCCCAGCCCAGGAGGAAAGGCTTTCTTCCTCCCTCAGCAACAGCCCAGCCAATGAGAGACTGTCCCCACTCAGCCAATGAGAAGCCACGATACTCTGAGCTCCCAGTTTCCTCCAATGGACTTATTTATAACAGTCTTCTCAACTGACCCCTCTTTTTCTATAAAAGAGCGTTTGTTCTTCATTGTTTGGGGGGTTTTGCCTTAGCTTGCTAGTCACGGATTGTAATTCTCTGTTATTCCCAAATAAAACCATTTCTGCTGGTAAAATAACCGGAAGTTTGGGGGCACCTGGCCGGTTCAGGCAATAGAGCATCTGAAGCTTCATCTCCAGGTTGTGAGTTTAAGTCCCACGGTGGGCATGGAGCCTACTTAAAAAGATAATAATAATAAATTACTGTCAGTTTTATTTTTTAAGATTAACGGTTGCAAATCACACATTCAACAAAGGATAGCTATATAGGATATATAAAGAACTCTGGAGGCACCTGGGTGGCTTGGTCAGTTAAGCATCCAGCTCTTGATCTGGGCTTAGGTCTTCATCTTGGGGTTATAGGTTTAAAAAAAAAACTCTGAAAATTGCAGCGTTAAAAAAAAAATAAGCAATCCAATTATAACATGAGCAAAAGCTATGAACAGACATTTCAATAAGGAAGATACACAGATGGCAAATAAACACATGCAAAGATGTCTAACATCATTAAGTCATTAAGGAAATGCAAATTAAAACCATAGCAAAATATCGTTATACACCTATCAGAATGACTTCAGTAAAATATAGTGACAATACCAAATGTTGCTAAGGACGCAGAGAAACTGGATAGCCCACACATTGCTGGGGCAAATGAAAAATAGTACAGCGACTCAGGAAAACAGTCTGGCAGTTTCTTTAAAAGCTAAGCATGTACCTACCAGACAACCCAGAAATTACATCCGTAGGCATTTATCCCATACAAATTAAGACATGCTCACACAAAAACCAGCACATGAATGTTTTTCGGCAGCGTTAGTTGTAATAGCCCCAAACTGGAAATAATCCAGCCATCGTTCAAGCGGTGGATGCTGACACAAAATGTTTACATCCATACCAGGGAATATCACTCGTCAATAACAAGGAATAAACTACTGATACACACAACAGCCTGAATGAATCTCCAGAGAATCCTGCTGAGTGAACAAAGCCAATGCCAAAAGTTATAGTACGTGCTGTGTGATGCCATTTACATAATAACATTTTTTTAAGTTTTATGTATTTGAGTAATCTCTGTGCCCAAA